>NC_056660.1:90150010-90458992 GCF_018350195.1 Panthera tigris | reverse complement strand
AATAACTGAGCTTCAAAATTCATAAAGCAAAACTGACTAAAGGAAAGAGAGAATTGGACAATTCCCATGTCATAACTGGAGATTTTAACATCCCTACCTCAGTAATTTACAGAATAAGGAAATAAAAAATCAGTAAGGATATAAAAGATCCGAACAACACTATCAACAATCTTTAATTGACATTTTCAGACTATCTCACTGAACAACTTCAAAATACACATGTAAGTCTTTTTTTCTTACTTATTTTGAGAAAGAGAGAGAATGGGGGAGGGGGGCAGAAAGAGGGAGAGAGAGAATCTCAAGCAGCCTCTGTTCCATCAGCATAGAGCCCGATGTGGGGCTTGAGACCATGAAGCGTGAGATCATGACCTGAGCAGAAATCAAGAGTCAGACACTCAACTGACTCAGCCACCCAGGAGTCCCCAAAATACACATTTTTTTTCACGCACACATGAATTCTCACCAAACTAGACCATACACTGGGCCATAAAATAAGTCTCAAAAAATTCCAAAAGATTAAAATCTTATAAGAGTACGTTTCCTGAACACAGTGGAATTAGGTGAAAAGTCAAGAACAATAAGATATCTAGAAAATGACCCCAAATATTTGGAAACCAAACAACATACTTCTAAAAAAAGTCATATGACAAAGATGAAATAGCAAAATTAGAAAATATTTTCACTGAATGATAACAAAAAATAACAAATTTTATGAAATTCAATTAAAGCAGTATCTAGAAGAAAATTCATAATCTAAATGTCTATGATAGAAAAAAGCATAGATTAAAAATCAATAGTTCAAATTTACATTTTAGCAGTCTAAGAAGGAAGAATATATTAATTCCATGTATGTAGAAGGAAAGAAATAATAAAGAACCAAAATTAATTAAATATAAAACAAGCAAATAAACAGAGAAAAATAACAAAGCCAAAAATAGCTCTTTGAAGTGATTAATAAAATTACAAAACACCCAAACAATTGCTTGATCAGGAGGACTGGTCAAGAAAAAAGGGCACAAATTACAAAACATCTGAAGTAGAAGAGAAGATATCACTAGAGATCTGACAGATATTTTAAAAATAAGGAAATATTATAAAAAAATTTGTGACAATAAGTTCAACAATTTAGATGAAATAGACAAATTCCTTGAGACACAAAATATCCCAAAAATGACACAAGAAAAAAGAGAAAACATGAATAGCCCTACTTTTCGGTATCCTATTGCTTCAAAACCAATTCCAAAACTTAGTAAATTAAAATAACAAAAATAGCAATCATTTTGTTGTTGCTAAGTTAATTGACTTCAGCTGGGTGGTTCTTCTCCAAATGGTGTTGGCTGGGATGACTCACTCTGCTGCTTTCAGCTGGCAGCTGGGCCAAGCTGGAAGTTCCAAGAATGCATTACTCACATGTCTGGTACCTCAGTGTTCCTCCAGATGATCTCTCTACTTCAGCTTCCTCTGAGCAATGTGGTCTCAGAGTAGTTATATTTTTTACACAGTAGCTGGCTTTAAGAAGGAAAGCAGGAGCTGCCGGGACTTATAAGGGATAGATCTAGAACTGACCCAGCATCATTTTCTCATATTCCATTTTTCAAAGCAAATCTCAAGGCCACCCCAGCAACAAGGGAGGGACATCCATGTAGAAGCATGCACACAGAAAAGGAAGCAGTGGATGGCATCCAGCTTTGCAGACCATCCACCACAATGTAAATCTATTACATAATGATAACCAAACTCCCCACAAAGAAAACTCCAGGCCTAAATAATTTCACTGGTGAGTTCTTTTTTTTTTTTTAATGTTTACTTATTTATTTTGAGAGAGAGAGTGTGAACAGGGAAGGCGCAGAGAGATAGAGGGAGAGAGAGAATCCCAAGCAGGCTCTGCGCTGCCAGCACAGAGTTCAACAAGGGGCTCGATCCCACGAACTGTGAGATCATGACTTAAGCCAAAATCAAGAGTCGGAGGCTTAACCGACTGAGCCACCCAAGTACCCCTCACTGGTGAGTTCTATCAAATACTTAATACTACCAATCATACACACATAGATGCAAAATTCCTCAATAAAATATCAATAAAGAGAACACTGCAATATGTAAAAATGACAATAAAATCACGGCCAAGTGGATTCTATCTAAGCTCAACATTCAAAAACCAGGGGCGCCTGGGTGGCGCAGTCGGTTAAGCGTCCGACTTCAGCCAGGTCACGATCTCGCGGTCCGTGAGTTCGAGCCCCGCGTCAGGCTCTGGGCTGATGGCTCGGAGCCTGGAGCCTGTTTCCGATTCTGTGTTTCCCTCTCTCTCTGCCCCTCCCCCATTCATGCTCTGTCTCTCTCTGTCCCAAAAATAAAAAAATTAAAAAAAAAAAAAAAAAACCAATTTATAATTCATAGCAATAATGAAATTAATGAGAAAAATCACACAGTCATTTTAATAGATGCAGGAAAAGAATTTGACAACACTTAATATCAGTTCAAGACAAAAATTCCCAGTAAACTAGGAATGTAAGTAAAATTCCTCAACTTAATTTAAAAATTTGGGGGGGGGGGCACCTGGGTGGCTCAGTCAGTTGAGTGTCCAACTACAGCTCAGGTCATGATCTCACAGTTCATGAGTTCAAGTTCCACGTTGGGCTCTGTGCTGACAGCCTGGAGCCTGCTTCGGATTCCATGTCTCCCTCTCTGTATGTGTGTGTGTGTGTGTGTCTCTCTGTCTCTCTCTCTCTCAAAAGTAAACATTAAAAATAATAATAATAATAATAATAATAATAATATTTTTTATGAAAAAAGTATAAGTCCTATCATATGAAGTGGTGATATACCACACGCTGTCCTCTGTCATAGAGCCTATTGAACATTATGCTGGAGGTCCTATATACTTCATTAAAACATGAAAAATAAATATAAGGCAAAAACACTGGAAGGAAGTCAATAAAGCTGCCTTCATTCATAGAAAACATGATTGTCTATGTAGATGATCCTAAAGAATTTTCCCAAAATTACTAGTTAATAAACGAATTTAGGAAATTCATAGATACAAGGTTAAAACAAAAAGAACTGCATTTCTATACACTAGCAGTAAAAAATTGGAATATAGAAAATTAAAAATGTTCTGGGGCGCTTGGGTGGCTCAGTCGGTTGAGTGTCCAACTTCAGCTCAGGTCATGATCTCACAGTTCGTGAGTTCAAGCCCTGAATCAGGCTCTGCGCTGACAGCTTGGAGCCTGGAGCCTGGAGCCTGCTTCAGATTCTGTGTCTCCCTCTTTCTGACCCTCCCCGACTCACACTCTGTCTTTCTCTCTCACAGATAAGCATTAAAAAACATTTTTTTAAATTAAAAATGTTTTATTTACAACAGCACGAAGAAAACATTACATACATACAAACACATTTAACAAACTATGCCTAAGACCTCCACACTGAAAACTACAAAACACTGCCAAGAGAACTGCAAGGAGACTTAATGGAAATATGTATCATGTTCATGAATCAGAAGACTTGATATCGTTAATCTGTGTAATCTCCCCACATCGATCTTCGTATCCAAAAGCCCAGCAAGTATTTTTTGGTAGATATGTAAAGCTGCTTCTAAAATTTACGTGAAAATGCACAGAACCTAAAATAGCCAAAACAATCTTGAAAAAGAATAACAAATCTGGAAGACTTCTAGTATCTATTTTTCAAGACTTACTATAAAGCTATGGTAATCCAAATGATAGTAGTTTGGGTAGAAAAGATAGACAAACAGATCAATGGAAAAGAATAGAGACCAGAAATAAACCCAGATATATATGCTCAACCAATTTTCAACAAAGGTGCCAAGGCAATTCAATGGGGAAATGCATTGTTTTTCTATTGCTGCATAATAAATTAACAGCTTAAAATCAGCAGCTTAAAACAATGCAGCTTTATTATTTCACATCTAATTGTGTACTCCACAGAGTTTTCAGGTCAGAAGCCGCAGCATGGTGTACCTGGGTTCTCTGCTTAGGATCTCAAAAGGCTAACAAAATCAAAGTGTCCACCAGGCTGCATTCTCATTTGGAACTTGGACTCCATTTCTAAGTTCATTCAGGGTGATAGAGGAATTTAGGTCCCTGCAGCTGTGAGGCTTTTTAGTTCCTGAAGGCCACTCGGTATGCTCTGCCATGTGATCCACAACATGACAGTTTACTCCTTCCAGCCAACAAGAGAACCTCTTTCACTTTGAACCTCTCTGACCTCTTTCAAGGTCAGGCCAACGAAGGGTAATCTTCCTTTAGATTAACCCAAAGTCAACTGATGAAAGCACTTAATTACATCTGCAAAATATTTTCTGCCATATAACATTACATAATCATATCAAGGATGGTCTATCATGCTCACAAATCTCACTCACACCTAAGAGGAGGGGTTTACACAGAGCAGGTAACCAGGGGACAAGAATCTTGAGTACCATCTTGGTTTTCTATGGCTGCTATAACAAATTACCACAAACACTGGCTGAAAATAACACTAATTTACTACTTTATAGTTTTGTAGTTCAGAAATCCTAGTGGGTTCAACTGGAAAATAGCAACAGTGAGCTTCCTGGGATGATGAAAATGTTCTCTTGGTTACATGGGTTTTTATATATAAAAAATATATAAAATTATATATTATATATATATATATATAATAATGATTATATAATTATATAAATGTAAACCATATATTATATATAAATATATTATGTAAATATAAATTATATGTAAATTATATATTATATATAACTTATACATATATGTTATATATACAATTATATATAAAATATATGATATATAAAATGATATAATATATATTTACATGTACATTCAGATATATATGAATACAAGTAAAATACAAAATGAAGACCAAACTTGAAAATTCCCTGACCAAATGAAACCATTTAAGCCAGTTTGGTTTATTCTACTAAATAAGCAAAACCTCATGGGCTGCTTCTTGGAAATGGCTCTGAAAATCCTAAATGAAACTTAAGCTGTTACCCAAAACTGGCATGAGGTAACCACTTTCAACCAATCCCCTATCACTAGGAAAACCCTCATGCTATACCCAGTCATCGTGAAAAATAAACAGCCTCTGTATTTTCACTGCATAAACTGTCCTATAACAGTATGCCTCTGGGCCTCATTCCACTGAGGGCTTGAGGGCTCCCAGTTTGCAAACTGTTCTTATATGGACAATAAACTCTTGCTATTTTACTGATCTGGTGGTTCAATTTTTGCTATTTCTGGAGTTTTGACACATATGTATATATGCACATATGCTCATTGAACTTACACTTAAAAGTATATTTAAATATGTTTGATTCAAAAGAACACCACATAGGTCAAATAAAGCATGCTGTTAACTGGATGAGACTCATGTGCTACCAGTTTGCAAACTGAGCTAGAGGATCAAATGGGGCAGGGACCAGACTTCCCAACCCTCCAGATCCCCTACATGTAGGCCAATTGCATTATATATTCCTAGGTTAAAACCTTCAACAGAAAAAAAAAAAAAAAAAAAAGCAGGCGGCACTGGATGACTCAGTCAGTTAAACATCCAGTTCTGGTCATGATCTAGCAGTCTATGAGTTTGAGCCCTGCGTTGGGCTCTGTGCTGACAGCTCAGAGCCTGGAGCCTGCTTCAGATTCTGTGTCTCCCTCTCTCTCTCTGGCCCCCCCCCCTCAAAAATAAACATTAAAAATGTATATATATACATACATATGTATATATATGTCAATTACAACATGGGCAAAAGACATGAACAGATATTTCACCAAAGGTAGAGATGGCAAATAAATGCATGAAAAGACTGTTCAGTAGCCACTAGAAAATGCAAATTAAAACCAGAATGAGATATTATTACACACCTATGAAGACAACTACAGGGAAAAAAATAGTGATAATACCAAATGGTAGCAAGAATGCAGACATCTGTCATTCATCACTGGTGAAAATGGAAAATGGTGCTGTCACTCTGGAAAATGTGTCTGTCAGTTTCTCACGAAAGTAAACACGCGCTTAGCACACAACCTGGCCCTTGCACTCTTGGACTTTTAATCCTGAGAAATGAAAACTGATATAGTCACACCAAAACCTGTACATGAATATTCATGAAACCTCTACTCTTTAATGATGAACAAACTCTGGAATGTCCATACCATGGAACACTAGTGAGCAATAAAAAGGAATAAACTATTGATACATGCAACAACCTAATGGATTTCAAGGAAATTATACTTAATGGGGGAAAAGTCAATGTCACAGAGTTCATACTTTATGTTTCCATTTATATCACATTCTCAAAAATGACAGAACTGTAGGGGCTCCTGGGTGGCTCAGTCTGTTAAGCCTCCAACTTTGGCTCAGGTCATGATCTCACAGTTGGTGAGTTGGAGCCCCATGTCGGGCTGTGTGCTGACAGCTCAGAACCCGGAGCCTGCTTCAGATTCTGTGTCTCCCTCTCTCTCTGCCCCTGCTCCGCTCACACTCTGTCTCTCTCTCTCTCAAAAAAAATAAATAAATAAAATAAACATTAAAAAAATGACAGAACTGTAGAGATAGAGGACAGCTAAGTATTTGCTTGGGGACAGAGACAGGGAGAGGAGAAGAGGGGTGTGACTACAAAGAGGTGACACAGGGGAGTTCATTTGTGACAATGGATTTTTTTTTAAGGTTTATTGTACCTGAATACATAGTAACCACTATTAGGGTATCTGCTGTTATCATTCCTTTGATAAGGTATTTTCCCCCACAATAAGTACACAGCTCTTTTACCATGTATCTTTTTCTCTTTCATACATACATTCTAGATATGCATCACAGATGTAACTAAAGGAAGAGAATATTATCTGAAAAACAACACGAAAATGAGTATTTCATTCCCGGGCAAACTTGGCCATTATTTTAATAAGGCATCTCTTCCATGGGAACCAGTCTTCATTTGCATGAACTCTGTAGCTGGTAGTCTTTTCTTAGTAAGTTAACATGAAGCAAATTTCTTCCTAGTGACTTGTTTGTATGCCCAAGAATACAGCTACTGGCATCTCAAAGTCCTGTTTCTTGACTGTGGTGGTGGTTACTGAATCTCTACATGGGATAGAATTGCACAGAACTACACACACACACACACACACTCACACACACACTCACACACACATGATTGCAAGTTGAAACATGGTAAAAGCCAGGATCTGTAGTCTGTTAACAGTATTGCACCAACATCAGCTTCCTGGATATTTATACCGCACTGCAGTTATGTAAGATGTCACCATGGGGCAAGCCTATGAGGGACTCCATATACAATTTTTGCAACTTCCTGTGAATTATTTAGAAATCAAAAGTTTAAAAAAGAAAGCACAGGACAAGACATGTGCAGAAATAATCCCAACCAACAACCACATACTTGGTATACCTGTGGGTGACGCACTAAGTGTTCTTACTGTGATTCCTACCTGCTCTGACAAACCAGTAGCTCTTCTCTGTTTCTTTTTAACGTTTATTTATTTTTGAGAGACAGAGAGAGGCAGAGCGCGAGCGAGAGAGGGGCAGAGAGAAAAGGACACAGAATCTGAAGCAGGCTCCAGGCTTGAACACGGAGAGCAGTTCTGGTCCCTCTGAGGCATAAATGCTAAGTGAGCACCTATTAGGTGCCATGGACTGTGCTCACTGCTGAGCAAAGAGTGGATTGAAGAGGCCACTGCAGAGTTCGAGAGAGACTATGATGATCTGGCCCGAAAGGTTGGTAGCGGAGAGGCAGAGAAAGGGTGGATTTGAGAGGTAAAATAAACAGGACTTGGGGACTGTTCGGATGTGGCCAGTGATGGAGAGAGGTATCCAGGATGACCCTCTGGTCTGCCCTCTCGGCCTCTGTGATAAGGCCAAAGGCAAGAGCCAGCACCTGAAAACCTGAAATCAGTATTTCATTGTTTGAGCACCAAGAACCAGCAAGCCCGTTGGACTCCTCTTTCCTGTTCCAGTTGTTTGCACTCAGAATCTCTCTCCTTAGTGGTCCTCAGAGGTGCTAGTTCAGATAACAGGATCCAGGAGGGGTGTGCCCAGAAAGCCCCATCCCAAGGCAAGTCTACTTTGGACGACCCCTATGCAGAGCATGGGAACATGGTAACACTGAGCCCTGGGCTGGCAGGAACAGGTCTATCCCAGGTCTCTAGATGGAGCCACTGGAGAATCCCCTCATGGGGAAGATAGGAAGAGCAACAGATGGGAAAGGGGAGAGCAAGTTCAAGTTTGGGATCCTTTGGGATGTCAGGTGGGCAAGTCCAAAACTCAAGGCTGGAGGTGGAGAGTTGAGGGATATTAGTCTACAAATGGGCTCGGAGTCAGGGCTGGATAGCTTTGCTTGAGAGGGTTTGCCATGATAGGGAAGGGGGCCAAGGACTGAGGCTCAGTTTAAAGATTGCATCAAGGAGAAAGCAGCAGAAAGGTAGTCTGAGAAGGAGCAATCCAGAGAGCAGAAGGAAACATAGCAGAACATCCTATCAGGCATGCCAAGAAAACAAAAGGTGTCAGGAAAGGGCGAAGCTCCACAGAGGGTCTATAATCTGTAAAATTTCATGGAGAACCTACGAACTTAGACACAAGAGCAAAGATGTGTTTGTGAGCTGGAGGCGAGCCAGTCACGCTTATCACACATACACCTGGGGAGCACACAGCCTTCGGGCCACTTGATCCATGGACACCTGACCATGCTGACTGGGGCCAAGGACACGGACCATTGCCCTGTAAGGCAGTGTGGGCAGGAGAATTTAGAAAGTGGTTACTTGCTTGCCGGAAAGGGGACCCTCCCCCTACATGCCTGGTTATCCTGAGGATCCCCTAGGGACCCCACCTACAGTAAGTTTTTGGTGAGGGAACCAGATGTTCTGGAGGACCTTGAGGGTGTCTGCTCAGGGATTACTTTGGGTTGGGTCCACCAGTGCCCATGGCCCCTTGGCTTCCATTTGAGAGTCACCCGTGTGAGTGACCCCAGCTCCCAGCTCAAGGTAGGCATGGCCAGCCGCCTCAGTTACAAGATGGTTGGGATATTTCCTGGATGTTCTAAGCAAGAGACCCTCTCCAACCACTGGGGTGAGTAAGCCAGGAACAGGAGCCGGAGCTCCAGAGGCCCCATGTGAGGAGCATGTCCCTGGGCAAGAAGCCTCAGAGAGGACAGGGGGCTGAGAAGTTTCCAGAGGACCGACCCCTGCCACCAGTGTGGGAGCCCTGGCCCAGTTGCACCAGGCTCTCCCAATACTGGCTAGAGAGTTTCCCACTTACGCCCATCAGGGATGGATCTCAAAATGACACAAGCTTCACATCCTTCCATTCAGGACCCCTCCCTGCTGGACCTGTGTCCTTGACCCAGGAGCTAGCCAGAGCCCCAGTCTGGCCAGCCAGGCTCCATCTGGACTCCTGGAGGCCACCATTCACGTCCCCACCCAAGAACCGCAGACCTAATGCCCGAGCACCCCACCTTGTTCTGAGGACCTGGTGGCCCCCAGCCTGGTCCCTGCCTGCACCCACTACATCTCTTTTCCCCCAACCAAGAGTCTTGGAGACCCAGGAAAATGGTGCCTCCCCCATGGGAGAATTTTGTCCCCAAGGCTCTAATTTAGATTCACCAAAGGCAAGACCCAGTCTGCCAGCCCCCTTCCATGAAATGCCTTGGCCTGTAGGCTCCAAAATTAGGCAATAAACTCTCCTCTGGGAATTTAAAGACACCCTTTCTGCTAATTCTTCGGGTCCTGAGTGGTTTTCACAGCTCATTAGAAACCACCAGGATGGACTTAGCCTCCCTAATGAGCCCTGTGCTTCCTCGGCCCGGGAAGCACTTCGGCCCTAATGAGTTTTCCTCCGCCATAAACGCACACGCTGAGGGTTAAGAGTGGGGAATTAGCATTTACGGTGTATCCCGGTTTTAATAAAGCCAAGCAGGCGCTCTTCCAGCTGAGCCAAGGGAAATGCCACCTGTAGAGGGGTGGGGGTTGAACAGAACAGGACACTGTGCCTCTGTCTCCTCCCACAAGGACAGCACCTCTCTGTTCTGCTTCCTCCACCCCTCCTGTCCTGCACAGCCCCTGCTCCCAGAGTGGCTCCCAAGGCTACATGAGCAGGAATCTCTGCCATCCCTCCCTCCTAGAGCTACAGGCCCAGGGGCAGAGGGCCCAAGGGCATCTCCAGGGAGTGCCCACAGCGGGCAGGATGGGATGCCATGGAGGGTCCCAGGAGATGACGCTGCTGCTTCCTCTCTGGGCAGTTGCCCAATTCCAGAACAACACACCAGCCTTGCTGGCTGAGGCGCCAGAACCTTCTGTGAGCCAGGCCATGGGTGGGCCCTGTTGCTGGACCCAGGAAAGCTGGATGGCCTCATCCACCCCTATCCACCTTGGGTGTTAACAGAACAGGCTGCCAGCGGGTGCTGTTCCTCAAGCTCAGGGGTCAGGCCTGGGAGCAGCCTGCTAGGAAGCCACAGGGTAAGATGCCAGACCTTCTCATTTAGGACCCTGTGCACCCACTTCGGCCTGCTCTGGGAAAGCTGAGGCGTGCAGGCTCATTTGTGGGGTAAGCCCTGGGCCCAGGGCAGACACTCACAAGGCCTCAGACTGACAGGGGCCACACTGCTGAACCAGTAGCACCCTGCTTTCCTGCTGGCGGTCAGTACCCACCACCAGCCCTGATCCCTCCAGTCTGGCTTGAGAACCGTGTTCCAGAAAGCAGGCCATGTTCCCTGTGCAAGTTAAACCCAGAGCCAGCAGCAGGATTCTGTGTACATGTCTGTCACGGAGCAAACAGCTCTTGCCTCTTGGGCCTCTTGCCAGCCTTTGATTCATACAACTCAGAAAAGAAGACATATTTTCATGCAGTTTTGCCACATTTATTAAGGAGAAATGTGTTTAATTGACCGGCTCCAACCTGCCTTCCCGTCAACCGGGCAGCGGCTCAGGCTCTGCCGATCTGTTCCTCCAAATTGATCTCAATCTTTCCTGGGTCCGGGTCAAAAACTCTAAACCCACTCAAACAATAAAAGTAACCAGCACGCTGGCTTCCAAGTGACCGCTTCTGGAAGAGCATTCCTTCCCAGTCTTGTTTTCAGAGCCCTTCCCCCTACCATCTTGTTTCCATAATCCTGAGGCTCAGGCAATTAAAATAAAATATCCTTATAGTCTCTAGATGTTTACTAGACCAGCTGGTAATGAGCTAGGCAGGATCTTCTCTATTACATAAAGGAAAAGAACAAAGAATCAGGAATATGGAAGACATTCAAATGTCTTAATTAGTGCTTCCATCTGTAAAAAAGTTTCTCCATCACTAACAGCCGCCCTCAGAGGCCTATCTTGGGAAGAGCATGGTCCCCGAAGGCCCAGTGTGGACGGCATCGGCATCTGAGAAGCCCAGCCCTGGTTCCCAGCCCACGGGAATCGTGGGACCCCGGGGCAGCAAGGGGCTGGCAGGGGTCCCCAGCTAAGCCAGAGCTCTGTGTGGACTCTGGGGAGGGGAGAAGACCCACCGGGCCTGTGAACGGATGTGGTCGGGGATGAGCAAGAGCCCTGGGCCCCGGACAGCTTCTCGATGGGGGAAGTACTGGCAGGCACTGAGGCTGCCTCCAGAAACTCCTCCAGCTCTGGCCTCTGCCTCAGCCTCCCTGAAGGCCTGTTTGGATTCCCTCTCAGGCCTCCCTGAAGCATGAGCACCGGAGAGGCCAAAGAGTGGACATACTGCAGGAACTACCCTTTACCTTGGGGCCATTCTACACCCCACCGGGCTGGCCCCTGCCCCAGAGCCAGGGGCACAGGGCTGGGCTCATACCTGGGAGGGGACACAATGGCAAGAAGCAGAGATACTGAGCAAGGTAGTGGAGTCGGGCAGTGCATGAGTTCTCTGTCTTTAAGCTATGTGTGAGAGATTACCCTCTCCACGGTGACGTAATCCCAGATTGCTTCATAATAAGCAGAGCCCTGTGTCCTGAGTATCGTCCTATGCCACCACTCCACCACCACCTCTTTACAGGTGATGACATCAAGGCACAGAGAGGACAACAGCTATGTTAATCAGCCTGCAGGCCAGGATTTGAACACCGTCTCCCTGAGTCCAGAGAACTCTGTGCCCTGCACACACCCATGCTGCCTCCGCCAGCCAGCAACCATCCTTGGCCTCTTAGACGTGGCCCAGGCATGCTGAAACTTGGTGGGGGGGCTGCCCACAACCCACTTCTGTGTTCACCCATCCCCTTAGCCTACCATGGGGATTTGGTAGCAGTCCCATAGCAGAAGGGGACTTCACTCACCTCCAAGCTCAGCACCCAGCACTGGCCCAACTCAGTCAATACTGGCTGAACTCAACCGCATGAAGGTGGGAAACTCTTTTAAACTAAATGACAATGGATGGCTCTTTTAAAAGCCAGGAATGAGAGAGAAAGAAAGCAAATGTGACATGCGTGGGGCTTCCAGCCTGTCCAATTTAACGGTTCAGGAAGTTTCTGCTATTGAAAAATCATTCTTTCCTATAAAGCATCTTGGTCTAATGTTGGACAAAGCCCTCTGTACCGGGCTGAGCCGTTCCCCCGCCTTTATGGTTCTCATGTCTTAAATCTTTCAGAGAAAACTGCAACTGTATTGGACCCTTGGGGGATCACTCTCTCACTGGCCAAATTTCCAGAAGACCCGAGACTTTCAATACCCAAACTTCAATTTGATTCAACAAATGTGTAGAGTTTCTACAGGAAAAATTGGATGCTGCCCTTGCCCAGGAGGACCTCACTGGAGAAGAAGGCTCAAAATAAGTTACGGGAGCCGTGGTAAACACCCGGCTAGACGGGAGTGTGAGTTGCCGCAGTTGGGACAAGGAAGTTAGCTCAAGGCACAGTCACGGTGGGGAGGGTGAATGGAGGGTGAATGGAGAAGGGGGTGGCGTTGCACAGAGAGAAGGCATTTGACCTGGTCTCGAAGAAGGAGACTTTATAAGGTCAACAAGGCAGATACTCCACATAGGGACAGCAGCAACAGCCAGAAGACATGATATTATAGGCATGTTAAGGCCAAAGGAAAGCAGGGAGCGTGTCTGGGAACCAGCATGGAGAGGAGGGAGAGGAGGAGGAGGAAGTGGAGGAGGAGGAGGAGGAGGAGGAGGAGGAGGAGGAGGAGGAAGGGGAGGAGCTGGAACAAGCCTCCAAACTGACATCAGTCAGATGGGTGAACGAGACCATCTTGGGATCCTTGGAGCTCCTGCTCCAACTAGCTCCACGATGTCATGCCTTTGTATTTCTCTCACCTGCTTTTATTGTTTTTTTTTTTTCCTTTTATGTTCTCTCTTCCATATCAGACTGGCACTTTCTCCCTTCACTGCAATCATTAATGTATTTATTCATTGAATCGTTTACGCCACAGATATTTACAGATGAGGCACTCTGTGCAGGATTCCAGGGAAGGCATGGAGGAATCAGAAGATCCAGTGCCCACCCCTTAAGCCAACACAAAGGAAATGGCAGGGACAACGGAGGACGGGGGTCCCAGGTCATCAAGGCCAAGTGCTAGTGGAAGAAGTGGCCTGGGCCAGGGGGAGCATATCCCAGGAGGACACACTCACACCTCAGAGATGTACTCAGATGCACAAATTTACTGCTTCTCTGCTGTACGCCTTGGAAACCATCTATCCAGATTTGCTAGAAATGTATTTCATTTTTTAATTAAAACTTCCTGGTCAATGCTGCTCCCTCCCTTGACTCTACTGTCTGGAGTAGTCCCAGCCCCTGCTGTTATGCACCCCCCTCCCCCTCCGTGGATGCCTTCATCCACCTCCCTCTGTCTGCTCATTCTGAATGGACCCTGCATCCTGCAGGGACCTTGACTACCCAAACTCCCCGAGGGGTCAGAGCAGGTTTCAGACATTCCAGAGCTGAAAGAGGCAGGCTCAGAGGTGTGATTTGGTCCCTTGCAAATTCTCCCTGGGGTTCTGGGCAGCAGAGTCCTAGCCAGCCAGGCCTGGATGAACGTTTCCTTCTCATGGTCTGCTGCACTCCCGGGCCCTGCCATGGCTGAGGCTGGGCACTGGTCTGCTTTCTTCAGGGAGTTCAAGGATCAAGACCTCTAAGGGAACACCAGAGAGCAAGTGGGAGGCCAGATCCTCGGGGCCAAAAAAGCCCCACAGAGCTGTGCCAGGCACAAGCAAGAGCTCAAGCCCGCACACCGCCCACCCACATCCAGGAGTAAGAACCCAGCCTGAGATGGCTCTACACAGGGTAGACTGGCCTGAGCCAGGACCTCATCCTCTCTCCTCTCCCCTCTCTCCTTCCTCCCAGGTTGAGATGTTGCTTCTGCTCAGGCTGATAGGAGCCAGGACAGGCAGGGAAAGGGGCACAGAGAAGACAGGTCCAGCAGCTTCAGCCAGGCGCTGGCTGAAGCTCCCTGGGCCCAGGTCCCAGCACCAGTCCCAGGGTGGGAGCCCAGGTCGGGCTGACACGGGAGGCTAGGCGTTCTCCCTGGGCAGCCCAGGGCAAAGGTGGGGACCACAGCTGGCCCTGGCAGGAGATTCAGGACCAGGGAGCCAGACCCCGACCCCTGCCCAAGGCCCAGTGCTTGGCTGAGGCCCACCCCTGAGGTCACCAGCAGGGACGGAGCCAGCGGCTGAAGATGTGACAGCGGTCCGCTCGCTGGCAACCCAAGCAAGTCAGAGTTTCCCAGGACCGGCTCAGCTGCTGGAGGCCAGGAGAGGCCGGCCCCAGCCCTATGAGGAAGAGCAAAGTTGTTTCACTTGCAATGGAAAAAAACAACACCCAAAAGAACAGGACACTCTGCCAGGTCTGCAATAACCGTCCTGTCCTTTGGGCTGGCCGGCTCCCAGCAATTAGAGACTCCGGGCACACGGACCCAGGACGCGGATCCATCGAAGCTTCATTACCACTGTCAGGATGCTGGCAGCCTGACAGGCTTCCCGCAGGCCCCCCGCCTGGACCCTGGGACAGACCAGCCATCGCCATGGATGGGGGAACCAGCAGGAATGCAGTACCTCGCCCCTAGGCTTCCATGATCTTCCCAGCGGACCTCCCCCTTCAAGCCTCTGTTCCCTCATCTGTAAAGCAGGGACAGTAATGCACGGGTCTGGCCTGAGCACCAGTCTCAATAGCACACATGGAAAGTACCCCAGAAGTTGATGTGCTGGTGTTATCAGAAGCTGCAGCAGTCCCCAAAGCTATTTTCTGACTCTGTTCTAAGGCCTTGACCCACCAAATAACCTTGAAACCCAAGGACACCCCCCTCCCCCATCCCCCAGAAGGGCGGGCCGTAGGAGGAAGGGCAGGCAGGCCAAGACCAAAGCAAGGGAGGAGTCCTCAGTTCCAGGGAGGAGAACCGCAGGACGTGGCCACCACCCAGGCTGAGCCCTGGCCCTGACTTGACAGAAAACGGCCCTGAGACCCAAATGCACAAATGGCTGACCACTGTCTGGCCTCACACGTTCCCCGTCCCATACCCTTCCCCCACATCGCTTTCCTCCGAGCATTCCTGCCCTGGAATCTACAAGTACTTGTTTGTTTGTTGTGTTTTGGGCTTTAGAGGAAGGGGATTGAGGGGCGCCTGGGTGGCTCAGTCGGTTAAGCGTCCAACTCTTGACTGTGGCTCAGGTCATGATCTCACGGTTTGTGGATTTGAGTCCCACATCCAGCTCTGTGCTGACAGCAAGGATTGGGATTTTCTCTCTCCCTGTCTCTCTCTGCCCCTCCCCTACTCATGCTCTGTCTCTCTCCCTCAAAATAAATAAACATGAAAAAATTAAAAAAAAAAAAAGGAGGGGATTGAGTTTAGATTCCTCAGTCCACAACCTCTATCCCGTGAGGGTCCTCAAACCCCACACCTTGTTCCGTCCTTTGCTCCGTCCCCTTGCATCCCCAAATGCCCCTCACACGTCTCAGCCAGCATCTGGTGCCTTTGCTGCGTGTCCTTGCATTTTGTGCATCCTTACAAGACGAGAGTGCACTGCTCTGCTGGGTGGGACTTACTGACATTGCATGATGGAAAAACCTCCTGTTACTGGCTTTTTCACTCGGCCCCAAGTGAAGGTCTAGCCATAGTGCTGTGTGTCCCTGAGATGTGCCACTTCTCACTCCAGCAGGGCTTGGAGGTGTCCTCAACAGCCCCTCAGAAGGCATCCAAGCAAGCCAGGACAAGCCATACCAGGAGCGGCATTGCAGGGACACTCACCACGATCCATCTGAGGGGAGCCCCTTCACTCTCCAGAGGGCTGTGCCCATCCCTGTCCCGGTCTCATGGCAGAGCCATCAGGATTTCTGTCCCTACGCCCTGTACTCCACAGCTTTCAAATACAGTAAAACCTTGGTTTGCGAACATCATTCGTTCTGGAAACATACTTATAGTCCAAAGCACTCTTCAATCAAAGTGAATTTCCCCATAAGAAATCATGGAAACTCAGATGATTCGTTCCACAACCCAGAGATATTCAGATAAAAATGATTACAATACTGTAAATAATAAAGAAAATACAAAATATAAAGAAAAATAAACAAACTAACCTGCACTTTGGAAACCTTCGTGGTTGATGTGAGGAACACAAGAGAGGGGAGGGTTACTGTGTAGGACGACTTTCACTATCACTAACGGATGCTGACTACAGTACAGTATTAATAAACTCTTGTCATGTACTGTTTCTAGTGTAACTGGCAATAAGGCAGCAGAGGAAAGGGTCTATATCTGCTGGCAGCCTGACCTAGAATGAAGCAAAGCATTCCCAAGCTTACTCTTGTGTGGAAAAGCAAAGGACTGTCCATAGTGCTTTGAAGTGGCAAAAAATACACTAGGGCCAGTTGTGGGCACCTTCTAACGTTCTGAAAAATCACTGATATCTGCCAAACACCGCAGCCTGAGACTGAGCATCTGAGCATGGGAGACCATTACCCACAATCCCTCAGTCAGAGAGAGAGAGAAAGAAAGAAAGAAAGAAAGAAAGAAAGAAAGAAAGAAAGAAAGAAAAAACCATTGGCTCAGTTGCGATCATGTGACATTCGGCATCACGTATGACTCATATTGTAAGACATCGCTCATTTATCAAGTTAAAACTTATTAGAAATGTTTGCTTGTCTTGCAGAACCCTCACAGAACAAGTTACTCCCAATCCAAGGCTTTACTGTACTGGTCAGTGGGTGGGCCAAAGTCTGCCTTCCCCACTGGGTGGTAACACTGTAAAGGTGGAGCCTGTTCATCTGTTGGTCTGCTACAGCTTACCCCCAGTAGGACAACAGTGCCTGTCCCCCCTTCTTACACATCCTTCTTACACATCCTTCTCCTGAGCAGCACTTACCCCCAACAAGGTCTGCAGTGTGCCCCTGTGGTGACCCTACATCCCTGGCGCACACTGCTAGGGCTCCTGGTCTCTCTCGGCCCAGGGGGCAGCGGTGGGACACAGGCCAACAAATAAATTCTACAGTGGGTTCTGGCACTGCTGGTCTTCCTAGTGGGCCTGGCAACACAATTTCAAAATATAAGTCCAGATAAATAAATGGGCCCGGGGCTCCTAGGTGGTTCAATCGGTTAAACGTCCAACTTCGGCTCAGGTCATGATCTTGTGGTTCATGGGTTTAAGCCCCAAGTCAGGCTCTGTGCTGACAGCTCAGAGCCTGGAGCCTTCTTCAGATTCTGTATCTCCCTCTCTCTCTCTCTCTGCCCCTCCCCTGTTCATGCTCTCTCTCTCTCTCTCTGTCTCTCAAAAATAAACATTAAAAAAATTAAAAGAAAAAATAAATGGGGGGGGGGGACTGGCCCCCAATGCCTCTGACCTGGGGACCCTAAAAAAGCAGGGTGAGGAAGGCCCTACCCCTGGCCCAACTTAGAGGCCAGCAGAATGGAGCCTGCCCGGGCCCACATGCTTGGTTGGAGTCAGAGAAGGAGCTCTGTGATGTGTTCCCTCCTCACATTCTGGGGCCTGTTCTCTGAGGGTCTGAAAAGGGATAGGAGAGAAAACACAAACTGTGGAAGCAGGTACCCTGTAGCCCCCACTCTTCAGGGCTCTCCTGCCCTTGCCAGGGCCCAGCATGTGTGCCCCCACAGGTGCCTCTCTCCATGCTTCCCAACAGTCATTGGCCCAAAGGTGGACTAAGAGGCCACTCCTGGCCTGCTGCAGGGAGCATACACTCAGACTGGACCTCACCCACACAACAAGTGTCAGCACCCCCGTGACCAGAGTGGGTTGAATTTCACAGTTGAGCTGGATCAGGTGAGACAGAAAGTTCAGCTGTGACAGGTGGGTCAGCTGAGACAACATTCAGGTGTAACAGAAGGGTCAAGTGGGACAGGAGGGAAAGGGGGGAGAGAAGAGGCAGAAGGAAAAGCACAGGCAAGGAAAAGCACAAGTCAGCAAGTGAGGGGCACCTGGGTGGCTCAGTCGGCGGAGCATCCGACTGCAGCTCAGGTTGTGATCTCATGGTTCAGTTCGTGAGTTCAAGCCCTATGTCGGGCTCACTGCTGCCAGCACAGAGCCTGCCTGGGATTCTGTCCCTCTCCTTCTCTCTGTCCCTCCCCCGCTCATATTCTTTCTCAAAAATGTACAAACATTAAACAAAATCAGGAAGTGAGAATGAATGAACGGGACACTGCAGTGGGGGAGGAGACAGACCTGAGATTGCAGGGGACACCACAGGATGGATACAGACAGGTCACCATGTGTGCCCCCTCACAGCCCACAGCATGGGGACACCTTGAGAGCCAGGCTGAGGGGTTTGGGCCTCCACTTCTTGAAGAACGAAGCACCTTTGAGCCCGGGCAGGGTGAGCGTCAGGAGGACCCACCCAGCGGTCTGCACTCTCGTGTTGTGAGGGTCTCGTAATCCTCACGCCAATCCGTGAGGAGGACGTGTCATTGTTCCAGCTGTGAGGTGAGGAAACTGAGGTCCAGGGGAGGAAACTGAGGCATGGAGGCCATAGTGAACCTGGTTGCTGAGTGACGGAGCCAGGCCTCGCCGACTCCCCCAGGCCCTCTGGACCCAGAGCCCAAGCTGAGACCACCAAGGACAGTGGACCAAGAAAGAAGAGGGGCCTCTATATGCAAGCCCTTCACGATCCAGGGGTCTCTCAAAGAGAGGAAGGCAGACGGCAAAGAGAGAGCAAGAGATCTGGACACCAAGGAGGGTCTCCAGGCCATGGAGTGACCACAGGGGTCCTGCTGTGGAGGGGACACACCAACAGAAGCCACCCTGAGGAATCGTCAGTGACACTTCTCTCTGAAAACAAGTCCCAGCGGCACCTGCTGGGGGTCAGCAGGGGGCTGAACTGGACTTGGCTGACCCTGGGTCCCTAGGACCCGCGTGCTGCTGAATCCCTGGGAGGTTTCCAGGCAGGGCTTGGAATCCAGTTTTCACTGGACACCAAAGGCCATTTTGTAGGTGCCCACGGCTGCACATCCTACTGAATGCGGCTGGGCGGTGAGGGGAAGGGTGGGGAAGAAGAGAAGCTGGGAGGGAAGAGAGCCAGGATCTCAAGAGAAAATCGAGGGACAGTGAATTCAATTGGCTCCAGGAGATCTGAACCTAGAGACTCGGTCCAATGTCCCATCTGCACCTGCCACCCCAGTGGAAATGCACATACAAACCACAAGGAAACACCACCTCGCACTCGGTAAATTGGCTAAAATTTGAAGATCGGACACCAAGTGTCGGTGAGGATGTGGAGCGACAGACACCCTTGTGCATTGCTTGCGGCGGGCAGTAAAAATAGTCCAAGCAATTCTGGAAAACTGGCATTAAACATATACCTACCCTCAGAGCCAACAATCCTACTCTTAGGTACTTACCCAAGAGAAATGAAAACATGTGCACAAAAACAACCTGTGTAAGGATGTTTGGTGCAGGTTTATTCATAAGAGCCCCAAACTGGAAATAACCTGAACATCCCTAGTGGGATGATGGTGGTTTATTCACAAAGTGAAATCCTCCTCAGCAATTTAAAAAATCTACTAATGCACGGGGTGCCTGGGTGGCTCAGTCAGTTGAGCGTCCGGCTCTTGATTTCAGCTCAGATCATGATCCCAGGGTCACGGGATTGAGCCCTGCACTCAGCATGGAGCCTGCTTGGTATTCTCTCTCTCTCTCTCTCTCTCTCTCTCTCTCTCTCTCTCGCTTTCTCTCTCTCTCTCTCCCCCGCCCCTCCCCCTCTCCTCTCACCCCCACTTGTGTGTGCTCTCTCTCTTTCTAAAATAAAAAAAATTTTTTTAATTAAAAATCTAATAATGCACAAAAACACAACGAATTTGAAAAGCATTTTGGTTAGTGAAAGAAGCCAGACACAACAGAGAGCTGAGTTCCAGAACAGGCAAAGAAGTCTATGGTAACAGAGCTGACCAGCAATTGTGTGGAGCAGGTGTTTGGGCTTGGGGAGCAGAGATTCACTGAAAGGTACAGGAGACTTCCAGGGATGGTGGAATGTTCTATATCTTGATTGGGATGGTGGTCACATGCCTATAGACATTCATTAGAATTCATAACATGTACACTTAAAAACTGTGCATTTTACTGTCCATAAATTATGTTTCAACAAAGACAATTTTTTTAAGATTTTTTTTAATGTTTACTTATTTTTGAGAGAAACAGAGCATGAGTAGGGGAGGGGCAGAGAGAGAGGGAGACACAGAATTGGAAGCAGGCTCCAGGTTCTGAGCTGTCAGCACAGAGCCCAATGCAGGGCTCGAACTCACCAACTGTGACATCATGACTGAGCCGAAGTCGGACACTTAGCTAACTGAGCCACCCAAGTGCCCCTAAACACAATTTTTGAAAAAAACCCTCCATAGCTTCACATCACATATAAAATCTCAACTCCCCTAGGGCCTGACCTGCACTGCCCTCCGTGGCTCCCCTGGCTCTCTCACTCCAATGTTCTCCCAGCCCCCAGCTCATGCCATGTCTGGAATGTGCTTCCAGAACATGCCTCCTGGGGCTGTGGGCCTGGCCCTTATCATGCCTTCCTCAGTGCAGCCCCACCCCTCCCTGCTGGCAAGTTGCTTCAGTCCCCTACAAAGCATCTCCCTGACAGTCAAGCTGTGTCCTCTCAGAGAGGCACTCCTGAGAGCAGTCACCATGCCCACTCTGTGGACAGCCCCATGTCCCTTCTGGCACCGAAAATGCGGGGTCTGGGGCTCTGGGGCCACATGAGCTTCCAGGGGAAGAAGGGAAGAAGCTAATGTGGGCAGTCACCCGGATGGAAGCGGAAACCCATCCAGGCAAGGGCTCCCTGGCTGTGGGGACCAGACTGGGGACTGGGTGGGAAGCAGCGATGTCCATCTGCAAAGCCCTTCCCAAGGGAAGAAGGAGGGGGCGGCGGGTGGAACGCAGGCACACCTGCCTCCACCCTGGGGCTGACCCCCAGGATCTCTATCCTCCCTCCCTGTTGTCCGGCCTCGAGCAGGTGACCCCTACCAGATGTGACTCAGTTTCAAATGTGTACAGGATTCAAGAGCATCTTTCCCAGGGAACGGCTCAGAACCAGTCATCAGGGGAATCTGGCTCTGGAAAGAGACGGCCACGTAAGCTGAAATCTCAGCCTCACCTCTCCAACCATGGCCAGTGACCCACAGTGGCTTCAGAGTCGAGAGGGTCAAGCCACATTTGACAGGTGAGTTATAGTTTGATCCATATCAATTAAGCCATGGTTGCTAATTTCATCACATCACAACAGAAAATGTAAACCTTAGTGATATGAATCATTCATGTTTCAACAGAGAAGTTCAGTGGTATGCGTGACACACAGGAGGGGGATTAGTTTGTGGAGTAAATAAGGCAGCGACCCACGGTTCCAGATACAAAACACCTGCCTCCCGACTGTGGCTGCAGCTCATGTCTCTGAACAAAATTCCTGGAGGAAGAGCAAACGCGGTAGAGCCATGACAAACTCTCCTGCTCTGTCACTTCACTCACCCCGCGGACTTCTGGAAGCTTCACTCTGAACGGGGTGCCCCTCCAGCTGCCCGCCAGCCTTAGCATTACCCCCTCCGCCCCCCTGTAGCTGCAGTCAGACCCAGAGCACTGACCCAGAGGCAAGAGCCAGAGAAGAGCCCAGAACTTGCCATAGGGATTGGTCTAGGGGTAAGTACATGATCCAAGCCAAGCCAGGGAGATAGGATAAGACAGGACAGGATAATGTTTGCTGGAGTCTTCTAGGAAAGATGCTTCCCTAGTCTACAGAAACTTCTGGGGGGGGGGGGGGAGGGGAAGCTATCTCTCAGTAAGAAAGAGCCTGACCCTAGTAGCTGCTTCCAGTCACGGTGCCACCAAAAGGAGAGCCAGCCTGAGGATGATGCCATCACCATGGGTGGTAAAAAGCAGAAGGGATTCATGCCCCGCATGATACCACTGCATGCCTGATCAAGCTCCTCCTGAAGTCCATACTACCCCCTGGAGATTTTGAATATATGACTCAATAAATTAGCTTCAGACACAGCTGGAGTCAGGGGCTCAAAACAACACTTACAGTCCCTAATCTCTCTTTATTCCTTCTCTCCAGTCTACTCTATATAGCTTTCCTTTTAGCCTCCTCATGGTGACAAAGCAGCTGCCAGGCTTTCGTCTTCCCAGGTCCAAGTTCAAAAAGAAAGAAAACATCTCTTCCCAGAAGTCTGCACACGAGCTCCGAGATTCAATCCAACTGAACAAACTTGGTGGATGGGCCTGCCATGAACCAACAGCCATGGCCAGGCCTGGTCCCAAACCACAGCCATGGAGAAGGGGTGGAGCCCTACTGACATCACATGGTCTGAGAATGGAAGTCAAGGAGAGGCAGATCCCCAAAGGCATCTGAATACTGTCACTAGGAAAAAGAGGAGTAGCTGCTGGACAGGCAAAGCCCAAAGACCCAGCCTTCCACCTGCCACGGAGGAGGGCTGCCCCACCCAGTTCCATCATTTTGTATGCCTCCTCACTGACCCACTCCAAGGAGGGCTCAGCATCCAGAGGGGTGACCTGTCCCTGCAACCAGTGGCCTTCCCAACACACCACTTCAGCTAGCCAGAAACCTTCCCATCACCTAAGACAGCCCCACCTCTAAGAAGTGACCCCAGACTTCACACCCAAGCCAACCAGGGTTCTGCCGGGCTCCCCCCACCCCCATGCACTGTCCCTACCCTGGGAGTATCTTGTCAATACCCCCAGCCTCTCGAGCTTCCCTGCTCAGCCTGGAAGAACCAGTGGTTGAGCCCCTCAGCTACTCTCCTGCCCTCAGCACCCACAAACTTTGTTTCCGTCCTCTGCCAGACAAGCCTAGAAAAAACCCTGTTCCGGGTCAGTGAAAATGTGCCTTTTCTCAAATACCCAGGGGCTAAGACTTCCAGAGAGTCACCCCACGGAAATCCAGGGTTCCCAGCAGCCCTCAGCAAGGCTCATGTGGGGGTCCTGTTCCCATTCCTCACTCTCAGCTGGAGGTACATTCTCCATCCACCAGCCCCCTCCTTAGAGCCTCTCCGTGGGTCTGCAGGGGAAGCTTCTGGACCCCAGGAGCCACATTCCTGCCTGCCCAGGTAAGGGTTAATAAGACTGGCTGTCACTGAGATGTTTACCCACCTCCAGACTCCGGATGAAGATAGAAATGGTATTTATGATTTCTACCCAACGTTTCTGGAAAGGATTTAAGGTGCTTACGAGGATACACATATATAACAAGATTGCATAAATTAATGTGGGTGCCAAAAAAGAAAGAAAAACAAGTGTAGGGCCATAAAGCCTGGCAAGAAGGAGGCTAACCTGAAAACAAAGTCCACATGAGCTGTAAGCCTGCTATGGCGAGCCACAAAGGAGTCCCAAAGCTTTCTAGCTGCTTCCCAGAAAAAGCGAAACTGTCTGCTAGAAGCTTCAGGGTTGGTAACAGTGAAAGGTACACACAATCACCCAGGAGACATCCCAGGGTATGTATCTCAAGGTCTCCTAAGGGACCAAAAGGCAAGAACAATAGGAAGTAGAAAAGTGAGCAGCCTTCCTCCCAGGCTGTGGGCTTGGAAGCGGGGAGTGGCAGGTAAGTGGCAGGGACAGGGATGGTTCAAGACTCCTGCTCCCCACACTTGGGCAGGGAGGAGACTCTATTCCCTCTGTGCCCTGGGAATGGCACCCGCTCTCTGGGGAGAGCCCTCGGGGGTGACTATGTCCCAGGGGTGACGTCTGCTCACGACAGTGGAGCTCCAGCCAGCTCCCCTCAGACCATCCCTGGACCCTACAAGTCCCATCTGTTTCGGCTTTGAACCCCAACACTTGACTCCCTCCTAGCTTTACTGCCTAAAGCCCCTACTAGGTGCAGCCTGGTGGTATAAAGATTATAGACAAAAAGAGAAAAGTTTCACCTAAAGCCACCTTCAGCTATTTGGACTTTTCAGGAGGTGGCAAATAGAACAGAGAGTCCAGGAGCCACCCAGCTCCAGTGATTCAAGTCGCAGGAAGGTTACCTGAGGACCAGGGGTGCTGGCACATGCAGGAGCAGCATGGTAGAGAGGTTCAAGGTCTCAGATGCCAGCAGCACAGGGCAAGGTAGGCTGACAGGTGAAGACCCACCGGAACCCTGTCTGGGTCTCCCAGAAACAGCCTGGGATACCATGGAAGAGGCAAAGACGCTGGGGTCTGCAGCTGGCCGAGTGGGAGGGATACAGGACCTGAAGCCACTTGGGCCTTAATGCAAAGTGACTTCAACAGTACGCTAGGTTAGGGGAGGCCCAGGACAGTCCTGCTGTAATGGACCTTTTATAATATCTGCTATATTTCTTTCTGATTACAAAAGTCATACATCCACAGGGCGCCTGAGTGGTTCAATCGGGTTAAGCGCCCGACTCTGGATTTCAGCTCAGGTCATGATCTCACAGTTCGTGAGTTCAAGACCTGCGTTGGGCTCCATGCTGACAGTGCAGAGCCTGCTTGGGACTCTCTCTCTATTTCTCTCTCTCTCTGCCCCTGCTGTGCATGCTTGCTTGCTCTCTCTCTCTCCCCCCACCCACAGAGTAAACAAACAAACAAAAAAATACCACTTAAAAAAAGTAATATATGTCCTCAATTTAAAAAAAAACTTTAAAAATACAATAGAAAAACACAAAAATTAGCCATACTTCCACCATTTATTGTGGTTATCGATGCCCTCATTCTGGCGTACAACCTGCTAGTCTATTTTAATTACTACATATATATTTGGGAAAATCCTGCATGGCAAAAATCACTGTGGCCAAAGTAAAAATAAAAAAGATAAACTGGGAGAAATATTTGCAAGTCATTGCACTGACAAAGAGTCAATTTGCTAATACACAAAAAGATCCTAGAAATCAGCAGGAAGAAATAGAATCAAAATACCTAACAGCAATCACACATAAGTTAGAGGCAGGGTAAATGACATTAAAGTGTTCTGTGGTCAGTGTCTCCCGGGAGGGAGAGGAGGGTACTGATAAACCACAAACTTTGATAAGTTAAAGATGTGTAGTGATTTCTAGGGTGACCACTGTCACAGAATTTGGGAGAAGAGGGAGTCAAGCCAAGAGAGGGTGCACACAGGGGGAGTGGACTCTGCGTGCTGGTCTGTTTAAAGTCCTAATCTGTTTGTTGGTTCTCTGAGAGTTTAATTCATAATTATCCATTTTCCCATACAAATATGTTTTACATACTTCTCGGTATACGTGCTGTATTTCATGATTTAAAAAAAAAAAAGAATATTAAAAGAAGTTCAACCCCATTCATAATAAGTGAAAGTTTTTCAACTACTTTTCAAAGATTAAAAAGTCTGAGGACTTGGGGAACCTGGGTGGCCCAGTTGGTCAAACATCTGACTCTTGATTTCAGCTCAGGTCATGACCTCAGGGTTGTAAGATCGAGCCCCGCATCAGGCTCCATGCTGGGTGTGGAGCCTGCTTAAGATTCTCTGTCTCCCCCTCTCTCTGTCCCTCCCCAGCTTGCCCAAACAAGTACACCCACTCTCGAAATAAATAAATAAATAAATAAATAAATAAATAAACAAACAAACAAATAAATCTGAGGGCTCTCTGTGTTGGCAAGAGGGTGGAGAAACGACTCCGTGGCTGATGGAGGACTGCAAATTGGTGCATCATCTGTGGAGGATATCTTTGGTGATTTCCACCCAATCTTCCAGGGCACAAAGCTTTGCTCACTTCTAGGGTCTTATCCTACAGATCCCGTCACATCAAAAATTTGCTTGTGCCAAAGCTTCTTCATTGCAATAGCAAAAGATGGGGAACAACCAACCTATCCATTGCTAAATAAATAATGGTGGGCCACATCGTGGAATATTACGCAGCCATTAAAAGGGCACTCTCCAGGGACTGAGATGCAGTTGTCATCAAGTCACATCATTAAGTGAAAACAAGATATAAATCGACAAGTAAAATGCACCACCAGTTGCGTGAAAGCAGCTCGGGGGATATTATATACATGTGATTGTCTGAATGTTCATCAAATATTTAAAACAAAACATCTCCAGGAGGCTGCTCCAGAAATGGATAATGCTGGGTGGTTCTGAGAGGCTTGAAAACATGGATAGAAATTATATTTTTCACTATACACCCTTTTGTGTGTTTGAACTTTACAACAGAAAATAAACATTCAAGGAGAGCCTGGGTGGCCCAGTCGGTTGAGCATCCACCTCTTGATTTCTGCTCAGGTCATGATCTTACAGTTCATAGGTTCGAGAGCCCTGCACTGGGCTCTGTGCTGACACAGCAGAACCAGCTTGGAATTCTCTCTCTCCCTCTCTCTCTCTCTCTGCCCCTTCCCTGCTTGTGCGTGCACTCTCTTTCTTTCAAAAAATAAATAAATAAGTCTTAAAATAAAAGAAATGTTCAAAATTATAAGCAAAAGTTATGGTGGGATTAAGGAATACTCGAATTTCGAGCACAACGTTTGCAAGAAAGCTGCAGGAAAGGGAAGGGACAGTGGCAAGTGGCAAATGGAAGCTTCCCTTTTATTATTAGCTGCGTGTGTGCCCTGTTCCCCCCTCCCACCCATCCCATCCGCCCAACAGAATGCCAGCTTACCAGAGAACCAGCAAAGGGAGCCGAAGAGAGGCGAAGAGAGACAAAGAGCCAACCCCTGGCTTCTTGGGCGCCTTCAGCCTGGCCTGGAGGAGGAGGCCACGCCCCCCAGAGAAGGAGCCCCGCCCCATCCCGCCTCCTGTTGCCGGGAGTGAGAAAGTCACACCCGGGCAAATACCTTTGCCCATCTGTGTAACACTCACCTCATTCTGTTCTCACTGCTTTTTCCACTAACAGCTTATCGGGAACATTTTCTCACGACAGGAACTGCTCTTTAACTACAAGATTTCTAACGACCAAAGTTTACTCAACCGATTCACTGTTAAACATTGAGATTTCTTTGTTGGCGTAAGTTGTGCCTTGATGAAAATCAGTACAGCTAAATTTTGGTGTCCGGCCTTGATTATATCCTTAGGAAAATATCCTGGAAGTAGCTCTTTGGTTAATGCACATACACAGCTCCTAGCCTTCTAGGCACAGCATTGCAATGGCCCGGTTTATACCGGTAAGAAGGTCAATCTTCCAACTCTCTTCGAGGCCTGGATTCCAATATGGTTTTATCTTTGCCTACTTAATATTGGGGGTGGGAAGCATCTCATTATTGCTTTCATTTGCATCCTTTGATTATTAATTGGGTCGAGCCTCTTTTATGTGTTTCTTGCCTGTTTTCACTTCAAACATGAATTGCCCATTTTGTATATCTGAACACATCCAGCATCTTCTTCCTCCCCCTCTTTCCTCAGGCCTGAGATCCCTCCTGGTACACCACAGCTGTCAAAGTCCTGTGCATCCTTCAAGGTCAGCGCCCTGCATTGGCCCTCCCGCCAGGCAGTCATTCCTGACTTCCCACGCTCTTGGCTCGGGGCACTTGCTGCTTTGGTCCTGCCTGTAGTCACCATCTGCATGCCTGTACCCTGCCGTCTGTACCAGCTGTTTGTTCTACCCCTCAGGCCCAAGGCTCACCCTTAAGTAGGGGTCCTTAGACCCCAGGTCAACAGTGTTTACAGGGCACCTACCGCCCAGCTATAGCTCCCGGGGCAAATCGGACTCCGTCCCTGCCTGTACGCCCCTTGGGAAGCCATGAGCACCAGGGACTGTCCCTCCCAGCAGCCAGCTGCTTTGAGCATCTGACCTGCAGCCCAGGCCTGTACCCCTGCGACTGTCAGCTCCCATGAGAACACTGAACCTCAGAAGCAGAACAGCATCTTCCCCGGGGATGCACAAGAAGGTGGAACTCTCAGCTCAGTATTCCCTGTAAGAAGCAGAGCCTGAGTGGGGAGGAAGGTGGAGCCCCTGGAGATGACAGACAAGGAGGAAGAAGGTTGGGGGAGCAACTAAGTGGACGGTAATATTGAGACTTTAACGTTGGATCCCGAAATTGTCGGACCACGTCCAGTGACTGGCCAGCATTGGCCATCTTAGGTCATGCTCTCTGGTCACTGAGTTTTGGCAATCCACTCCCAGGAGAGATGGGAGCATGGTCCCCAGAGAGGATGATGGGGACCCCGGTGCCACCAAGAGCTGGGATGCATGAAGTCACGGTTCTCTGGAGGTGCTGTGCGTGAGGCAAACGCATGTTGGGGAGGCCCCCATGGGAGGAAGTAGAATGAACTGAGGAGGCTGTTCTGGGTCCCTTCTCAGTTGTGCTGGGGACCCTCTGGAAGTGCCCCATGGCGCAACAATGCCTTAGGGCTCAGCCCCAAGATGCTGAGCAGCACCTGCCTCGCTGGCCAGGGGACCCCAAGCCCAGCCCAGTCATCTCCTGACCCCCGGTGTCATCAAGAAGGCAACTCTGCAGTCTGGGTGACCTTGGCTCCCAGCACCAGAGGAGATGACAAATTTCTTTTCTTCCTGCTGAAAACATAATCCGTCCTTTCGTGGATCTCTGGGGACCGGCGGCGCGGCACATGCATTATGGAAGCTTTTGCCTGGGCTCATTTCAGTTGTCTACAGGGCTGGCTCAGCGCCCACTCTTCCTTAAGCCCTTCAGAGGCTAAGAACATTTCAGTGCCAAGGGGTGGATTCAGGGATGTTCCTGAAAAACATCTTATTTCTCTATCAACTGCTGCTGTCCTGATTTCTAGGCTTGAATTTCTGAATTCAGGCAAGAATAAGTTCCTCCCACATGCCAGGCACTGGGATGCAGCAGGTCCAGCGTGGGTCTGCCCTCTAGGGCCGCAGTGGTGCTACACACATGGGGAGCCTTTGGGTCCCCAATCTAGACCTGTGGGCAGGAGGGTCTGCCCAGAAAACGTAACACAGGCCCTGAGACCTGAAGGCTGAGCACCGCTCATCAGTTGAGGGGTGGGAAGGAAGCCTCTGTGAGGATGGGCTGCAGTGTTGTGAAGTAAACTGAGGCCAGACGACAAAAGGCCAAGGATGCCAGGCTACTGAGAGTTTGAACTTCATCCTGAGAGCCACCGGAGAGACCTTCAGCAGCGTTAGTCAGGGAAATGATCCCGACAGATTTACATTCTAGAAGGATCATGCTGATAGCCTCTGGACAGCAGACCAGGAGGGTCCCAAGCAGGACGGAGCATTACTGCAGTGCAGGGAGGTGGGGGAGGTGACCAGTCGGGCAAAGTGCCGTACACGTCAAGGGAGAGATTCCCCGGCAAGATGCATTTGAGGGACAAAATTGAGAGGACCAAGCACAGAATGAGCAGTAGACAGGAGGGCAAGGAGAGGGTGACGTGTCAGAGGTGTGAGCCGCGGGGAATGGACGCACCCCCAGGGGACAGGAGGGGACAGGAGGGCTGCAGAGAGCAATCTTTGGGGGCTGGGCACAGGATGTGGGAAGCAAGGCAGTGGGTTCAGTACAGGTGCACTGAGTTTTAGGTGCCTGTGGAATGTGGAGATGTCCAATAGGCAAGACAGGATCATTCAAGCCAAGAACACATCTCAGACCTGCTGAGTGCTGGCACCTAGCTACACCCTGGGTCCAGGCACCCCCCAGAGTCAGGGAGGCAGCCGCCTATGGGAGGAGGCCTGGGAGGAAGAAGATCCCAGGGAACAGATGAACGTCAGGCCTTGGAGGGGAGGGTGCTGGGTGCATCCACATCTCCCAAAGAGAGCCCAGGGTGAGTAAGGACAGGCAAGGGAGAGCAGTACCGAGAGGGTGTGGCTTACATCTTACATCACAAATACAGGTGCTCCAAAGCACCATATTCTTCTTCCTTATCCAATTCTGAACATAATGTAAACTGCCAATGAAAGGCACCTTCCAGTGCCTATCTGCTAACCTATCTGATTACTGTCAGGGTGATCACTAAATGGATCGAAAATCTAAATGTATAAACGAAACCACACACACAAGCATGGGAAGAATTGAGCATTACGATCTTGACACAAGGAAGGTTTTTCAAACTAAGACCCAAAATTGAACAACCATTAAAGATCGATAGACTACACAAAGATCAAAACGTTCTGCACAGCAGAAGCAGCTGTAGGCAAAGCCAAGCGATCAAGTGGGAAAAAAAATATTTGCAACTCAGATCACTGTCAAGAGAACTAATATCCCTAATATATAAAGAGCTCTTGGAAACTAAGAAGATAAAGATCAATAATGCAATAGGGGGAAAAAAATGATGAAGAACTTGAACACAGTGAAATACAAAGGGCCCTCAAACATAAACAATGCAAATTAAGAGAAGAAATTATGAAATGAAATGCAAATTGGCCCCCCACTCCCCACCCCCAAAGTGGCTTCTCACTTTCAGCTTGGCAGAAATGTAAATGTGACAGCACCCCTTTGTTGGTGAAACTCTGTAGGAAGAGGTATCACCACACAGAAGGCAATTTTGCAATGGCTATCAAAACAGCAAATGCATTAACCCTTTGACCTAGCAATTTCACTTCTGGAAATGTATCCTTTAGATATGCCTGCATGTTAAGAGCAACAGATTGGAAATCTAAGTGAAACCACTTGTATTAAAAAAAAAAAAAAAATGTGCAGGGAGGGAGCACCTGGGTGACTCAGTCAGCTGAGCGTCTGAGTCTTGATTTTGGCTCAGGTTATGATCCCAGGGTTGTGGGATCAAGCTCCATGTCCAACATATGGAGTCTGCTTAAGATTCTCTCTCTTGGGGTGCCTGGGTGGCTCAGTCAGTTAAGCGTCCGACTTCAGCTCTAGTCATGACCTCACGGTTCATGGGTTTGAGTCTCATGTTGGGCTCTGTGCTCAGAGCCTGGAGCCTGCTTTGAATTCTGTGTCTCTCTCAAAGAGACACTCTTTGCCTCTCTCTCTGCCCTTCCCCTGCTCACGCTCTGTCCCTCTCTCAAAAATAAACATTTTTTTTAAAAATTTTTTTAAAAGATTCTCTTTCCGTCTGCCCCTCCCCACCCCCCGCTCACGCTCTCTCTCTCTCTCTCTCTCTCTCTCTCTCTCTGTGTCTCTCTCTCTCACAATAAGATAAAAAATTAAAAATTGTGCATGGCACAGCAACCTGGAAGAAACTAAAACACACACCTGGAGATCTTTCCATTTGCGGATCAGATTCACAGTCCCCCGCCCCCTTCACCTTGCTTGGGGCCCTGGGTGGAGGCTGTGGTGTGATGGGAAAGTCCTTGCCCCTGACTTCAGGTCAGTTTCAGCCAGTGGAAAGGGGAGAAGACAGAAAAGCAGAGGTATGTGTTCACTCATGTAGAGAAACCTCTGGCCAACTACACATTTTTTTTTTTTGAGAGAGAGAGAGAGAGAGAGAGAGAGAGAGAGAGAGAGAAACAGAGAAAGCATGAGCAGGGGAAGGGCAGAGAGAGAGGAAGAATCCCAAGCAGGATCCGCACTGTCAGTGCAGACCCCAATGTGGGGCTCAAACCCACGAACCATGAGATCGTGACCTGAACCGAAGTCAAGAAGCTTAACCAACTGAGTCACCCAGGCACCCCTGGCCAACCTGTGCTCTTGACCAAAAGTCAGGGCTCCTGCCGGGCAGCCCTGTTGGCTCATCTCTCCCCCTTTCCCCTGGCCTCTCCAGCCTCAGGCAATAAGGACAAGGGCCACCCCTCATGACTTCGCTACCTCCTGCCCACACCTCTGTGAAGAGTCCCTCTTAGTAAACGCTCCTCAGATTGCCCAGTTTGAGTGAGCCATCTGTTTCCTGCCAGGCCCCTGACTGATGCAGCAGCTATTTATAAAAAGGACGAGGACGCACTCTAGGTATCAGTCTGGAAAGATCTGCAGGGCACATTATGAAGCAAGAGCATATAGTAGTTACCGTATGATGAGAGAAAACACACAGCTGCATCTGTGTATGCCCTTAAAGAAACACTCGAAGGACCCACAGGAGGCTGATAAAGGGGGTTGTCGATCGGGGGACAGAGTAGACAGGAGAGGGAAAGGGCAGGCAGGACTCTTCTCAGCCTGCCCTTTTATCTTGCAGGGCCTCACTGTGGGCACCGGGCCACGCCTACGCTGGGTCTCTCCTGAGTCAGCACCCCCTGCCCTCAGCTCAGGAAGGTGATGGCCCCCATAAGAACTGCAGGAAGGATTCCCTGTGCACATCTCCAAACAAGATCTGAGCAAGGCAACAGAGGACAGACCCCCAAATACCACTCCCAGGCACTTCGACATTTCTATGGACCCCACTAAACCACTGGATCTTCTAATAATGATTAGTTTGCAAGGAAAGAAAAATCACTTCCAGTCTCTGAGCCTCTGTGGGGACCCCGAGAGGATCCGCCAGCCCCTCCCTCCCCTGCATCCAGGCACACATTTCCTGATCCGCTCCCCTCCCCCTTCTCCCAGGACACCGTGTGCAGCAGGCCCCCTCTCTCTGGTGAGGGCTCCTACTGGCCTAGCCTGCCCTCAGCTCCTCAAGACCCAGATTACATTTGCTATCAGCTCTCATGCTGGGCTGGCCTCCCAATTCACCTCTGTGCTTCTCCCATGGCTTGACCATGGGCAGGGGCCACGCTTCCCTGATCTTTGCGGGGTCTCATCTGGAAAACTGAGAGCATTCTAGTCCATTTCCCAGGGTTACAGAAGGGGTGACACCCTTTGCCAGCCCAACACACACAATACGTGTTCATTCCGGAAAGGGTCAGATGCCAGGAGGGCCCAAGGGAAAAGGCCAGCCTGAGTGGGACCTGGGTTTCTTCCCTTGTAAAGAATTCATTTCTGAGCCATCGCCTTCCCTGCTGAAAGGCTGGCCCCATACTTTGGACCTCAGGTCAGGGTTGGACCCTTTACAGCCTTTAGTTATTTATTTTATTTTTTTAACTTTTTTTTTTTTTTTTTTTTTTTTTTGAGAGAGAGACAGAGTGCAAGCAGGGGAAGGGGAGAGAGAGAGGGAGACACAGAATCCAAAGTAGGCTCCAGGCTCCGAGCTGTCAGCACAGAGCCTGACAGGGGGCTCAAGCTCACAGACTGTGAGATCATGACCTGAGCTGAGGTCAGATGCTCAACCAACTGAGCCACCCAGGCACCCGTATAGCCTTTTATGGAAGCCTAGGACCAGCTCCACAGTAAATATTACTGTCCCCATTCTGCAGATTGGAAAGTTAAGTCTCAGAGAGCCCAGGCCTGCCTCACTGGCTGCTGCAGGTAGTCTGTACATAGCCTCAGACTCATATCTGTGACTCCCCCATCAGGGTCTGCAGCTTGGTGTCCCTGGCCTTCCTGGACTCCTCAGAGTCTTCCTGGGCCCACCCACAGCTCTGGGACTCTGCCTGTCCTCACCAGCTGGCCCACGAGGGCCCTGTCTGTCACTGCATGCTGGACCAGCAGCTCCCCCTGAGCAGTTCTGGGTAGCCCAGCTTCCAGCTATGCTCCCTGCCTCATGACCTCGAGGGACAACCGCTCTAGCTTCCTGCCTTGTCTCCCATCCAGGGGAGGCGCCTGCCCTCACTGCCCAAGCTGCAAAGTCCAGGGGCTGCATTGCCACTGGCCAGCACCCTGGTCCCATGACCCTCCTTGACAGCCCACCTGGGCAAAAGGGCACATGTCCAGGTGCGGCCCCTTCCAGCTGGGAGGAGGACAGAGGATGCTGCCAGAAAGAGTTGCTTGGGCTACTGAGGAGAGGGGACCCCCACCCAGTACCCTGGACTGGAGTCATGGACTGGTCTGAGGAGGCCCTCAGACTAATGGTGCCCCAGGCGGCTCTCATCAAGATCCAGATCCAGATCCAGATCCGGGCCCCATCAAGCAAGCCAGGGCACAAGGCAAACAACGAGGCTGTAAGGATGCAAGTGATGGTGGTGGTGGCCAGGCGTGCAGACAGAGCCTGCAGGCAGACCGGGGGCTCCTGCCAGCCCAGGGTGCCCAGGATGCTGGCGTCACAGACAGGTGTGGCTTGTCTTCCTAGATAGCCAGGACTGCGCTGCTGGCTGAGCCCTCCTGCCTCACACAACTTCCCGCACAACTTCCCGTGCAGAGAAGGGGCAGGACAAGGCCCCCAGGGAACAGTGGCTTCTGGACAAAGGGAGTCAGCAATTCACTTCCTCTTCTGTCCTCCAGACCCCCAGGCCCACAGGGAAAAGGAAGAATTGGTTGGTTTGTTGTTTTCCGTTTAATTCTTTCTCCTGGTGGCTGCCAGGGGATTCAGGAATGTTTCCATTTTCTTTGCATAAGTGAGTTGCTGAGAGTAATTTACATTCCCATTGAACTAAGCAAGTCAGGGACGTCACAGCCCCCCTACTGTGACGGCCCCTTGTCCACACCAGCTATCTGCATTCAGAATGCCGCCCTCGTCTACACTGGGACTCACAGTGGGAGCACTGCCCCTGTCCAAGTGGGAGTACTACCCCGCCAGGTCCTCACTGGGAATACCACCCCCATCCACAGAAGAGTATCACCCACCACCCTGTCCACACTGGGAGTACCACCCACCCTCTTGTCCACACTTGTCCACTCTCATCCACGTGGGAGCACCACCCAACCCCTGGTCACAGTGGGAGCACCTCCCACCGACCTCATCATTCACCCTTTGGCTGGCAAGGTACCCATGGACAAAGCCCCCTGAACCATTTCAGGACCAAGCCTTGGAAGCCACCTGTCTGCTTTAATTCTCACCTCCATAGTCTGAATCTCAGCAAGCATTCGCCATGGACTCCTAAATGTTGGCATTGTGTGTAAAGGAAGACCGAGGCCTGACAAAGTCCCTCTGAAGTCCCTGCATGTGGCTCAGTCAGCTCCTTGCAGTTGGCCTGGCAACAGTGGCTCTGGGACATTGGTGAGCCACTTGACAATTGCCCTCCCTGGGCTGTAACCCTGCCATGAACTTTAGGAGATATGCACCTGATTCACCAGGATGTGAACCTAGCCCCTCCAGGCCAGAGGAGCAGAGAGGCAGGGAGACAGGCAGGATTGAAGTCTGAGGGAAGGCAGAGGAGCAGACCCCAATGACTAGGAGAGACAAGGCCAGAGAGGCAGCCAGACCAATAGCTGATGATGGGGTGGGCTGACAGGCACACAGTGGGCAGACCTAGGGCCAGTGTCCTGGGGCTCCAACTCACCACTCAGTTGGAAGGCTCCTAACCCTCCAAAGCATGTGGACACAGGGAGAGCCAGTGTCCCAGTTTTGGCAAAGCTGGCCAGAGTGTGCCTCAAACACTGAGAAAGGCAAGACTGGAGACAGGCTGTGCTCACCACCTGCTGATGAGGTGGCCTCTTCTGAATGGAAAGGGAGAGATCGCAGTCTGCTTATTTCTTTGATATTGACACAACATCTGAAACACCACAAATAAAGCTGCAGGCACCCTGGAGCATCCCAAGCCCAGCATTCCCTTCACAGAGGTAAGCTCAGCTGCAGGCATGATACATGTGTGTATCTGGACATTTGTCCACATGCGTGTAAGATAATACTGCAGCCAAGAGCTATATATGTGGATTTGCACACTATTGGGGCGCCTGGGTGGCTCAGTCGGTTGAGTGTCTGACTTCGGCTCAGGTCATGAGCTCGCAGTTCGTGAGTTCAAGCCCCACATCGGGATCTGTGCTGATAGCTTCAGATCCTCTGTCCCCCACTCTCTCTGCCCCTCCCCCACTGGTGCTCTCTCTCAAAATAAATAAAGCATTAAAAATATATATATTTCGTCAGCACCTGCCATGAGGCAAGTTCAACTCTGGGTGCTGGGCATGAGATCGTAGAAAAGAGCAGCTTTAACATCCATGAAGAGCCCATGCCTGTTGTCTGCTCAGGCTGCCCACAGCAAAGTACCTCAGGGTGAGGTGCTCCAACAATAGAAATCTCCTTTCTCACAGTCTTGGAGGCCAGAAGTCCAAGATCAAGATGTCTGTAGGATTGGTTTCTCCCCAGGCCTTTCTCCTTGGCTTGTAGATAAGCCACCTTTTCCTTGCATCCTCACATGGTCGTCCCTCTGGGTGCATCTGTGTCCTGATCTCCTCTTGTTATAAGGACACCGATCATCAGGACACAGTCACATTCTGAGGTAGTAGGGGCTAAGACTTCAACACATGGGAGTGCCTGGGTGTCTCAGTCAGTTAAGACTTGGACTTTGGCTCAGGTCGTGATCTCATGGTTTGTGAGTTTGAGCCCCGCGTTGGGCTTTCTGCTGATAGCTCAGAGCCTTCTTCCGACTCTGTCTGCCTCTCTCTGCCCCTCCCCTGTTCTCTCTCTCTCTCTCTCTCTCAAAAATGAATAAACATTTTTAAAAGATTTAAAAAAAAGACTTCAACATACAAATTTGGGTAGTAGACAAAATTCAGCCCATAACATCTATGCCCTGGCACCACTTAGGAATCAATTTGTCTATGAGTAACAGGAACTTAAAACAAACAAGATAGAAGTGCAGGCCTCTCTCACATAAAAACCCAGAGGTTGGCAAGCTAGGGCTTCTTAGTAGCTCTGCTCCCCCCAATGTCCCCAGGAACCTGGCTGGTGACTCCATCATGCCTGGTCTCCTTTCCCCAGATCTCCTGATTGATGCTGTGGTTCCAGCCATCACAGCTGCATTCCAACATTAGGAAGGAGGAAAAGACAAAGAAGGGGCAAAAGTACCCACTGGCTATCTTTCAAGGAAGGAGCCATAAATTGCCCCTCCACCCTTCGCCTTACGTGTCAATGCCTGAACCTAGTCACGTGGCCATACTTGGTTGCAAAGGAGGCAGTAAAATGCAGCCTTTATTCTGGGAGGCCCTGTGTGCAACTGAAAATGTGGAGTCTGGTCACTATTGAATAAAGGCACGTGGGAGATAGAGGCATGTTGCAGCCTCCATCACACATTCTTGCCAGCAATTTTTACTTCAGCCTTTGTATTTACCTAACACAGTATCTCACTGTTGTTTTAATTTGTATTTTCCCAATAGGTAGTCATATTGGCTATCATTCTGTTCATAGTTTCCTACCTTAGAATTGCCTGAGTTTTTGGAGTGCCTAGGTGGCTCAGTCAGTTAAGTGTCTGACTCTTGATTTCAGCTCAGGCCATGATCTCACCATTGTGGAATTGAGCCCTGCGTCAGGCTCCACGCTGAGCATGGAATCTGCTTAAGATTCTCTCTCTCTCTCTCTCTCTCTCTCTCTCTCTCTCTCTCTCCCTCTCCCCAACTCACCCTCTCTCTCTCTCTCTAAAATATGAATAAATAAATAAATAAATAAATAAATAAATTGTAGGCTCTCTTTTATGGTTGATTTTTCATTTATGTGTTCGTTAAAGCATTATGTGCACCAAGGTCATAACCGTGTTCTCCTATATTTCCTTTAATACTTCCATTCTTTTGTTGCTTCCATTAGGTCTTTGACTGATATGGAATTCTTTTTTTCTAAGCCATGAAATAAGGATCAAACTTTATTTTTTCACTTGTCTTGGACTGTTTGCCTCCAGTTCCATCCCAGCCCTTCCCCAGTTTAGCCCTGCCCCATGGAGAGCCGACCCTACAGGCTGCATTTCCTAGGCCACTGTGTGTCTCCTGGTGTCTGGCTGGGCTCAGCCCACATAGTCCGAGCATAGCAGGAGAGCCCAGCAGGATGCCCCTCCCCTTCCCCCTCTGCCCAGCTGGCCACTCTGGAAAGAACCACACCCACTCCGTGGCTACAGCTATCCCTGGGTAAGCCCACTGTGCTCCCAACCTCCACCAGCTGACCTCAACTTGCTTTTCTCCCCCAACCTAGGCCAGTGAACCTGCCTCTCTGGCTCTTGCTGGCTTCTCAGCTCCCCCATCAGCTTTGCAAACCAGTATCCTGCATCCATTCTTTCCATTTTATTTTCTTTTAAATAGGCTGCATGCCCAATGTGGGGCTTAACTCACGACCCTGAGATCAAGGACCAAGCCCCAGGTATGTTCTGTTTCATGTGCCAACACCACACTATTTCAAGCTCTAGAGAACCCAGCATTCTAGAGACCACTGGAAGAATCCATTGATATTCTTTTTCCAAAATACTTCATTCTGGGCTGCCTGGGAGTCTGACTCTTGATTTTGGCTCAGGTCATGATCTCACAGTTCATGGGTTCGACCCCCTGTGTCAAGGGGAGCCTGGTTGGGATTCTCTCTCTCCCACTCTCTGCCCCTACCCTGCTCGCATGCTCTCTCAAAATAAATAAATAAGCTTTAACTTAAAAAAAAAAAGTTTAGTGTGGCTCGATTGGTTAAGCATCCAACTTTAGCTCAGGTCATGATCTCACGGTTCATGGGTTCAAGCCCCACATCAGGCTCTGTGCTGACAGCTTGGAGCCTGGAGCCTGCTTCCGATTCTGTCTCCCTCTCTCTCTCTGCCCCTCCCCGCCCTCTCTCAAATATAAATAAACATTAACATAAATAAATAGATAAAAAAATTGTTTAAGTTAAAAAAAACCACTTCATTATTCTTGACCATGTTGTCTTCCTTATGAATTATGGGATCAGTTTAATGAGCTTCATGACAAATTCCCCCCTACTGAGACTTTGATTGAGATTTTCACTGAACCTACATTAATCTGAGAATGAAGCCTTCGGAACATTGGATATTTCCACGTTGAAAGTGATAATTTCTCATCATTGACTGAGATTTTCTGTTGTGCTCCTCTGCAAGGTTTTGTGATTTTCAACATTTGAATCCTCCCGCAATGGCTCAGGTTCATTCTCAGGCATTCTCCAGATTCTGAGGCTCCTGTAACTGGCAGCTTGTTTCTGTTATGTTTTTAATTAGTTATTACTGCAGTGAGGAACGCTACTGCTCTTCGTGTTGATCTAGTTTGCCACCTTGCTGGACTCTCTAATTAGCTCTTATAATTTGACAGGTGATTGAATCTTCTTGGACTTTCTAGGTAGAGGGTCATATCCAACTACAATAATGACAGTTTCTATTCTCTTCCTTTGCAACTTTAGCTTCTTTATTGCCAAGGCTCTGTGTGTCAGCTAGAAGCAGTGACAAAGAACTTGAATTTATCTCAATTTGGACTTTTAATAGGAATTGGCCTAATGTTTCACCATTAGAGGGGTGCCTGGCTGGCTCAGTCGGTTGAGCATCTGACTTCAGCTCAGGTCATGATCTCATGGTTCATGAGTTCGAGCCCCGAGTCGGGCTCTGTGCCGACAGCTCAGAACCTGGAGCCTGCCTGGGATTCTGTGTCTTCTTCTCTCTCTGCCCCTCCCCCGCTTGCACTCGGTCCCTCTCTCTCAAACATAAATAAACATCAAAAATAAAATTAAAAAAAAAATTTCACCGTTAGATATGCTATCTGCTTTAGATATCTCACAGACATCCTTTATCAAGCGAAGGAATTTTTTCTTTTATTCCTGAGGGTTTAGGGTTTGCTTTGGTTTGGTTTTTAATCAGGAAAAGAAGAGGTTCTGATATCTATAGTGGTGAGTATGTCATTCGGACATACTAACAAGATAATGAAGAATTCCTGGGGCGCCTGGGTGGCTCAGTCGGTTAAGCATCCAACTCTAGATCTCGCCTCAGGTCATGATCTCACTGTTTGTGAGTTCAAGCCCCTCATCAGGCTCTGCACTAATGGCACAGAGCCTACTTGGGATTCTGTCTCTCCTTCTCTCTGCCCCACCCCCTCTTGTGCTCGCTCTCTCTCTCTCTCTCTCTCCCCATCTCAGAATAAATAAATAATTTTTTTTAAAAATTCCTGAACTGGGACAGCATATCCTGAGGGAGGTTGGAGACCCGGGAGGTAAACCCAAGGTTTAGAACTATGTGGTAGCCAGAATTCTAAGTCAGCTCCAAGACCCCTCCCCGCTGGTGTACACACACCTTCTTCAGGTTATTTCATCAAATATAAATGTCCAGCTAGGCACTTCTGAGGAATGATTTGGCCAGTGTGATTAATGTCCCAAATCAGCTGATCGTATGGTATGCAGATTCTCCCAGGTGGGCCTGACCTAATCAGGTGAGCCGTTAGAGGGAACAGCATTCTTCCTGGCAAAGGAGATTCTAAGTGTGAGAGAGATTCAGCATGGGGGAGATTCTCTTTTGCTAGCTTGGAAGATGCAGGAGGCCTATGGCAAGAGAGGCAGGCAGCCTGTAGGGGCTGACAGCAGCCCCTAGCTGACAGCCAACAAGGAAACAAGGACCTCAGACCTACAGATGCAAGGAATTAAATTCTGCCAATGACCTGAATGAGCTTGAAAGCCGACACTGAGCTCCAGGTGAGATGCAGCCTGTCTGACACCCTGCTTTCGGCCTGGTGAGACCTAGAGCAGAGAACACAGTCCTCTGACCTACGCACCTGTGAGCTAATGAACAGGTGTTGTTGTAAGCTGCTAAATTTGTTGTGATTAGAACACGGCATAGAAAACAAATACGTTTGCTGCTTCCAGAGAAGGCAGCCGAGGCCCGAGGTGACACTTTGATAGCTTTGCGAGGGGATCGAGGCCAGGACCTGCTGTTTGAAAACTGAAAAATACATCTTAAAATAATTTTTAGATCAAAGAAAACAAATCACAATGTGAGCTAGAAAATATGCTGAACGTAGTGGTAACAAAAATACCACATCTCAAAGCTGGGGAGATTGCAGCTAAAGTCATGCTTACTGGGAAACACAGTTTTGAACACAAGTATTACAAAAGGCAAGGCTGAAAATAACAGCAAAATGAACCAAAGAAACCAAAAAGAAAGAGATGGTAAAAATACAGATATATGCTACATAACTCTTTTTTGAAGTTTATTTATTTATTTTGAGAGAGACAGAGTAAGCATGAGTGGGGGAGGGCCAGAGAGAGAGGAGAGAGAGAGAGAATCCCAAACAGGCTCCACACTATCAGCACAGAGCCTGATGTGGGGCTCAAACTCCTGAAACTGTAAGATCATGACCTGAGCTGAAATCAAGAGTCCGAGGCTTAACTGATTGAACCAGCCAGGCACCCCCACTACTTAACATTTTAAGGCATCCAGTAAAGAGGATCCGCTAAGCCAAAAGCTGGTTCTTTAAAAAGAAAGATAATATTGGGGTGCCTGGGTGGCTCAGTTGATTGGGCATCGACTCTTGATTTTAGTTCAGGTCATGATCTCACCGTTCATGGATCAAGCCATGCATCAGGCTCAGTGCTGACAGCACAGAGCCTGCTTGGGATTCTCCCTCCCTCTCTCTCTTTGCCCTTCCCCCATCGGACTTTCTTTCTCAAAATAAATAAATAAACATTTTTCAAAAAAGCAAAATAGGGGCGCCTGGGTGGCCCAGTTGGTTAAGCATCCGACTCGGGCTCAGGTCATGATCTCACCATTCATGAGTTTGAGCCCCACATCTCAAGCCCCACTCCTGGCTGACAGCTCACAGCCTGGAGCCTGCTTCGGATTCTGTGTCTCCCATGCGCTCTGCAGCCCCCCTCCCCCGACTCGTGCTCTGTCTCCCTCTCAAAAATAAATAAACATTAAAAAATTTTTAAATAAATTTTAAAAAGCAAAATAAAACTGATAAACCCTGTAGACATGAGCGAGAAACCAACGGAGAAGACACAAGAAAACAATGTCGGAAACGAGAAGGAAGAGTGCGCCGTGGAGCTCACTGACATTCTTAAGCTGAGAGGACAGAAAGCACAGTTAGCACAGGACCTAGCAATTCCGGTCCTAGGGATCTACCCAAGAGAACCAAAAACCCGCTCACATAGAAACTCAGGTGTTGTTCAAAGTAGACAAAAAGGAGATCCAAGTCAAATGCCTCCAGCTGATGAACAGATAATAAACTGCGCCAGAGCCACCCGATGGAATATTATTCAGCCATAAAAAAAAGAGTGAAGCAGTGACACAGGCTGTAACACGATGAACCTTGAGAATCTTGCGCTCAGTGAAGGCCAAGTGCTGTATGGTTCCATTTATACGAAGTGTCCAGAATAGGAAAATCCACAGAGACAGAAAGCACATCACATGGGTGTCAGGGGCTGGGAGAGGAGGAGACAGGGAGTGACTGCTGATGGGTATAGAGATTCTTGGGGATGGCGAAAATGTTCTGGAATTAAATAGTGGTAATGGCTGCACAGCATGATGAATATACTAAAACCCACTGAATTAGATGCTTGAAGGCAGTGAATTTTGTTACTATATGAATTCTGTGTCAATAAAAAATTGCAAAGGAAAAAAAGGTAAGAGGTTATTATCAACAAATTAATGGCTACGCGTCTGAGGGCCGAGGGCAGCTCACGGCACATCACCCTCAGTCCCTTTGTCCTGCCACCTCTCTGGGTGTGTGATGCAGGACAGCTGCCCTGGGGCATGAGTTCATGTGACCTTGGTTCATCAACTAGCTCAGATGCAACAAGAATCTGCTTCAATTACAGACTGCTCAGGAGACAGAATCTGCTTGGCTGAGCGGGGGTCAGTTGTCCACCCTGCCTTGACCAAGTGCGGCCAAGGCAACAGGACCATGTGGCATAAACTTAGCTGTCCTGGCCCATCCTTAGGAGACATGGGGAGCAATTCTCAGAGAAGACAGACTGGGAAAATACCCCCAAAAAGTGGCCATTCTCCTCTAACTTGTTGCTGTCCCTCTCAGAGTGAGGAGTCCAGAACAGACGTCCACACACTGAGATCCCAGCAGAGTGCACAGAGGAGAATCACGTCCTCCACTGTACTGGTTCTCTGCCTCTTCTAATGTGACCTTGCCGCACTGTTGGCTCAACCTGAGCGCAGTCACCGTACTTGTTTCCTATTGCCACTGCAATGAATCTCCACAAGTTCAGTGGCTTAAAACAACACAGATTTATCCTCTTATGGTTCTGGAAGCCAGAAATCCAAAATTAGTATCACTGGGCTAACGTCAAGGCATCAGGAGACTGGTTCCTTCTGGAGGCTCTAGAGAAGAATAATCCACTTCCTTACCTTGTTTGCCGTCTCCCAAGCTGCTCTGACCTAAGGCTCCTCCCTCCATCTTCACCAAGGGTCACTCTTTACTTTGAAAAGATCCCACTGCTTTGATGCAGTCCTGTCTCTGCTTCTAGCCCCACATCTCCTTCTTCTACAGTCCAATTTCCCCCTCGTCCCCTCTTACAAGGACACTTGATAATTACATTTAGGGCCGATCCTCGTAATCCAGGATAATCTCCCCATCTCCAGATCCTTAATGTAATCACATCTGCAAAGTCTCTTTCACCACATTTAAGATAATATGCAAAGGCTCCAGGGATTAGGACATGGAAACATGGTGGAGAGGGCCACGATTCAGCCTCCAGTCACCTCCAGCCTCTGCTCTCTCCCCACGACACTGCTCTGCTCCTCTAAAGCACTATCTGTGACCTTCCTCCCCTCCCTGGACACCCCAGTTCTGCCCCTTTGGGGGGCACTTTCCCTGACATCCCCCACCACACCCCAGTCCTGTGTCCCCTTCATCTGTCACCTGTCATGTCTGTGTCTGTGCAGCCTAGGACAAGCCCCCTGTCCTAAAAGCCCTGATGGTCTTCTCCATGTCAGGTGCCCCTCGGTCTGGTGACCTGAGGCCACCTGGTCCTAGGCCAACCTGCCACTAACCTGAAGGCCCCATGACCTGCTATAGCATCTCATCACCAGGCCTCACCTTCCAGTCCGGACAGCTCCGTGCCCCACCCCTGTCATCCAACCACCCCTCTCCATTGGCCAGGTTAGCTGCCAGATATCTCTCAGGCCAACCTCCACAAGTCGCTGAGTTCCTTTGCCAGCCCCCAGGAGCTGGGCCTGATGCAGGCACTCCTGGAGTCAGCCTTAGTGGGGAGAGGCCAGCAGGGTGGATGTCATGACATGTTGTCCACCCCACTGAGGAGATGCTGCCATGGTCCCCATACCCTTCCCTGAGGCTCCTGAAAACGAGGAACTTCCACCCACTCACTGTCCCCAGTGTCAAGACACAAGCACAAATCCTTCTCTTAGGATCTCTGCAGGGCCCCCAATCCTCTAGACTCTTCCTTAGTCCCCAGGCCAACCCACCCAGTCCCAGGCCCAAATAAATAGTCATAGCCTCCAGGGGCACTCATCCAAGTCTTGCTGACTTATTGACATGGTAAACTTAAGGGAGCCCAGCATACACCATCTCGAAATGAGACCCCCCTCCTCCGAGCAGACAGTGGGTGATCTTGGGAAGCTGTTCCTATGGGAATAGGTGGTAGGTGTGCTATTGGAGAACCTCATCGTGGCCTTGAAAAACAGAGACAACAGAGACCAGTGTCCCCAGTGCAGACATCCTGTCAGCAAGCAAAGGGACGGAAACGTATATGGAGTCAATGGGGAGGACTGAGAGGGAAGAAAGAGAACATGCCAGGCCATGGCCACCCAGCACTCACCACCAAGGCACCTCCCAGAGTGGAGGGTCAGAGCCAGCCCTACTATTGCACCTCTTCCAGGGAAACCAGGCCCAGTGTGACCCAAGCATCCCTCCAGGTCTCCCCAGCTCTGAGTGGCTCTATTTGGTTTTTTTGCCCACCTGGGAGTCCCACAGGCAAAGACAGGGCCTAATTCATGTCTGGGCTCCCTGTACCCATCATGGGACCTGGTGTGTGATAAAAGATCAATAATGCTTGTAGGGATGGATGGATGGATGGTGGATGGATGGACAGATGGTGGATGGATGGTGGATGGATGGATGGAATAAAGATGGAAGCGAGGAAGGAAGGAACGATGGAGGGATGGATGGATGGATGGATGGGAAGAAAAAAGATGGATGTGAGGAAAGAAGGAATGGATGGGTGGGTGAATGGATGGATGGATGCAAGAAAGGAAGAAGGAAGGAAGGAACAATGGATGGATGAACGGATGGATGGTGGATGGATGGATGGATGGATGAATGGATGACTGGCTGGATGGATGGGCAGAAAAAAATGGATGTGAGGAAGGAAGGAATGATGGATGGATGGATGGATGGATGGTGGATGGAAATGAATGAAACCAAGTATCCCAGCCCTCTCCAATTCCAGGTGAAGACATGGAAGTCATCTCTCTCTCCTGGCTCCAACCTCCAGGTAACAACCAAGTGAGTGGTTTTAAATCTGACACACCAGGGTTCTGGCTGCACAGCTGTGTACTTCTGGGGGAATCACTTAACCTCTCTGTGCTTCAGTGTCCCCCTCTGTAAAATGGGGATGGTAGCAGTACCCACCTCATGGATTGTCCAGTCAAGTGGATGAGACTTCACCACGGTTCCTAACAAATGGCAATCACTGAAAAGATGCTAGCTTTGCTCCTCTCACTCTCCCCTTCCCTCTTTGGGCCTCTCTCTGCTCCCTCTGTGGGCCACGGAGAGGCATTCAGTCCAGCTCTACCCCTTGATCTGTTCTGAAGCTGGTGGGAGACACGGGTCAGCAGCATGAACCCTGAGAGAATGAGAAGCCTGGCCACCAGGGCCCAGGCAACACTTCACCTGGCCTGAGGGTGTGGGTCCTGCAGGGCTGCTAGGCCAGCTTGTCTACCACCCATGGTGTCTACCCCACCACGGCCCAGGTTTGGGGTCAGCTCTGCCATCGGGGCCAGCAGCCCTCAGCCTCTCCCTGTGCTCCTCCTGAGGAAGGCAACATGGCTGAGGTCCCCACAGATTACACAGATGGTATGTTTGTCTGGAGGGCCAGGGCCTCTGGGCCTTCACCCCATGATCCAGCAAGGCAGGTGCAACTGGCTGAGGAGTCTTGGACAGGTGCCCCAAACAGCTCTCTTTCCCACACTGAGCTGTGACCGAGAGGCAATGTGAAAGGTGTCAGCCCACTGGGACATATGTGCTTGGCCCACCTTCCCCAGGGAACTGCAAGACATGCAAGGCTGCAGTGGGGTGAGGCCAGGGGGTATTCTGGCCTTACAAACAGCTCCACATAACAAGAAACACAAAGGGAACGTGGCTGACCCCAGAGGACAGCACGACAGGGCCTCGAATGCTGATCTAACAAGCTTGGACCTCTGCCCATGAGAAATAGGGCAGTGGCTCCAGAAGGGTCTGGAACATGGGCTGCCTAGCTGGCTCAGTAGGTGGAGCATGTGACTGTTGATCTGGGGGTTGTGAGTTCGAGCCCCACGTTGGATATAGAGAATACCCAAAAATAAGATCTTTTAAAGAAGAAGAAGAAGAAGGAGGAGGAGGAGGAGGAGGAGGAGGGTCTGAAACAGGAGAGCTCTGTGGCTGGAAGAGTTTATCTCACACACTCTGGGGCCGTGGGGGGTGTGGCCTGGACTGCAGACCATGGAAGCAGAGTCTGGGGTCCAGGAGCATTGGCCAGGTATTGGGCACAGCTCTGCAGGGAGTCAGGACATGGGGCTGGGGGCCAGAAACACAGGAGGATGGAGGTTCCTGGAGCTCCAGGCTGCCCAGGCAGCCTCCCCAAGTCCTGAGAGCTCAGGGAGGGCCTTGCTTTAAAGGAGAGATGGTCCTGGGCAGCCTCTCCCCACAGACATCACGGGTTAGCACGTCGCAGAGCCACCTACCCAGGCACCCTCCTGCTGCTGTGCATTATTAAATTATTCTTGGGGAATTTAAGGGAGAGGCATGAATAATTCAAAACAAGGGATAAAGTCAAATCTAATCAACTCTGTCTGCCGGCTTGAACTTTGGCGTGACGACCGGCACGTGCAAGTAGAGACTGCAGGAGCCTGAAATGAGAATCTGGGTCCGGGATTTGCACTCAGACATTTCAGAGGAAGTTCTGCTGTGAAGCCCCAGACCAGGGCTGCAGCAGTGACTCCTGCCTCCCAGTCTCCCAGGGCCCGTTGTTGGTCCTCACCGTCCTTCACAGGGCAGCTTGGTGGCTGAAGCTGAGTGTGGGCGCTCTTTAGCCGTGGTACTTTGGGATGGTGTCTGACCCTACCGGGCCTCAGTTTTCTTGTCTGTAAAATGATCATAAAAATGCAATCTGCCTCATGAAGTTGCTCTGAGCATTCCGTGAAATAATGTACAGGCAGCATCTCATGTGGACATCAAATGCAGGGTGAGCATTTGCCATCATTCCAGCCTTTATAAAAACACTTGTCTTGGGGCGCCTGGGTGGCTCAGTTGGTTGGGCATCTGACTTTGGCTCAGGTCATGATCTCTCGGTTTGTGGGTTCGAGCCCCGCATCAGGCTCTGTGTTGACAGCTCAGAGCCTGGAGCCTGCTTCAGATCCTGTGTCTCCCTCTCTCTCTCTGCTTCTCCCCCACCCATGCTCTCTCTCTGTCTCTCAAAAATAAATAAACATTAAAAAAAAAAAAAAAAACACTGTCTTACAGGGACACCTGGGTGGCTCGGTTGGTTAAGTGTCCAACTCTTGGTTTTGGCTCAGGTCATGACCTCACAAACCATGAGATCCCTCTCTGTATCTCAGAATAAATAAATAAACTTTAAAAATAAATAAATTAATTAATTAGAAGAGGGCATGAGGGTGGGCACTAATCCAATGTGACTTAGTGTCCTGATACGAAGAGGAGATTAGGTCACAGACGGGCACAGAGGGAACACAATGTGAAGACACGGAGAAGCCAGCCATCTACAGGCTGAGGGTGGAGATCTCAGAACAGACCAATCCTGCCGACCCTTGACCTCAGACTTTGAGACTCCAGAACTGTTGGAAGTAAATTTCTGTTGCTGAAGCACCCAACCCAAGCAGACCAATGCAGGCACGTGACCTCTTTCTGTAGCAATTCCTCCCACAGATGTACACTGGGCACCAGGCACCGTCCAGGCACTGGGCTTACACAGCATGCAGGCTAGCCCTCACAGAACTTAGTCTAGAGCCTTCCAGCACCCCTAACCGATCACAGTAGAAGGGCTATGAGGCACCAGTAACAGGCACTGCCTTGGGCACCACCTTTGGTCCAGGGCATCGGGCAGGAAGCATTTTGGGTTGTCCTGACTCTGCTGAGATGTGGGAGACCCTAGAAGGGACCCTAGAAGGCACAATCCGACTTGGGGCCGACACTCATAGAAAAAGAGATGCCAGAGGTGGGGGGTGATTGGCATTGAAGCAAGATAAAGCCTCACACTGCCTGGGAGTCCAGCAGAGCTGTGTTCATGGTGAGAAAAGATAGAAAAGGCACAGAGGTAAGAATGGGTCAGCTGAACTGGAGCCCGCCTGGCCTGGTGGAGGGCTCACAGCCGAGTACTGGGTTCCCCAGCTGGGATGCCCACTGCGGCCAGGCAGGCCAGCAGGGAGGGAGGGAGGCAGGCTGGCCTGGGGCTGTGAATAGCAGAAGAGCCCCAGGTCCTCCAAGGGGCAGCTCTTCCTCAGCTTCTGCCTATGAAACAGCAGGATGTCAGCCCAGGGCAGCCCTCTTCAAAGAAATCCTGAACATCTAGCCTTTGATGTGATGTTAGCAATTTATCACTGTGGGTGATGTCAAACAGAACAATTCTGGCCAGACCCAGATCCGATGTATGCAATGCATCTTCCCACCACGGCTGCCAACTTCCCTGACTCTCCTGCCCCAGCCTCAATGACCTTGTACCTCGGGATGGGCCTGCGGGTGGGGCCACCCAATATCCTCCCTCCTTGAGCTGAGAGCCTACTTTCCTGAGCCTCACCTCGCCAGCGTCTTGCCTTTCTCACTTCCCTGCCAAACCCTGCAAGGCTCAGCTCAGCAAAGGGCAGCCATTCTTCTTTCTGACATTTTCCAGATAAGTGGATGATTTTATTCTGGAATTTAGGAGCGACCTTTATCTGCTGTCTGGAAGGAAGCATCTGTCACCAATGTGAAGCCTCCACTCTGTGGCCCCTGTGTACACGGAACCAGGCACCCAGTGTCTGAGGCAGGAGGGCTAGACATGAACACTCAGACCCAGCAGCTGCCCAGAGATGCAGGTGCAGACACCCCCCGGGACACAGGCAGGTGGGACCCTGGGTCAGTCCTAAGGTCCTTCAGTGCCAGGTGCAGAGACTGGATGCTGAAAGCATCCAGGGGACGGAACTTTAGGAGGAATGAACTGCCTGGAAACCACCAGGATTCCTCTGATCAAAATCAGGGTGATGGCAGCAAGAGACACGTTAAAGATGGAGGAATCACCGTGCCCAAGCACCCAACAGTGTGCCCGCGGTTTGTCCTGGGAAAACGGAGAGGTGTTGGGACAAAACATCAGGGCGGTTGGGCATTTACCAGACCAAGTAGATAGCTCATGAGTTGCTGCAGATATGGCTGCCCCTACGGCTTGCAGACCCTGGACAAATGTATCTGCTGTGTTTTTTGTATTGAAGTATAGTTGACACACAATATCACATTAGTTTCAGATGGACAACACAGTGATTCAACAAGTCTTCGACAAATGTATTCTATGTAGACTATTTGGGTCACCCCAAAATCAGCATTGGCAGCCCCACTTCACATGATCCCACAGGAGGAAGACCACACAGGTCAGCAGGAACCATCCACTCACTAGGCCACCTTCCTAGAGCCAGGGCTCAGCCACAGGACCCACAGAACCACCAGCCTGAGTCCCAGAGTCTCAGAACTTTTTGTTGTTGTTAATGTTTACTTATTTTGGGGAGAGAGAGAGAGAGCACAAGTGAGGAAGGGGCAGAGAGAGAGGGAGACACAAAATATGAAGGAGGCTCCAGCCTCTGAACTATTAGCGCAGAGCCCAACGTGTGGCTTGAACCCAAGAATCGGGAGATCTTGACCTGAGCCGAAGTCAGACGTTCAACTGACTGTGCCACCCAGGCACCCCCCTGCATCCCAGAGCTCTTTGAGATATGTGGCCAACTCCACTCACTGTGTATAGGATCAGACTGTGCCTAAAAGGGAGACCAGGGCCTACACGGGTCCCCATTCAGTTTGGAGAGCCCCTTAGCCCTGGCTGGTTCCAGGCACTGGAGGGGGACTTGAACAATTTCAAGGAAGACACCCCAGAATGTGGAAGGCTCAGGGGTGCCAGGGCAGGGCCCCAACCACCAAGGTCAAAAGCAATCCTAACTGCAGAGGCCCCAATTGTGGGACCAGCTAGAGCTGAGCCTGACATAGGACACAGTGAAGGGACCAGGGAAGGGCTGGCTTCAGATAAAAAGGAAATGGGAGAAGGGGAGCCCCTGAAGCTAGGATTGTCCATTCAGGGCAACTTGCAGACAGCATCACCCTACACATCCCAGGCGCCAGGTCATTCAGAGCACAAATGGTGCCCCACCTGCCCCGTCCCATGCCCAGGCCGCTCTAGCCACTCACTAGCCGGCCCCTCCACGCCCGGGCGAGGCCTGGTCCTCTTGCCAACCTCAGAGCCCATGCAGACGCTTCTCCCAGAGACTCTGCCCAGAAACACAGGAAGCTTTCTCTGCAGCCCCGCAGACCAGACAGCGTTCATTTCTCAGTGTCAATAAACCCCGCGTCTCCAGGGCAATGACTTTTACTTGGTAAATACTAAGCGGCAAGGGACGGCAGGCATGAGCCTCCAGTCTAGGGGAACCGCAGCCAGCACTTGGCCACCTATTGATTACATCTCCCTCCTGATGCTCTGGCACTGCAGGGATGAGCAGACGGAGGGTCTGACAGGACCCCTGCCCCCAGGGAAGGGAGGAGAAAGCCAAAGCTTGTCTCCAGCTGCGTGACATAGCCCAGCACAGGGGAGAGAGCCAGGTCTCTGGGGTGTGACCTCGGGAGGGCAGCAACAGCTGGTGAAAAAATCCACCCCAACATGTAGAGCAAGCTGTGCCAGCTTATTGGCAGTTGGGAGGGAGCAGGGAGTCCTAGAGGCAAGGTGGGGATCCAAGGAGGGGGCAGTGGTCCCCATGGGTGGCCAGGAAGTGAACTGTGCTACCCTCTGCCAGTCAAGGGTCTCCTGGGTGGCTCGGTCAGTTTTAGCATCCGACTTCAGCTCGGGTCATGATCTCGTAGTTCATGAGTTCAAGCCCCACAATGGGCTCCTAACTGACAGTGTGGAGTCTGATTAGGATTCTGTCTCTCCCTCTCTCTCTGTCACTCCCCTGTTTGTGTGTACTCTCCATCTCAAAATAAATGAATAAGCTTAAAAAAAAAAAAAACCCAGAGGCAAGCCTTGTTGCAGAGTGAAGACTCATTCTCCATTGTTGAATCTATGTGAGAAATTAATATTGCTCCTAGCCACCTGACTCTGACATTTCTGTTCCTGGTGGACTAATAACCACATTGCTCCTGTGGCTAAAGGAGCAAGTTTCCCTCCTCCTACTGTGTCAAGCTGCAGTGACTTCCTTTACTAAACTGTCAGGAAGGGGACCGGGGAAGAGGTGGTTTCCTCACCCCTGGGTTTTTAATCGCCCACAACTGTTGTCTCCTCATGACCTGTGCTAGGCCTGGCTTCTCTCAGGAGCCAACACCCAAATATCTGCTGGATGGATAATGGAGGCAGGATGGATGAATGGAATAAACAGTTGAGGGATGATGGATGGATGGGTGGATGGATGGATGGCATAAATAGATGATGGATGGATGGATAGATGGATGGATAAACAGATGGATTTCTCTTAGGTGAGAGTAAGTTTTTTGAAAGTAAGTCTGTGCCTTTCACTTCCTTGTTTTCACCCACAGTGAATTCCACAAAACATGCTTCACAAAGTATTTCTTAGCTATAGCAGACCATGTCCGACATTGCCCTCAGATCCTGCATGTAGCACATAATGGTCATATGAAAATTTGGTAGAATTCAGTGGGAGTAAATTTTTGGGCCATTTCCCAAAAATTACACTTACAAGCTATTTTCTAAAAGCTTCTCCTCATTTGATGGTTGTATCCTTCAAAATGTACCTTGAAAATGTAACTGATTAAAATGTAACTGATTAGGGTGCCTGGCTAGCTCAGTCGATGGAGCATGGGACTCTTGATCTCAGGGTTGTGGGTTCAAGCCCCACGTTGGGTGTAGAGATTACTTAAAAACAAAAATCTTTATGGGGCACCTAGGTGGCTCAGTCGGTTAAGCGTCCAACTTAGCTCAGGTCATGATCTCGAAGTTCACAAGTTCGAGCCCCATGCTGGGCTCTGTGCTGACAGCTCAGAGCCTGGAGCCTGCGTCAAATTCTATGTCTCCCTCTCTCTCTGCCCCTCCCCTGCTCGTGCTCTGTCTCTCTCCCTCAAAAATAAACATTAGGGGCGCCTGGGTGGCTCAGTTGGTTAAGCGTCTGACTTTGGCTCAGGTCATGATCTCATGGTTCGTGAGTTCCAGCCCCACGTCAGGCTCTGTGCTGACAGCTCAGAGCCTGGTGCCTGCTTCGGATTCTGTGTCTCCCTCTCTCTCTGCCCCTCCCCCGCTCACACTCTGTCTCTCTCTCAAAAATAAATAAACATTTAAAATAAATTAATAAATAAACATTAAACATTGTTTTAATTTTTAATAAAAAAATTATTTTAATCTTTTAAAAATAAAAAAATAATGTAACTGATTAAAAACATACATATATTCTTTAAGCAATATGAAAGATGTTTAAGTAAGAGAGGAATAGTCTAATTTTCCTATTTAGCATGAGCTTATCTCCCTTGACTCCTGGCCTAAATAGACAGTAACACCATTCAAGAAAAAAATTTTAATAAACATTTCTATTCATTTTTCAAAAAAGAAAGAAGAAAGAAAGAAAGAAAGAAAGAAAGAAAGAAAGAAAGAAAAAACAAAAAGCACTTTTTCCTCTAACCAACCAGTTAAATCCATGCAAAAGTTGTCAAGGTCTCAACAGCAATTCAGAAATCATAGACTCTTGGAATGAACATAACCCCCAGGAGAGCACTGGGGGACACCCCTACCAACCCCCCTCATCTTACACTCAAAAAAATGGAGATCAACGTCACAAAGTGCCTTCGTGGCAGATACAGAGAACACAAGCTCCAATGCTGACCTGGAACCTTCCATTTCATCAGCAAGCCTTTATGCTATGGGATAAGTAATGTGACAGCTGCTAGGAAGCAGCACCCCCCCACACCCAATCCTTAGAACGCATGCAGGCGAGGGGCAGAGAAAAAGGGAGACACAGAATCCAAAGCACGCTCTAGGCTCTTAGCTGTCAGCATGGAGTCCAATGTGGGGCTCAAACTCACGAGCCAAGCCGTGAGATCATGACCTGAGCCAAAGTCAGACGGATGCTTAACTGACTGAGCCACCCAGGCATGCCCCATAACTGTGAAATATTCAGACCAGCAGTTCTCAAACTTTTTGGACTCAAGACCCCTTTGCACTCTTAAAAATTACTGAGAACCCCAAAAAGTTTTTATTTGTGTCAGTTATATCTATTAGTGCTTACCATATTATAATTTTTAACCAACACATTTTTAAAACATCCATTCATTAATTCATTAAAAAAATAATAATCTCATTTGCATGCTTATATAAATAACACATTTTTTTATAAGCGCTAATTATATTTTCCAAGACAAACCAAAAAAATGCAGTGCAAAGCATGCCATTGTTTGGCAGGTTTGCAGATCTCTCTAATGCCTGGATTAAGCAAAGACAGCTGGGTTCTCATCTCTGTTCTTGCCTTCAGTCTCCTGTGACATGTTGTTTGGTTGAAGTAACAGAGAAACTCTAGACTCCCAGAGAGATGCAGTTAGAAAAGGGAGGCGTGTTTTAATAGCCTTTTCCAAGAATAATGGGTACTCTTACTTGATACTACGTCAGAACTCTACACGTAGCAGTTTCTGGAAGATCAATCCCCAAAGCCAGAGCAAGGGTGAGTGAGCACTCAGGGTGCAGACTCAAAGGGGCACTCCCTCATTCTCAGGGATGCATGGTGCCTGCACTTCATTCCCTCCACCTAATATGAGCCCTGCCAGTTGCAGTGTGAACTTTGAAACAACAGTGATAAACTTTTTTTTTCTGTTCCACTAAAACTCATTCATCTGGGGGTGCCTGGGTGGCTCAGTCAGTTAAGCAGCGACTCCTGATTTCAGCTCATGTGATGATCCCACTGTCTATGAGATGGAGCCCCGCGTAGGTTTCTGCACTGATGGCACAGAGCCTGCTTGAGATTTTCTCTCTCCCCCTCTCTCTGCCTCTCCCCCACTTGCTCTCTATCTGTCTCAAAATAAATATATAACATTAAACAATTTTTAAATTCATTCATCTGTCTTGTACTTTGATTGGGTCTTTTGCCCAGGCATGATTTTATAGCCATCGGGACTGGGATTTGATTTTACTCTACTTATAAGCTAATAGATTAACTTATTACTGTTTCATGGATGCTGACAAAAGACAGGAGATCCCTGTGTCAGAGACAAAAGACTTCATTACTCACAGCATGCCGCCACAGCAAACAACGTGAACCTCACCCTGTAGGAGTGGGAGAGAGCCACAGTGGAAGACTGTCTTTCCCAACAGAAACATGATTCTTTGTCATTCAGAAAATGTTGGTTTTGGGTGCCTGGGTGGCTTGGTTGGTTAAGCATCTGACTTCAGCTCACATCATGATCTCACAGTTCATGAGTTTGAGCCCCATGTCAGGCTCTGCACTGACAGCTCAGAGCCTGGAGCCTGCTTCAGATTCTCCCTCTTCTCTCTGACCCTTATGCTCTGTGTCTCTCTCTCTCTCTCTCTCAAAAATAAGCATAAAATAATAATAATAATAATAATAGTAATAATAATAAAGAAAATGTTGGCTCACTCGGTCATATAGATATTCCAAATATTGACATGTTTCATGAAGCAATATCAAAAGTCACATTAGTAATATCATCATTAATCTCATCAGAAAAGTCTTTAAGTATTGATGTGGCCCTGTGTGCCTCAGTTGGTTAAGTGTCTGACTCTTGATCTTGGCTCAGGTCATAATCTCATGTTTCATGGGATTGAGCCCTGCATTGGGCTTTGCACTGACAGCGTGGAGCCTGCTTGGGATTCTCTTACTCCCTCTCTCTCTGTCACCCCACACCCCACTCTCATACTTGTACTCTCTCTCTCAAAATAAATAAACTTCAAGAAAAAAAAGTCTTTAAGTATTAAGAAGCTATTAAACTCACAGCAGTGGGTACATGTTCCCAAAATTTTAATTTTTGCCTGAAAGTTCAAATTTTATTGTTGACCACAAATACTGTCCATTATTTCCCTGGAAGAAAAAGGCTCATTTTGTTCATTTTCCAAAGAATATCTTCCAAATACCCAAGTCTGAAAAACCATAGTGTGTCTGTCAGTCAATCTTTCAAGAAAATGTCATATTCCATGAAAAAAGTGGTTAGTTCAGCTTGCAACTCAAGCAATTGTACAGATGCTTCTCCTCAACATAACTGTCATGCTTCAGAATGTATCAAATGCTTTATGTGTGCCTCTTGACACAAAAGACAAAAAAATCATTCACTCAAGAGTCAAGATTTAATAAAATGAAAACTGTTTACTCCTTCCTCAAGGACATTTTTTTAAGAGAGAGAGAGAGAGAGAGCATGTGTGCAAGTTGGGGAAGGGCAAGGGGAGAGAGGAAGAGAATCCCAAGCCGGCTCCACACTTATCGAGGAACCCAATGCAAGGCTCAATCCCACGACCTTGGGATCATGACCTGAGTCGAAATCGAGTCAGATGCTTAACTGACTGAGCCACCCAGGTGCCCCCCATATATCAGTTTTTAAAAGCATCCTCTCAGAAAGCCCAGCCCTGACTACCTAGCCTATAGTAACTGCCCCCAGACATACAGAACCGATGCGGGGCTCAATCCCATGAACACTATACCTTCACCCTGCTTTATTTTCTCCTTAGTGTAAATCATTTCCTGAAATCATATGATTTCTTTCCCTGCGTGTTTACTATCTGTCCCGCCCACCACCACCATCACTGCTGGAAATGCAACAGCTTTTCGTGGGAGGTAGTCCAGCACCTAGGACAGCACCGTTGCACGTGGTATGTGCTTGAGAAGGATTTGTTAAATGGATGGAGAACACTTACAGCTGGGCACCTGATTCTAGGAGACAGAATACAAGATAGTCCAGTCACAGCTTCTAAGATACTTGCAATTTATTTCATAATTGCAAAAAAGTCTGCTGACAATGAAACATGAAACTCTTCAAGAAATGGGTACCGAGAGGAGAAAAAATCTGTTCTGTAGTAAAATAGTAAAAAACCCAAATACCCATCAACAAAGAAATGGTTAAATCAATTGTGGTCTATACATATAATGTAATACTCACTACACCAAAGAAAGAGAGAGAGAGAAGTATTCTCAACAACATGGATGAATCTCGTCATGCTGAGTGAAAGAAGCCAGACACAAAACAGAAAACACTGAATGATCCCATTGAAGGATGAGAACAGGCAAAACTCTGTGGTGATAGAAATCAGAACAGTGGCTACCTCTTGAGATTTGGGAGTATATGCACTAGGAAAGGATATGAGGGGGCCCTGTTGAAATGCACCTGAGATTTTGCTTTAATCAGATATAGTAGGGTAATCAACAACAGACAGCTTTCTTTGAAAGGAAAGTTTGCTGCTTATAATTCCCAAGGGAAAAGGGCATTCCATGGCACCAGGGCCCATACAGAGAAACACCAGGGTCCGTCGGGAGGCAGAAGGAGCGAAGGGATGCATGACCAGAGCCTGTATTATGGTTTCTGAGGGAAGAAAGGGGTGAGGCAAGAGGGCAAGTTTAGGATTGGATAGTATGAGTAATTTTGGCAGGCTCTAGGCTCTAAGAGGGGTTCTCTAGTTGTCTGGTACCTGGCCCTGGCATGCCTTAGGGCAGGGAGGACATTGCTTGGTGTGTGAGACTCAGCTAAGGGAGGTGGTGGGGGGTAGAGACTTTGGATGGGTTGGTTTGCATATAAAAGGCATGCTCACAGGCACATTGCTCCTTATCTGTATAAATCAGCTATCCCTGGGAGAGGTGGTCTCTCCCCAGACAGCAAAGCATCAGAAAATGTCAAAACATCTTAAAATATAGAAAATGAAAAACATGGGGCGCCTGGGTGCTCAGTCAGTTAAGCATCTGACTCTTGATTTTGGCTCAGGTCATGATCTCACAGCTCATGAGTTCAAGCCCTGGGGCTCTGTACTGACAGTGTGGTACCTGCTTAGGATTATCTCTCTCCCTCTCTGCCCCTCCCCTCCTCGTGTGCTCTCTCTCTCTCTCTCTCTCTCTCTCTCTCAAAATAAATAAATAAACTTTAAAAATGTTAATTTAATTGGTTAAGCATCTGACTCTTGGTCTCAGCCCAGGTCATGTCTCACAGTATGTGGGTTTGAGCCCTGCATCGGGCTCTGTGCTGATGGTGCAGAGCCTGCTTGGGATTCTGTCTCTCCTTCTCTTTGCCCCTCCCCAGCTTGGGCTCTCTCTCTCTCTCTCTCTCTCTCTCTCTCTCTCAAAATAAATAAATAAATAAACCTTAAAAACTTAAAAAAATACAAATATAGAATTTGCTTGGAAGTAACACAAAGACAAAGAACACTAATTTAATTTCTTTTTTAAAAAATACAAATACCTACCTAGTTGGGGAAGGGCAAGGGGAGAGAGGAAGAGAATCCCAAGCCGGCTCCACACTTATCGAGGAGCCCAATGCAAGGCTCAATCCCACGACCTTGGGATCATGACCTGAGTCGAAATCGAGTCAGATGCTTAACTGACTGAGCCACCCAGGTGCCCCCCATATATCAGTTTTTAAAAGCACCCTCTCAGAAGGCCCAGCCCTTCAATTGGAATTCAATTGGAAGAAACACAAAGACAGAGGAACTCACTAATTCTCTCACCAGTCACCACGCAGGCCCCTCCTGCTCTTTCCAGTGTCAGAATCCTCTGCCTCAAGCCTAGACTCTAGTCCCAAGGGTCAGGGACTGTCCATCCCCTTCCAGCCTCAGGGCAATTTGGCCTTAATGCAGCTCGGCACATTCATGCCACCCTCAGTCTCTCTCTAGCTGCCGGCTTAGAACGTAGCAAATTCTCCCTTGACTTACTGCCTCTCCTGAGTGATCCCGTAGTAAAGCCAAAAAAAAAAAAAAAAATGCACCACTGCCTGTGTCACCTTCTCCAGCCACTGTTCTCCTTGGTCCCCCAAGTTTCCTTTCACTCTCCCAAATGCTTGAGGGGCGCCCTTCCTGGAAACTGCCCCTTTAGCAGCATGGACTTTTATCCCATTACTAGAAATGAGGCTTTTGGAGGCTAGAAGTGCTCACTAAGCACACAGGAACTACTTTGGGGGTAAGAACAGGGGGAGGAGTGGTGTCAGTTGGCCGTGGTTAGGCCAAGCCTGAAGGCAGCCTGGGACAGAAGGAAAGTGACCTGGCGCTCCCCGCACAGGCAGGGAAACCTGGGGGCACCACCTTGATGCTGGACTAGGCAGGACCTGCTCGTATCGGACGCAGATGTGCTTCTGGCCAGGCTCCCTCGACCCCCACTCTCTTCTAGCAGTCAGACCGCCACAGTAAGTGCCTATGTCCTGTGGTCCCCACCCTCACGGCCTGGAGCTTCTCATCTCTTCTCTGAGGCCAGCACAGAGCCCACTTGGAAGTAACTGCTGGGGACTGAAGCAGAATGTGCACGAAAGAACACCCCAGGGGTCATCAGAGCGACAGTTGAGATAGTAGAACACGTTCTCTGCAGTGTCACCTCTGACACAGCCCAGCTAAATGCTGCCTAGAGCTGCGTTTCCAGAGGATGCCATCAGTGACACCAAATTGTAGGATTCAAGTCCTTCCGGCCCGGGACAAACTCAACTGAGGGGCTATGGTGCTGCTCCCAGCGTGAATTTGAAATGTTACTATGAATGCCTTCTTCAGTGGTGACCAAGCCCTGGTCCAGGCAAGGACAGTCTGGGAGGGGTGGGGTGGCCCAGACGGCACGCACAGATGGGCATGCAGGCGAACAGCCCGCAGCCCCGGGGAGCCGGCTCTGGCCCACTAAGGAGAACCCTGGTCCAGCGGCTGCATCAAGAGCCTGCTGGGACAGTGTTTCCTCCACCCTAGAAGAGAACAGCCTAATTCTAACAGCTCCTGGCCCACATGCTCTCAGCAGAGAGGAGGCCTGTGCTGCCAGATGGGCCTGCTCATTAGGATGGGGAGCGTGGTATTTTTTATGCAAATGAGGGCAAATAAATCCATCAGAGAAATGTGAACAAAAAACATGATCAGAAGGGTGGACTTTGTGGGTACTGGCTGAGAGGAGAGAGGGGAGGCTGGGGAAACGCCCTGCCCGCCACCCCCCTCCCCCCACCCCCGGGGATTGCCCCGGGGCACTCTCAGCCCAGGTGTTCTGGATTTGCCTGCCCAGGCTGCCCAAGAGGGAAACTGAGGCCTCCAGGGCCCCATGCAAGGCCAAACACAAGGGTATCAGCTGGGCCTAACCTGACCTGCAGCCAGGATCAGAAGACTGTCTGGGGACAGTTGGAGGGCACTTGGAACTGGACAGGGGTGAGGTCAGGCACACAACTGTCCAGCCCAACTCCAGCAGCTTGTGTGACCCAGACATATAAATGGACGCTGGCCAGACACAACCAACAACCCAGGAGCCAGGGGAAAAAGCACCAGGGCCCAGACTGGGCCTGTCCAGATTTCCTGGACATCTCCAAGACACAACTCTACACACCCAGCTCTTGCTGCAGGACAGGAATTCCCTGCTCCATCTGTCAAATGGTCCAGACCTAGAGATCTTCTCAGACCCTCTCTCGCCCTTCTCCCAGGCATCCTGCCCATCCTATAGTCCTGCCAGCCCAGCTCCAAAGTATCCTCAGCAAATCCCCCTGCTTCTCTGTACCACCTCCTCTCCACCCCCCAGCACAGGCATGTCCCAGTGATGGACCCCATGCCCCCACCTACCTCCACCCAAAATATCTTCTCAATGAGGCTCAACCCAACCACCCTTTTAAATATCAAAACCTGCTTCCTCACCCCCCTTACCCTGCTCTTCTTTTCTTTTTCTTTTTAATTTATTATTATTTTTTTTATTTTAGAGAGAGGACGCATGAGCAGAGGAGAGGGGCAGAGGGAGAGAGAGAATCCCAAGCAGGCTCCATGCTCAGTATGGAGCCCAACATGGCTGAAATCAAGGGTCAGACGCTCAACCAACTGAGCCACCCTTGTGCCCCTTCTTTGCCTTTCTGTAGCATTCACCTTTCTAGCACATTAAATAATTTATTCCTTAATTGTATTATTTAGTGTTTATTACCTGCCCTCCCATCAATAAAATGTGAGTTCAATGAGGTCTGGGGTTATTATCTGGTTTGATGCCTGAGGTATTCCAAGTGGCTTAAATAGCGCTTTTACATAGCATTGCATATTAAATATAATACATATTGGGGTGCCTGAGTGGCTCCATTGCTTAGGCATCCAATTGATTTCTGCTCAGGTCATGATCTCATGGTTTGTGAGTTTCAGCCATAAATCAGGCTCTGAGCTGACAGTGTGGATCTTGCTTGGGATTCTTTCTCTCTCTGCCCCTACCCCACTCGTTCCCACTTTCTCTCTCTCTCTTGCTCTCTCTCTCTCTCTCTCTCTCTCTCTTGCTCTCTCTGTCTCTCTCTCTCTCAAAATAAATGAATAAACTTTAAAAAATAAATATAATACATATTATTTGAATGAGCAAACATGAAATGCCCCATGACAACCCTTTTAATGAATGCCAGGTGAGCATGGTTCCAGATCTACCCAAGTCCCCAAGCTTGACTTTGGGTGGAGATTAATAAGGCTGGAATCTTTTCAAGTGTCATCTAGTTGAAAGTGGCAAACTTAACTCAAGAGGACCCAACAAAAAAACCTCTTAGTTGGCTCATGGAACTGAAAAATCCAAGAGTAACTGGCTGAAGGCAGGGCTGGATCCAAATAAGCAAATGATGCTGTTACGACTTGGTGCCCTTAGTGCTGGCTTGAGCCTCAGTCAGGCTGTTCACTTGTGACCCGAGCAGCTTCAAGCCAACTTCCTCCCTGCCTCCAGCCTACCAGAGAGTTTCTCTTCAAAAGTCCCAGACGTAGGGGCACCTGGATGACTCAGTCGGTTGAGTGTCCAACTTCAGCTCAGGCCATGATCTCATGGCTCATGGGTTTGAGCCCCACATCAGGCTTTGCACTGACAGCATGGAGCCTGCTTCAGATTCTCTGTATCCCTCTCTCTCTGCCACTCCCCTGCTCACACTCTCTCTCAAAAAAGGAATAAAAATTTTTTAAAATCTTTAAAAAAAAGTGCCAAAATAAGTTCACTAGGCCTGGCTTGAATCAGATGTACAGCATCTCCCACCACCCCACCCTGAAGCAATTGTCATTCTTAGGAGATGTCAGGGACCGGCTAGACCAGGCATACCAGAGTCAGCCTGAACCACATGGATCGGGTGGAAAAGAATGAGCTGTGACCAAAGTAGGGGCCACAAATACAGAGCAGGCATGAGAGGCTGTCCATCCCTGTGTAGGAACAGTCCCCAGGCAGTCTGGTTGATCCCAGTGCTGAGAGCGTTGACCTGAGGAGTGACCCAAAACACCTGAGCTGCCCTCTCACCAACCCAGGCTCCATCCAGAAGAGAAGTAGTGTGAGAAAGTCAAGATGCTAATGACAACCCCTTTAGCCAGAATCTGGCCTCATTTGCAATCAATTTTCTACACATTCTTCTGATCCTACCCTCCACCAGCCCCCTCAAACCAGATGTCATTAGGTCAGGACTAGGAAGGATGGTCGCCATCATCACCATCATGTAACATTGTTCAAGAACTGCAAGACCATGCAATTAGACATGAGAACAGAATACGAAGTTTAAGTATTCAAGAAGAATTGATGATATTTGTATATGACACAGTTACAGACCTGGAACAGTCAGAGAACTGACTGAAAAAAAAACATTAAAAACAATAAGGTCATTCAGTGAGTTATATAATTCTTTATCCAAAAGTTATATCCAAAACTTAGATCCTATAATTTGTTACAGAAAATAGGAGCAATACCAGCTAGATTACATAAAAGAAACTATATCATTCACCAAAAGGGCAAAAATTTTTTTAACTAGGAATAAACTATATGAAATAAATCATTAACATAAAAGAAGACTTTAAGGGCACCTGGGTGGCTCAGGTGATTGAACATCTGACTTCAACTCAGGTCATGATCCCACGGTTCATGAGTTCAAGCCCCAAGTCAAGCTCTGTGCCAACAGCTTGGAGCCTAGAGCCTGCTTGGGATTCTGTGTCTCCCTCTCTCTCTGCCCCTCCCCCACTCACACTCTGTCTGTCTCTGTCTCTCTTTCTCAAAAATAAATAAATATTTTTTAAAAATTAAAAAAAGAAGACTTGAATAATAAGACATATCTTGTTCTGGAATACAATATTGACACAAATTGTAAAGATGTTCTACTAGGTCCCCCAAAAATTCATGTCCTTCCAAAACCTCAGAATGTGATTTTATTTGGAAATAGGGTCTTTGCAGATGTAATTAGTTAAGATGAGGTCATACTGGAGTAGGGTGGGTCCTTAATCCAAAACAACTGATGTCCTCATAAGAAGCAGGGAAGAGACATAGAGAGGTACATAGAAAGAACACCATGTGACAGTGGAGGCAGAAATTGGAGTAATGTATCTACATATCAAGAAATGCCAAGAATTGCCAGCAACTACCAAAAGCTAAGAGAAAGGCATGGAACAGATTTTCCTCTAGAGACTTCAGAAAGGACACTGCCTGCTGACATCTTAATTTTGGGCTTCTGGCCTCTAGCACTGCAAGAAAACACATTTCTGTTGTTCCAAACCACAAAGTTTGTGGTAAGTTGTTACCAAAGTCCTAGGAAACTAAAGCAGATGTCAATTCTCCTCCATATTAACTAGAAGCTTAATTCAATCCTAATCAAATTCCTAACAGGACTTGGTTGGGCTTGAGGTTTGATTTGGTTTGCTCTGCTTGTTTGTTTGCTTGCTTGATTGGGATCGTATTTTGTCTGGGGTACCTAGGTGGCTCCGTTGGTTAAGTGTCCAACTTCAGCTCAGGTCATAATCTCACAGCTCATGAGTTCAAGCCCCGCATCAGACTCTGCACTGACAGCTCAGAGCCTGGAGCCTGCTTCAGATTCTCTGTCTTCCTCCCTCTCTGTCCCTCCCCCACTCATGATATCTCTTTCTCTCCCTCTCTCTCTTTCTCTCTCTAATATATAAACTGGGTGCCTGGGTGGCTCAGTCAGTTAAGTGTCTGACTCTTGATATCAGCTCAGATCAATGATCCCAGGGTCATGGAATCAAGCCCCTTGTCAGGCTCTGAGCTCAGTGTGAAGCCTGCTTGGGGTTCTCTCTCTCCCTTTGCCCCTCTCCCCAGCTTGCACTCTCTCTTTCTCTAAAATAAATAAAATGGAAAAAAATTAATAAATACATAAACTTTTTTTAAAAAGACAGTATTTTATTTTTTCTTCACACTGTTTTTGGAAGGGAAGATATTTGAAAGTCATTCTACAGAAACAGACTCACAAATGCAGAGAAAAAACTTGCAGTTGTCAGAGGAGAGGAGGTGGGGGATGGGAAAATGGGTAAAAGAGTGTGGGAGGTACAGGTTTCCAGTTATGGAACGAAAGGTACAGCACAGGAAATAGAGTCAATGTAATGGAATAGCGTTTTATGGTGACAGATGATAGCTACACTTTTGAGACAGAACAGGGACTGAACTCAGGTCCCCTTAACCCTGACCACAAAATCCAGCCTTCTTTGGCTACCTCCATTAACAACAACAACAACAACAACAACAGCTAAAGCTCTATACCTTTTGAGTAGCACATCTCGTGGGAATGCAGAGGGAGGGAGTTTACTGAGAGAAGGATGCTTACTACAGACTCTGGGCAAAGACTGGACCAAACCAGTCTGTGCCAAGATGGACCCCACTGCTGAAATTTCACCCCTCGTTGTAATACTAAAAATCACGCCGAGGGGTGGAGATGTAATATGCCAGTGAAACACGATGTATGAAGAAGCATGTTCTGTCACCTGTACCTGTATCCCAACTTCCTGGGCTTCCCCGCCCCCACATGCTTATAGGTCACTCCTTTCTCCCCTCAGTCCCTTTAAGATGTTCCCGGCCATTGCTGAGGAGGCAGTCTGACACCTTTGTTGTGGCTCTGTCTCCCTTCAGCTGCACCTGTTACTCCAATAAAGCCTTGCCTGTGCTTCTAAATTTGGGGTCCAAGGGTGTCTGGGCGGCTCAGTCAATTGAATGACTGACTCTAGATTTTAGCTTGGGTCAAGGTCTAAGAGTTGTGGGATTGAGCCCGCATTGGGCTCTGCACTGAGCATGGAGCCTGCTTGAGATTCTCTCTCTCTCTCTCTCTCTCTCTCTCTCTCTCTCTCTCTCTCTCAAATTAAAAAAAAAAATCTAAATTTGGGGGCTTGGGCCTCATTTCTACAGTTACTAGGTCCAAGGACCCCAATCTGGTAACACACTTGTGGTGAACATAGCATAACATATACACTTGTCAAATCACTCTCTTATACACCTGAAAGTAATGTAACACCACATAGTATCAACCATACTTCAATTTTAAAAGCAAAATAACATAAAAGCTGGGGGGCAAAGTCAATCTATCAGAATGAAAATTAAGTTGTATCCAGGATATTTCTAAAAGCAGAAGAAACAAAGGAGTGGCACTCTCTTCCAGACGTGATGAACCTGTGTGGCACCGCCACCAAGAGGGAGGGATCGAGGCAGACAAGAACATTCAGAAATAATCTGAAATACAACCAGGATTTAATACATGAGAGAGGAGAACCATCACATGAGTTGGCAAACGTAGATCATTCCATAAAAGGCACTGAGACAAGTGGAAAGTTGATCAGTTAAAAGTAATACAAAACAAAAATTAATGCCTAGAAGTGCTGCACTTCTTTCACTAAAATAAGGTCTTGATGGATCAAATATTTTTTATTTTTTTTTATTTGAGAGAGAGAAAGAGAGAGAGAGAGCAAGTGGAGGAGGAGCAGAGAGAGAGGGAGAGAGAGAGAATCCCCAGCAAGCTCCACACCATCAGCGCAGAGCCTGACATGGAGTTCAAACCCACAAACCATGAATCATGACCTGAGCCAAAATCAAGAGCAGTCACCTGGGACAGCTGGGTGGCTCAGTTGGTTGAGCATCCGACTTCGGCTCAGGTCATGATCTCACAGTTTGTGAGTTTGAGCCCCGCATTGGGCTCTGTGCTGATAACTCAGAACCTGGAGCCTGCTTTGGATTCTGTGTCTCCCTCTCTCTCTCTCTCTGCTCCTCCATCATTCTTGCTCTCTCTCTGTCTCTCATAAATAAATAAATGTTAAAAAATTAAAAAAAAAAAAAAAGAGCAGTCACTTAACCACCTGAGCCACCCATGTACCCTGGATCAAATATTTAAAGCTAAATCATTCAAGCAGAAATGTCCAAATCAAGATGGCGAACCATATTCCTATCATACCTCCTCATCCCCAAATAGCTAAGAAATGGCAAGAGAAAACAGCATTTTCAAATGGATAAGTCCACACCCCCCCCCCCACAACGGTACAGGGAAGAGGAGAATGATGCTTCGGATTTTGTTTGGGGGTTATAGTTTGGGGAATTTCTGGAAAATAAGAAAGCAAGTAAGAGCAGAGCAATTTCATGTTGAGGTGAGAATTTAGTTTTCTCACCAAACCTCTTTGATGCTTCTTGCAAAGGGATCCTGAACATACAGGAGATCCAGGGCCTGTGCCTGCACAGTTACACTTAGAAGGATTCTCAGAGACAAAACCCAGCATTCTAAGAAGGAAAGAATATTACTAATCAGCTAAAATTTTCCTTTCATCTTATAAGCCATCTTCCACTTGCAAAGATTTCACAAAACGGGAGCACACTCAGGAATGCCTAAAATCCAAAGGCTTTTGTTCAAATAAATTGATGGATAAGACATATCTGATATTGTACAAGACACTACCTACATCAAACACAGTAAAACCCCCTGATTATATTCCAATCTCCACCCAACGCCACTTGCCGTGTTTTGCTCACAGCTCTTTCCAAAAGAATGAAATAAACAATGAGGGACACAGGGCTGCAAGGACACCCCACAAAAGAGAGACACAGAGGACGCTGGTTTCAGACAAAGCCCAAATTCCCTTCTCCTTCTGTCTTCCCACGCAAATACTTCTCAGAGAGTTCTTAGGCTTTTGATTAGCTATCCTTCTAAGATCTTCCTTAGCAAAGACTGCATGTGCTTACAAGGAACCCTCCTCCAGACCGCTGAGTTTGGCGAAGTCGTGCTGATGTTCCGGCAGGCTAGCGTGTTCTTTGAGTTGGCTCCAGAAGTTGTGATGGATTTTCACTTAGCACTTCCTCGGCCCCTTTCGGGCAGCCTGCTGAAACAGAGCTGGCCCCACGGCAGCAGCAGAACAGACTGGCCTTTGCTGCACAGTCGGAGACGGGCTCTTTGTGTTCTCGAGAAATGGAAGGCCAGGCTCCGCTTCCTGATTCCCGCCCCATGGGCAGTGAGATAAGGAATAAATGCAGCCAGTCGCCACAGGGGAAATAGCCGCATCCAACAAGCCCAGAGACATCCTCACCCCTTGCTGTTAAAATTAAAACAACTTTGAAGTTCTATTTAATACCCACTGAGTTAGCAAAGAGAAGGTAAGTTAAGAGGCATCCCCAGATACCAGCAAGAGTGCAATGAGCCAGGGCCATTCCTACACCCAGGCCTCCTGGGCATGACCCTCCCCAGGGCCGAGGGACCAGTACACTCCCCATTTCCCTCAGCTCCTCGTCTCCGTCACTGGCAACCCCAGAGTCCTGAATGCAACAACGATTGAACACAGAGATGCTTAGCACATCTTTGCAAAATTAGAGACAGCCTCAGCTTATCACACAACATTACTAAAAATACTAAATTTGGGGTGCCTATGTAGCTCGTGGGTTAAGCATCCGACTCTTGGTTTCGGCTCAGGTCATGATCTCACTGTTTGTGAGTTCAAGCCCCGAATCAGGCTCTGCTCTGACAGCACACGCCCTGCTTGGGATTCTCTCTCTCCCTCTCTCTCTGCCCCTCTCCCACTTGCTCTCTCTCTTTCCCTCTAAAATAAACAAATAAACTTAAAAAAAATCTTTATGGGGTGCCTAGGTGGCTCAGTCGGTTGAATGTCCAACTTCAATCCAGGTCATGATCTCACAGTTCATGGGTTCGAGCCCCACGCCAGGCTCACTGCTGTCAGCCTGTCAACACGGAGCCTGCTACAGATCATCTGTCCTCCTCTCTCTGCCCCTCCCCTGCTCACTCTCTCTCTCTCTCTTTCTCTCTCTCAAAAAATAAATAAAACATTTTTTAATGTTTAAAAAAATCTTTAAAAATACCCCTACTAATGCTAATAATGACATATCACAACAGAACTGGATGACCTTAAAATGATACAAAGACTAAGCACGTATACCAAATCATTATGTTGTACGCCTAAAACTACTACTATGTTACCTGTCAATTACATCTCAATAAAAGAATTTTTAAAAACGTTTCTCATTACCAGAAGAAATACACATCCAAAACACAAAGTGAAGAAAACAGATAATATGGCGAGATTTTGTAAAACCCAAAAAAACCTAAATTATATGACAGAACAGAGGCAAAATATATCTGGCACATGAGCTAATATGTGGATTAAGGCAATGAAAGCTGTTCCAAAAAGGCAACATCACACAAAAGATGTAACTAAACCAGAGAAACTCAGAGAGATAGAAACTTCCAAGTATGAACAACTTATATCCAAGAAATGCAGCCAAAAGAACACAGAGAAGGCTATACTCAGGGTAAATAGCATTAAATAATATAACTAGGGGCACCTGGGTGGCTCAGTTGGCTAAGCATCTGACTCTTGATATGGGCTCAGGTCCTGATCCCGTGGTCAGGAGCTCTGCACTGAGGGTGGAGCCTGTTTGGGATTCTCTCTCTCCCTCTCTCTGCCCCTTCCCTGCTCACGCTCTCTCTCTCTCTCTCTCTCTCTCTCAGAAGAAATAAATAAACATTTTTTTTAAATATAACAAATGGCCCTTTGTTACAGTAAGTGGTATAATTCCCAACATGAATATTAATGCCCACGTAACAAATGCCATAGCACCAACTTTCATAAAGCAAAACTTACAGGAGATATAAAGAACGGCAGGCACCTTAGCAGTAAAAGCCTGGAGTACACCTCTTTTTTTCCAATGAAAAGGAGACAAAAATTAGCATTAATTAATTAATTAATTAATTGAAATACACAAATAAAAGCTTAAGCAAATAATCCCTTTTGTGCATCTTCACTTGGGAAAGAAAAAGAAGCAGCCTCGGGAGCCTGGGTGGCTCAGTCAGTTGAGCCTCCAACTCTTGATTTCAGCTCAGGTCATGATCCCAGAGTTGTGAGATCAAGCCCCACACTGGGCTCCTCATTGAGCCTGGAGCCTGCTTGGGATTCTTTCCCTCTGCCTCTCCCCACTAGTGCGCTCTCTCTCTCTCTCTCTCTCTCACTCTCTCTAAAATTAAAAAAAAAAAAAAGCATCCTCCAGATATTCACATACACACACAGTAGCAATATGAAAAAACACATAGGACACTATGTGGAAGGAGGAACTCAGAATGGGACTTAGTTCATCCTTCCAAATGTGTAAGAAGTAGCCACAGGTGATGGGGCCAGAATGGGACCTCTGGCTGGCCTTCATTCAACCCTCACTCTGTGTCCAACCCTGGTGCCAAATGACCTGCCTACATTGTCATGATTCATGTTCCCTGAGGCTCTGAGGTAGGTGCACTTTGCAAATGGAGAGACCAAGGTGTCAAGGCTACTTAAGCCTGATGGTGATCCAAGCCTCAGCTCTCAAAGGAAAAGCAGTCCCTGAAGTTAGTGGGGAACACTCAGGGGCTTTTCATTTGTTGGTTTGTTTCCAGATTCTGTTTTGGTTTCTCCACCATCTTTTCCAATAAAAACACAGTCAGTAAGAAATCTATCAAAAGATTCGCACCAGACTCCCTGTCTAGGAAACCTACCCCCATCCCTCCCACCTCCTTGGAGCTCACCACTCCATCCCCTGTGCTCTTCAAGACAGAGCTGTGGCTGGGAGTCCATCCTTGTCCCTGGATGAGGCCAAGCCATGGTGGACACTCAGGCCTTATTGGCTAGATTCAGTGATCAGGTCATTAACAACAGTAGAGGCAGGAGGACAGAGGCCATTCTCGTTGTAGGACCTCCCTCTCTCCCCAAGGTTCCCCAGGGGTCTCTCCTTGGCCCCTCTCCCACCCCCAACAGTGATTAGACACCGTCCCTGGATCTCAAATCTATTTTCTCCTCCTGGTGCCTGGTACTCACTGCCCCAGTTCAGCCCCCGCTTCAGCCATTTGCTCTCCATTCTGGAGCAATCTTTCTTCTGCTTGCTGCTCCCCTATTCCTGTTTCTCCCTGGCCCACCGTGTGACCTTCAAAGAAAATCCAGGCACTACAGCCTGAGTGCTCCATCCTGAGCCCACTCCTGCCCCTCCATGCACAGCCAGCTGCCACCATCACACCAAAAGTTCCATGTTCCCAAACACAGACCTCTGCAATGCTGTTCCCCAGCCCAGCATGCCCTTCCCACTGCCTGAGGAATTCTGTTTTTTAAATAACGGATTTATTGAGATGTATTTCACATACCATAAAATTCAGTAACAGTGCAATAGTTTTTTTTTTTTTAGTATATTCATAGAGCTGTGCAGCCATCAACACAATCAATTTTAGAATATTCTCAGGACTCCTGGGTGGCTCAGTCGGTTGAGCAACCGATTTCGGCTCAGGTCACAATCTTGCAGTTTGTGAGTTCGAGCCCCGAAATGGGCTTGTGGCTGTCAGTGGAGAGCCCTCTTCGGATCTTCTGTCTCCCTCTCTCTCTGTCCCTCCCCCATTCATGCTCTGTCTCTCAAAAATAAATAAAACATTAAAAAAAAAAAAGAACATTCTCATTACCTTCCTCCCCTCCCCCAGGAAAAAAACCCATATCCATTAGCCTCCACACCCTTACTCCCTTCCAGTCCTAGGCGATCGCTAATCTACTTTCTGTCTCTACAAATTTGCCTCTTCCATACATATCACATAAATAGAATCACATAGCAGGTCATTTATGACTGACTTATGTTACTTAACATGTTTTCGAGGCTTGTCCATGCTGTCTTGTGTATTCCTTTTTATTGCCTAGTGATGTTCTATTGTATGAATATGCCACAGTTCTATGCATCCATAGGTGAATTTGGGCTTTGTTTCCACTTTGGGGCTATCATGGATAATGCTGATACGAATACTCGTGTGCTACTTTTTGTGTGAACATATGTTTTTATTTTTGTTGGGTACACGCCTAGGAGTAGAATTGCTGGGTCATACGGCAACTCCGTGTTTCACCATGTGAGGAATGGCCAGACCATCTTCCCACATGGCTGCCCTGTTTTACGTTCCCACCAGCAGTGTGTGAGGTTCCCGGTGTCTCCATGTTCTCACCAACACCTGTGATCTGATTATTTTTATCCTAGCCATGCTACTGAGTGTGAAGTGGTTCTCCCTGCAGCTTTCATTCATATTCCCATGAGATCTGGTGATGGTGAGCATCTTTTTATGTGCTCATTTGCCACTTGTATACCTTAAAAAAAAAAAAGGTATTCCTGGACACCTGGGTGGTTAAATGACTGACTCTTGATATCAGCTCAGGTCATGACCTCAGAGTTCGAAAGTTCGAACCCTGCATCGGGCTCTGTGCTGACAGTGCAAAGCTTACTTCGGATTCTCCCTCTGTCTCCCTCTCTGTCCGATCCTCCCTGCCTCTCTCTTTCTCTCAAAATAAATAAACTTTAAAAAAATGTTTAAAAATAGGTATCCCTTTACAATATTTTTCATTTCTGTACTGTCAATAGAGTACCTACCCCTTCTTTTTGCCTAGCAAAATCGTATGTCTCTTCTAAAATCCAGATATTACTTAAGGAGTTTACATTACGCCGTAACTGGGGCACCTTGTCACTCTGTGTCACAGCCTACGTACTTACATGTCAGGCTGTGAGCTTTCCAAAAGGTCAAGACCCCACCTACTCATGTCTGAGTGCCCAGCCGCCAGGGTGGGGCTGACTGGACAGTCTGTCACTGAACTGGATGAGTCTGTGTTGACATCAAAGAAGGGTGTCTTTGCCTTCTCTGGAGGTGCCTATAGGAGGCAGGGAGTTGGTGCGGAGAAAGCAGACATGAGGGTAAGAACTGGCAAGGGGGCACTTTCCAAATGTGAGAGATGCCCTTAAGCCTTCCTACCAGGTAACAAATTCTTCCTACACCATGTACATTAGCCGCTAAGGGAGCACAGTGCGTGGAATGTTCTGGAAGTACCACTACACTATTAGCTATTCATCAAGCGCCTTTCTGTAGCCCTCTTTCTTTCTCCAGAGGTATTTGGCACTAGGGACTTAACAGATAAGGTTTGAAAGTTAAAACCAGTTCCCACTAACGCTTTCCCCAGGTCCTTTGGACGTTATCGCCAGCCATCTGAGTCTGTAATAAACACCAGGGCTGAACAAAGCCTGGCAGAGCTGTTTCATCGGGGCTTGGGAGGTTTTATGGGATCCCTTTGCTAATTAACATTCACTCTTCCAGACAGCTATGATCTTTGGTGTCTTATGTACCTGAAAAATATATCTTGACATTTAAGCCATACTCGCTGGGATGGTGCTGGTCGCGGTAATAAGCCACAAATTCCAATCAGAACGAAAATGCTAAATTCTATGTTGAGGCTTGATTTTGAAGGGCAAGGGCACCCAAACTCCTAAGGTTTGTCATTAATCCATCAGCATCCAGAGGAACAACCCCTCTCCCTGTCCTGGGGATGACAAGGCCATCAACCCAAGGCCGCTGCCCACTCCTAAAGTCTGAGGCTATGACAACAATGAACCACCTTTTTTGCTCTGGACAATTTGGGATGCTGTTATGGGGTAGTTGGCACCTGCACAGCATACAGTTTCAGAAATGCTCTGGGCCACACAAGGTCGGGAGGCTGCGTGAGCAGAGCCTCCAGCCCTACTCCAGGTTCAGCCTCAAGCCCACCGTGACATCTAGCCACCACCTCTGCCCTGGGTCTGAGAGTCTCTGAACAGGATCCAAGAGCCAGGAGGTAGTGGGAAGGTACCTGGGCTGCTGTCTGATCTCTGCTTCTAGGCATCCCTATCCTGGGATCCTGGGCTTTCAGCCACCCACATGGGAGAAAGCTCCCAACACCTCCTCAGCATTCCCTCCCAGACCCCCAAGATAGAGCACCCACAAAGCAGGGTGGAAATGCTCTGTAAATACAGCAGGGCTTTTCTGTCTCTGGAGGCCCAGGCCATGCATTCCTGACCAGGGTGGCTTTGTAGCATGTCTGTAATGTGATCCCCAAATATACTTCCCCATTATGCCTTTGCAGGTGGCACTGTTCAACCACAATGCCCCTCCCCATCTGCCCCAGGCCAGGACCACCCCCCTCATGGTGTCTCCCTTTACCTGTACCCCACTAACCAAGAAAGATCAACACTTCCTTTCTGAGGTCCCCCCCCCCACGTTTCTGGTGCAGACAGCCCCGACAGCATCTGCCACTAGCTGTCTCCACTTGCAGGCAACGCAGTGTCAGCTGAGGGGTGGGGTTGGGGTGTGGAGCCCAAGGGGAGATCTGCCCTGGAGGGTAGGAAGACGCACCACCTCATGGTCATATCAGGCCCAGGGAACGGGAGGAGCCGAGGTGGTCTTCCCTGGTGGGAAGTCTGTTCAAGGAAACTCTACCTTTGTTCTTTCTGCTTCCTCTAGGAGATGGCCTGAGAACACAATACAGCTTTTGCAGGGGACAGAGCCAAAGGACAAAGGGGAGTGGGGAGGGGGGGGGGGGCAGGCCCAAACAGGGCAGAAGGTAACCACAGAGGAGAAAGATATTGAGATAGGGGCCCTGAGACTGTCGGTGATGCCCAGTGCAACCAAGCTGCTTCCTACTCCGTGTTCTGGGTCCCATCTGTCACTCGGCCACCAAGGTATTGTGTTTTGTTAACAATACAAATGCATTACCTATTCACAAGATAAAATTCATCTTAACAACATGTGCTGGGAGTGTGAGGTGGGAACATCCAAGCTGACTGCCAACACCACCATTGCCCTGGGGACTGCGCAGGCATGTCTGATGAGGGTGTGCGTGCAGGTGTGGTCACAGGCACTCCATTGGGTCAACGCCTGCAGCTGGACCTCAGGAATGGCAGGATGACGTGGCCCAGATTTTAGGGTGCTCACTGCTGGGGACCTTCCTATGCTTTCTACCAAATATTCTCTTTAACTCATGACATTCTGACATGCTGATGCAGGGAAATTCCACAGCCCAGGTTCCACTTTTTCTCTCCTCTATTGCTGTGTGCAGGGTCCACCCAAAGCTGTTGGATTTGTGGTATTTAGAAGTCCCTGGCAAAACATGGGGCACCTGGGTGGCTCAGTCGGTTGAATGTCTGAATCTTGATTTCAGCTCAGGTCATGATCTCATGATTCATGAGTTCAAGCCCTGTGTTGGGCTCTTTGCTGATAGCAAAGTCTTCTTGGGATTCTCTCTGCCTCTCCCCTGCTTGTGCTCTCTCTCTCTCTCTCTCTCAAAATAAATAAATAAACAAACATTTTTTAAAAGTTCCTGGCAAAACGTTTGCTGGCTTTATTGTTAGGCACTACCTATTTTTTGTTGGTTTGTTAAATTGATTTTCTATCATTGTTTTTTGGAGCATAGAAAGGCAATCAATTTTTTGTTTATTGATTATAGATCCAGGCACTCATTAAACTACCTTATTAATTCCAGTTCTCTGTTTGTAAATTGGGGGGAGGGGTGTTTTCTATTTATATAGTAATATCATACATCAAACAATATCAGATATCAAGCAATCATTACTATTTGGTCTCCTTTTTTCTAATCCTTATAGGTAAAATTTCTTTTTCTTCTTTGTCTGCACTGTCTGGGATATCCGGGACAATACTGAATGAAAATAGCACACTGGAGGGGTCCCAGGGTGGCTCAGTCAGTCAAGCGTCTGACTTCAGCTCAGGTAGTGATCTCACGGCTCCTGAGTTTGAGCCCCGTGTCGGGCTCTGTGCTGACAGCATGGAGCCTGGAGCCTGCTTCGGATTCTGTGTCTCCCTCTCTCTCTGCCCCTTTCCCACTCACACTCTGTCTCTTCTCTCAAAAATAAATAAACATTGAAAAAGATTTTTAAAAAGAAAAGAAAAGAAAAGAAAAGAAAAGAAAAGAAAAGAAAAGAGCACACTGGGTTTCCCGTCTTATTCCTGACTGGCTAAAGATTACTCTGTCTCTAGCCTGTCACCCTAAAGTGTAATGCTTGTTGTAGATTGTTAGTATATACCCACTCCTATTTCTTTTTTTAAATTTTTCAAAAATTTTTAATGTTTATTTATTTTTGAGAGAGAGAGCACGAGCAGGGGAAGGGCAGAGAGAGAGGGAGACACAGAATCCAAAGCAGGCTCCAGGCTCCGTGCTTTCAGCACATAGCCCAATGCAGGGCTTGAACCCACGAACTTCAAGATCATGACCTGAGCTGAAGTTGGACACTCAACCAACTGAACCACCCAGGTGCTCCCACCCACTCTTATTTGCCAAGAGTTTGGGTTTTCTTTTTTAAATCATGAGTGGCTTTTGCATTTTATCAAATTATTTTTCTGCATTTATTGAGAATATTGTATGCTATTTTCTTCCTCTGCCTGTTAATGTGTTGGATTCACTCATAGACTTTCTGATATTAAATCAACATTAAGTTTCTGGAATACTACACCTTGACATGAATTGTTGATGTTCATATATATATATATATATATATATATATATATTGCTTGGATTCAGTTTGCTGATATTTTACTTACAAGGTTTTTGCATCCATGTTCACAAGTAGATTGGCCCATAATTTACTTTTCTCCTAATTTTCTTGTCTATTTTGAGTATCTCCTTTATTTTAGTATTATGAGATGTATTGGAGAACATTTCCTCTTATGACAAGAACAGTTTAAGGCCAAGATGATATGGGATGTCTGGCTGGCTCATTCAGTGGAGTGTGTGGCTCTTAATCTTGGGGTCATGAGTTCAAGCCCCACATTGGGCATGGAGATTACTTTAAAATAAAATATTTTAAAAAAAAGACCAAGATGATCTTCTCCTTTAAGTTTTTTTTTTCACTTACCTCAGTCTATTGTTTGCTTTATGAAAGATTGTTTGCTAATAATTTGGTTTCTTTAAATATTATAAGGACTATTCTTTAAGCTTTTATTTTATTTATTTTGAGAAAGACAGAGACAGCACAAATGGGAGAGGGGCAGACAGAGAGAAAGAGAGAGAGAGAGAGAGAGAGAGAGAGAGAGACCCAAGCAGGCTCTGTGCTGTCAGCGCAGAGCCCAATTCGGGGCTCAAACTTGCAATACTATGAGATCATGATCTGAGCTGAAACCAAGAGTCCGATGCTTAACCAACTGAGCCACCCAGGCTAAGGACTGTTCACTTAGGTTTTCTATTTCTCCTTGAGGCAATTTGTTTAATTGTATTTTCTAGATATTTTTAGAACGTTTGGAGTATAAGGGCATTGAGTCATCCATATTATTTTCCTACCATCTTTTTTTAATTTTTATTTTATAGTGACAGAGCATAAGCAGGGGGAGAGAGGTAGACGGGAGGAGAGGAGAGAGACGGAGAGAAAGAGAGAGAGAGGGAGAAAGAGAGAATGCCACATGGGGCTCCATTCCACAAACCGTGAGATCATGACCTGAGCCAAAATCAAGACTTGGACGCTCAGCCAACTGAGCCGCCAAGGGGACCTTAATGTGCATCTATTTTATGAGTGATGTTGAGCATCTCTCGATGCTTAAGGACCATTTGCATTCCTTTCTCTATGAAGTATTTCCTCTGCCCATTTTTTGATTGGATTTTTGATCTTTTTCATACAAGAGAAAAAACTCTTTTTAATTTACTTATTGCTATGGATGATGTTGTGATTTATAATAAAAAATATATGTTTGGTCTCTATCCCATTTCCTGGCACATGGATCTCCCAAAATCCTCGGGATTTCCTAGGAGACCAGCCTCCTTTTGTTATGTTAATGAGGTGGCTTTGGAAAGTCCACCTAAGGGTAGGGGCTGGTTATCTGGAGAACCAACCACATAATTAGAAGGCTGGAAATTTCAGTCCCAGACACCAGCCTTCCAGGGAGGGGAGAGGGGCTGGAGGTTAAATCAATCTCACGAGTGGCCAGCGATTTAATCAATCGTGCCTGCGCAATGAAGCTCCATAAACACCCTAAAGCATGGGGTTCCGAGAGCTTCCGGGTTGGTGAGCACGTGGAGACTTGGGGAGAGTGGCACTCCTGAAGAGGGCCCAGAAGCCCCACGCGCTGAACCTGTACCCTGCCCAATGCATATCTTCCATCTGGCTATTTCTGAGTTACAGCCTTTATAATAAACCAGTAATCTAGTAAGCAAAGTGGTTCCCTGAGTCTTGTGAGCCACTCTACCAAATTAAACAAACCCAAGGAGGGGGTTGTAAAGCCTCCAATAGATAGCCAGTGGATCAGAAGCACAGGTGATAACCTGGATTTGTCACTAGCATGTTTTGGGGTAGCAGGGAGCAGTCTTGCAGGACTGGGACCTTAACCTATGGGATCTGATGCTCTCTCCAGGGAAACAGTGTCACAACTGAGTTGAATTGTAGAACACCCAGCTGGTGTCAGAAAATTGCTTGCTTGGTGGTGTGGGAAAACCCCTCACATTGGAATTGGTGATTAGAGCCCTTTATTATGTAACAAACCATTCCAAAAATTTAGTGGCTTAAAAGAACAATGATTCATTGCTCCTCTGGATGCTGAGGTTGAATGGGCTTAGCTGAGTGGTTCTTCTCAGATGGCAACCACCTGGGCTTAGTTACTTGGCTGCATTCAGTTTGCAGCTGGGCTGAGCTGGACAGTCCAAGAAGACTTGACTCACTTGTCTGGTGTGCTGGTGCTCCCTATGTGGCCTTTTCAAGGGGTTGGCTTGGGCTTCTTCACCGAATAGTGGTCCCAAGGAAGTCAGTTTTCATGCATATTTGCTCCCCTTCAAGAAGGAAGACATGAGAAGCTTCCGGTACTCTTAAGGCATAGATTCAGAAGTCATAGAACATCATTTCTGTGTTCTATCAATCATACAAAGTCACAGGCCAGACCAGACTCAATGGATGGGAAATAGATGGGAGAAGTGGTGTGGGGTACAAGGAAGGAAAAAACAGTAGCGGCCATCTTTCAAGACCATCTGCCATCCTTATCTATAGGAGGTAATTTATCCCTTGTGAAATTAGCTAGAAATATTTTTGCCAATGTATCATTTGCCTTTTGATTGTGCTTATGTTTGTGTATACGTGTGTAGAGTTTTTTAGCTTTTTTGTTTTATTTTTTTTAAATGTTTATCTTTATTTTTGAGACAGAGACAGGGCATGAGTGGGAGAGAGGCAGAGAGAGAAGGAGACACAGAATCCGAAGCAGGCTCCAGGCTCCGAGCTGTCAGCACAGAACCCATCGCGGGGCTCAAACTCATCAACTGCGAGATCATGGCCTGAGCTGAAGTCGGACGCTCAACTGACTGAGCCACCCAGGCGCCCCTTAGCTTTTTATTTTGAAACAATTGTATAATCACAAGAAGTTGCAAGATAGTAGAGAGAGGTCCTCTTATGCCCATCACCCAGTTTCTCCCAATGATCGCCTCTTACGTACCATAGTACATCAGCACCAAGAAAATTGGCATTGATACAATGCCTGTCATTTTATCACATGTAAAGATTCATGGAACTATCACTGCAATCAAGATACAGAACTCATCCATTACCACAAACGTCTTCCTCTAGACCTCTTAGAGTCATACCCACTGCCCTCTCCCCACCATACCGATCCCTGGCAACCACAAATCTGACTTGCATCTCCACAGAGGGCTGACCTCCAAAAAGATATGTCCAATTCCTAATCCCCAGAATCTGTGACTATGACTGTATTTAGGAAAAGGGTCTTTGCAACTATAATTAAGGAGCTCAAGATGAGATCACACGGGAGTTAAGGTTAGCCGTAAATCCAAGGACAGTATCTTTATATATATATATGTGTGTGTGTATATATACATATATATATATATATATATGTATATATACATATATATATATATATTTCAGCCACTGGCACAAAAATGGACACATAGATCAATGGAACAGAATGGAGAGCCCAGACATAAGCCCATGGTTATACGGTCAATTAATCTTGTACAAAAGAGGCAAGAATATGCAATGGGAAAAAGTCTCTTCAACAAATGGTGTTGGGAAAACTGGACAGCAACATGCAAAAGAATTGAAATTGGACAACTTTCTTATACCATACACAAAATTAAACTTAAAAGGTATTAAAGACCTAAATGTGAGACCTGAAATCATAAAACCCCTAATGTGTGTATATATATATATACACATATATATGTGTGTGTGTGTGTGTATATATATATATACATATATATGTGTGTGTATATATATATATTGTGTGTGTGTATGTGTGTGTGTATATACATATATATATATATATATATATATATATATATATAGTAATCTTAGTAATCTCTCGGGCATTGGCCTTGGCAACATTTTTCTAGATATGTCTTTGGAATTGTCACTATTTTTTGTTTTAGCTATTCTGATAGATGGATAGTGATACCTCATCATTGTCTTCATTTGCATTTCCATCTTGTATATGGAAATACATCTTTTCCAGTGCTTATTTCCCCCCTGTGTATTCTCTTTAGTAAAATGTCTCACCATGCCTTTTGGCCCTTTCCTAACTGAATTGTTCACTGCTGAAACTCGAGAGCATATATTCTAGATATGAATCCTTTGTCAAATACATAGTTTTTACAAATATTTTCTCCCAGTGTATAGTTTGTCCTTTCATTTTCTTAACAGATTCTTTCCGAAAGCAAAGTTTTCAAACGTGGAAGAAGTCCAATATGTCCTTTTTTTCCCTTTAACAGATTGTGCTTTTAGTGTCATGTTCAAGAAATCTTTACCAAGAACTGTGTCCTGAAGATTTTCTCACATTATCTTCTAAAAATTTTATCTTCTTACATTTAACACTTAAGTCTTTAAACCATCTTGAGATAATTTTTGTGTAAAGTGCAAGGGGTGCCTGGGTGGCTCAGTTGGTTAAGCGTCCAACTCTTGATATCAGCTCAGGTCATGAGCTCAAAGTCATGGGATCAAGCTCCTTGCTGAGCATGGAGTCTGCTTGGGATTCTCCCTCTCCCTCTCCCTCTGCCCCTCCCCCACTCATATTCTCTCTCTCTCTCTCTCTCTCTCTCTCTCTCTCTCTGTCTCTCTCTCTCTCTTTCAAAATAAATAAACAAAAAATTTCTAAGTATAAGATTTAGGTCAAAGAACATTTTCTTGCCCTGCATGTCCAATAGTTCCAGCACCATTTGTTGAAAAGACTATTCTCCCTCTAATTGCTTTTGCACCTTTATCAGAAACCAGGTGGCCCTACTTGATTGGGGTGATTTCTGGATTCTGGATTCTGTTTCATTGATCCCTCCACCAATACCTTGGAATCTGGTAGGTCTTAGAATCTGGTGTGGTGATTCTTCCTACTTTATTCTTCTTTTTCAAAATTGTTTTAGCTATTCTAGTTCTTTTTTCTTTCATTGTAAATTTAAGGATAACCGTGTCCATATCCAAAAAAAAAAAAAAAATCTGAGGCACCTGGCTGGCTCAGTCAGTGGAGCATATGACTCTTGATCTTGGTCAGGAGTGTAAGTTTGAGCCATATAATGGGTGTAGAGATTGCTTTAAAAGAAGAAATTATAAAAGAGTCTGCTGAGATTTTGATAGCAACTGTGTCAAACCTATATATCAATTTGGAAGAATTAATATCTTTACAATGTGAGTCTTCTAATCCATGAACACAGTATGTCTTTCCATTTATTTAGATCTTCTTTGAGGTCTTTCATTAGCACTGTGTAGTTTTCAGTGTGTAAATCCTGCCCATGTTTTGTTAGATTTACACCTAAGTATTTCTTTTTTTAAGCAATTATAAATGGTATTAAATTTTAATTTCAGGGTCCATGTGTTTACTGCCAGTATGTAGAAATACAGTTAATTTTGGATCGAATTATTTTGCTGAAATCACTTGTTAGTTATAGGAGGGTTTTGTACATTACTTGGGATTTTTATGTAAACCCTACATGTTTTCTACAAATACAGAGACTTCCTTCTTCCTTTCCAATGGTATACCTTTTATTTTATTTTCTTGACTTGCACTAGCTAGAAGTTCTGGTACTATGCCAAACAGCAGTGGTGAGAACAGACATCCTTGCCTTGTTCCTGATCATAGGGGGAAAGTATCTAATCTTTCACCATTAAGTGTGATGTTAGCTACAGATTTTCTTGAAGATGATCTTTATCAAGATCTTTATCAAGAAAATCTCCTCTTATTTCTAGTTACCTGGGAGTTTTTATCATGAATGGATGTTGAAATTTGTCAAGTGTTTTTTTCTATATCAATTGATATGATCATGTGATTTTTCTTAATTTGTTAATATAGCAGACCGATTTTTAATTTTTTTTTTACCATTTATTTATTTTTGAGACAGAGAGAGAGCATGAACAGGGGAGGGTCAGAGAAAGAGGGAGACACAGAATCTGAAACAGGCTCCAGGCTCTGAGCTGTCAGCACAGAGCCCGACACGGGGCTCAAACCCACGGACCACGAGATCATGACCTGAGCTGAAGTCAGACGCTTAACCTACTGAGCCACCCAGGCGCCCCCAGACTGATTTTTTTAATGTTTATTTATCTTTTGGCGGGGGGTGGTGGGGGCAGACAAAGAAAGAGAATCTCAGACAGGCTCCGAGCCAATGCACAGAGCCTGACACAGAGCTCAAACTCAACAATCATGAGATCATGACCTGAGCTGAAATCAAGAGTTGGATGCTTAACCGACTGAGCCACCTAGGTGCTCCGCATTAATTGATTTTTGAATGTTGAACCAGCCTTGCATCCCTGGAACACAGCCCACGTGGTCATGGTATATAATTGTTTCTATACATTGCTGAGTTCTATTTGCTTATTTTTTTAAAGAATTTTAAAAATATCTTATAATTTTACATGGCAGTTATACCTCAATAAAGCTGAAATTAAGAAATAAAAATAAATTAGCAGGGAGGAAAGAATTTTCCATCTGTATGCAAAGTCACTCTGACTTTGGCTCAGGTCATGATTTCGCGGTTTGTGGGTTTGAGCCCCGCATCGGGCTCTGTGCTGACAGCTCAGACTCTGGAGCCTGCTTCAGATTCTGTCTCCCTGTGTCTCTGCACCTCCCCACTTCATGCTCTAAACAAAAAATGTTTAAAAACATTTTTAATGTTTGATAGAATTTACCAGTGAAATCTTCTGGCCCTGGAAATTTCTTTTGGGGGGATTTTTTAAATTATGAATTTAATTTCCTTAGTAGTGATAGAGCTATTTATATTAACCATTTCATATTGAGTGAGTTGTGGAATTTGTGTTTTTGAGGAAATGGTCCTTTTCATCTAAGTTGTCAAATGTACCTATATGGAGTTGTTTGTAGTATTTCCTTTTTATTATTTCAAATATGTCTGCAGGGTCTGTCTTATTCCTGGTATTAATGATCTGTGTTTTCCCTCTTTTATTCTTTGTCAACTTTGCCAATTCTTTGTCAATTTTATTGATCCTTTCAAAGAACAAGCTTTTTGTTTCATTGATTTTCTCTATCACTCTGTGTTTTCAATTTCGTTAATTTCATATCTTATCTTTATTATTTCCTTCCTTCTGCTTGCTTTGGATTTAGTTTGCTCTTCTTTTTCTAGGTTCTTGAGTGAGAACTTGAGTATGGATTTGAGACATTCCCTCCCTCTCTTTTAATGTAAACATTTAGTGCTGTAAATTTTTTTCCAGCATGGCTTTAACTTCATCCCACAAATTTTCATGTTATATTTTCCTTTTCAATGTATTTTTTTTAATTTCACTTAAGGTTTCTTCTTTGCTCCATGGGGTTATTTAGAAGTGTGCTGCTTAGGGGCACCTGGGTGACTCAGTTAGTTGAGCATCCGACTTGGGCTCAGGTCATGATCTCATGGTTCGTGAGTTCAAGCCCCACATTGGGCTCTGTGCTGACAGCTCAGACCCTGGAGCCTGCTTCATATTCTGTGCCTCCCTCTCTCGCTGCCCCTCCCCCACTCATACTCTGTCTCTCTCTTTCTCAAAATTAAATAAACACTTAAAAAATTTTTACAAAGGGGCCTGAACCTAGAAAGAAAGAAGGAAAGAAAGAAAGAAAGAAAGAAAGAAAGAAAGAAAGAAAGAAAGAAGAAAGAAAGAAAGAAAGAAGGAAGGAAGGAAGGAAGGAAGGAAGGAAGGAAGGAAGGAAAAAAAAAAGAAGTGTGCTGTTCAGTTTCCAAGTGTTTGGAGATTTCCTGTTATTTTTGTTAGTGATTTCTAGTCTGATTCTGGTCGTGTTGGAGAACACATTCTGTATGATTTCAGTTATTTTACATTTTTTGACGTTTGTTTTATGGCACCGGATATGGTCTACCTTGGTGTCTGATCTGTGGGTGCTTGAGAGGGATGTGTGCTCTGCTTATGGGGTGGACTGTTGTATAAACATCAATTACATCTTGTAGGTTGATGATATGGTTGAATTTTCTAGATCTTTGATGATTTTCTGTCTAATTTGTCCTATTGTTGAGGAAGGGTGTTGAAATCTCCAACTATCATTGTGGAGATCTCTATCTCTTCTAGTTGTTTTTTGTTTTGTTTTGTTTTGTTTTTTTAGTTTTTGCTATGCATATTTTACAGTTCTGTTTGATATATACACATTTAGGGTTAACATGTCTTCCTGGTGTGGAAGGGCTCCTTGATACTGCTGGGCAGGGATGGGAGTTCAGATTCCTAACTCAGCCTCTGTGGGTACCACCCAGTCCGGAGAGGGAGGGGTGCCTCATTAGTGCTCCCCACAAGGCCTCCACTGACACCTTGAGGGGATGGCCTCATTACTGCTAACAACTGGTTGAATTCCTGGCTCTCCCCTATATCTCCTCCAACAACACTCCCAACAAACAGGCAAAGGGATACCTTGTTACTGCTGAGTAGAGGCAAAAGTCCAGGCTCCCCAAGTTCTCCACTGACACAGCAGGGTGCTGGGGTAACATTGCTTTGTTTGCACCCAGCAGGGACACAAGTCTTGGCTCCTCACTTGGCCTTGTCCAACACCACCCAGTGATGAGGGCGTATATTAGAGTACCTCATTACAGCCAGGCAAGAATGGAAGTCTAGGCTCGTCACACAGCCTTTGATGATGGCAGTGGGGGAGGGGAGGGGAAAGGGATCATTTTTCCTGTGGAATTTGGCGGAAGTAGAGTAGCTATTGTCTAAAAATTTTCTGTCTTGCTAGGCTGTCTCTCTCCTAGTCCTTTAGCCACAGACAGAAGGCTTTGTTGAGAACTTTCATCAGTCTGCCTTTATCTCTCCACCCTATGTTTGTTTTCTAGGAGTTTTAGTTCTACTTAGGAGATATAGGGAAAGTATATCTATTCCATCTTTCCCAGGAGCAGAATAGAAAATTCGTCTTAATATAATCAAATTTATCAGACCTATTTGATGGCTTTTAACTTTGAGTGATAGAAAGGATGTCCCCATTTCAAAGGTTATAAAGAAATTTGCCATGTGATCTAGTAATTGTATGATTTCACTTTTCGAATTCAAATCTTTGATACATTTGAAACTTATCATGAGCACTGTGAGATATGACTCCAACTTTGTATTTTTCCAAAAAGCTACCCAGTTTTTCCAACAGTTGCTGCTACTTGGTGTATAGATATCCATAATTATTATATCTTTGTTGAGAATTGTAAACTTCTGCATCATAAAATATCCTTCTTTGGCTCATTTAATACTTAAAAAAATTTTTTTATGTTTATTCATTTTTGAGAGAGAGAGAGAGTATGAGCAGGGGAGGGACAGAGAGAGAGGGAGACACAGAATCCAAAGCAGGCTCCAGGCTCCGAGCTGTTAGCACAGAGCCCAAGGCAGGGCTCAAACCCACAAACCGTGAGATCATGACCTGAGCCGAAGCTGGACGCTTAACTAACTGAGCCACACAGGCGCCCCCATTTAACACTTTTTATATAAATTCTATCTTTTGTATATTATGATTATAATCCCTAATTTTATTTTTTTGCATTTAGCTATTATGCTTGCCTATTCTTTTATTTTTATCTTTTCTGAATCTTTGTTTTAGGTTTGTCTCTAGCATACAACACAAAGTTAGATTTTTACTTTGTGATCTAATCTGAAAATCTCTTTCTTTTAAAAGATGAGTTTAGCACACTTACAATTTTTTTAAATTTTTTTAATGTTTATTTATTTATTTTGAGAGAGAGAGAGCAGGGAAGGGGCAGAGAGAGAGGGAGAGACTCCCAAGCAGGCTCCTCACTGTCATCACAGAGCCGTATGGGGGGCTCGAACTTACCAACCATGACATCATGACCTGAGCTGACACCAAGAGCTGGATGCTTAACTGACTGAGCCACCCAGGCACCCTAGCACATTTATATTTATTGATATGAAGTACATTTCTTCTTAGTTCTACTATTTAATGTTGTACTTACCTATCACATATACATTAAATTACTTTAGCATGTGGTCAGTTTGCTCGTTTTATTATTCTAATTTTGGCAAGGTTTGTATTTTTATTTTATTGATTACTAAAATTATGCATAAAAGGCACCTGGCTGGCTTAGTTGAAGGAGGATGTGACTCTTGATCTCAGGGTCCTGAGTTCAAGCTCCACATTGAGTGTAGAGATTATTTACATTAAAATATTCTAGGAGCGCCTGGGTGGCTCAGTCAGTTAGGCGTCTGACTTCAGCTCAGGTCATGATCTCACTGCTCATGGGTTCGAGCCCTGCATCGGGCTCTGTGCTGACAGCTCAGAGCCTGGAGCCTGCTTCAAATTCTGTCTCCATCTGTCTGCTCCTCCCCTGCTCATGCTCTGTCTCTCTGGCTCTGGCTCTGTCTCTCTGTCCCTCTCTCTGTCTCTCTCAAAAATAAAAAATAAAATTTTTTTAAAATTTTTTAAATATTTTTAGGGGTGCCTGGGTGGCTCAGTTGATCAAGCATTCAGCTCTTGATTTCAACTCAGATTATGATCTCACAATCTGTGAGATCAAGCCCTGAGTCAGCCTCTGCACTGCCAGCACAGAGCCTGCTTGGGATTCTCTCTCCCTCTCTGCCCCTCCTCCGTGCTTACTCTTTCTCTCTCTCTTAAAATAAATGAACATTCTTTTTAAAAATCTTTTAATAAACTAAAATTATGCATAAACTTATAGGTTAAATCTTTCTTCTCCCCCTCCCTAAGCCCTGTGCCCCCAGGACCTGACCCTGAGAGCCACGAGTCAGTCAGTCACTTGTTGCTGGAGCTGTTGTCCCACTGGAATAGAGGCCATCAGTCACAGCCAGACTATAGGCCACGAGCAGTGCTCATATGTTAAATTTTTGTATAACAACTCTTGTCCCCTCCTGTTTCAGGTGGTTGTTACTTTCCTACTATGTAGAGCAGGAAGAAAAAAAAAAGTTTATAGCCCCATCTCTCCTATTTCTTCCCTGTCCTCTATATCCCAATTTAGGACATTGGGCTTCTTTTTCTCTACCTTTGTTTGTCTAATGGTTTCTTTATTTTTATTTACCTTTGCCTTCTTAAATATGCTTAAATTCCTACCACTTGGTTAGTTAGTTTTACAACTAACTAGGTATTTACCTTTAACTCTTGGGGCGCCTGGGTGGCTCACTCAACTGAGTGCCCACCTCTTGATTTCTGGGGTCATGATCTCAGTGTTGTGGGATCAAGCCCTGCGTCAGGCTCTGTGCTGAGCATGGAGCCTACTTGGGATTCTCTCTCTCCCTCTGCCCCCCTCCCTCACTTCTGCATGCTCTCTCTCTGTCTGTCTCAAATAAAATTTAAAAAAAAATAATAGTACTTTCAAAAAATTTTTTTAATGTTTATTTATTTCTGAGAGAGAGAGAGAGAGACAGAGAATGACAGAGTGCAAGCGGAGAGGGGCAGAGAGGGAGACAGAATCTGAAGCAGGCTCCAGGCTCTGAGCTGTCAGCACAGAGCCCAATGTGGAGACTGAACTCAAGAACTGTGAGAACATGATCTGAACCAAAGTCGGAAGTTTGAGCCACCCAAACGCCCCATAAAAAAAAAAAAAAATACCTTTAACTCTTAACTATGGAGAACAAACTGATGGTTACCATAGGGGAGGTGGGCAGGAGGGGATGGGTGAAACAGGTGATCAGGATTAAGGAGGGCACTTGTGATGAGCACCGGGTGATGTATGGAATTGTTAAATCACTATAGTGTACACCTGAAACAATATCACACTGTATGTGAATTATACTGGAATCCAAATAAAAAGCTTAATCAAAAAAATAAATAATAAATAATTTTTTTAATATCTTGAACTCTATTGCATACAAGGCAACCCTCAAACTTAATTCTACCCTCTACTTTCTTTGTTTATTCATTCTACACCTTTTTTTCTTATTCTACTGCCCCTTTTCCTCCCATGTCTTGTAAGTTGATTCTATCTACATTGTCAGGACATACGACATTGGTATTAGCTCGGCAATTACTCATACCCAATACCCTCCATCAGACCTTTTGCCCAAGTTTCCTGTCATCTCAATCTTAGTGAACCTTCAGCCAAGCGAACCCTGTGGTTTCTGCTATTGAATGTTTAATACTTTCTAGCCCTCATACAGTTTAACTTAGCTAGATAAGTCTTGGCTCACATTTTCTTTTATTGGCAATCTTATGGCTGTTACCTCCCTGTCTTCTGACTTTGTGTTGACTTTGAGTGATAGAGAAGTGTGATGCCAACTAGTTTTCTTTCTCTCAAGTAACATTTTTGCCTGACCATGCAAGAGTCTTCCTTTATCTTTAAAGTCCAGTCATTTTCTAGGACAGGTAGCAGTACTGACATTCTGTGTCAATTTTCCCTGGAATATTGTGTGTTCTCAATGTATAGACTAAAATCTATTTCAGGAAAGATTTCTTCAATTATTTTTTAAATGTTTGTTCTGAATCACTCTTTTGATTTCTTCCCTGTAGATTCCAATTATGCATATAAAGAACTTATCAAACTAAGCATCCCCCCAAAAAATAATCCAGTGAAGAAATGGGCAGAAGACATGAATAGACACTTTTCCAAAGAAGACATCTAGATGGTCAACTGACACATGAAAAAATGCTTAACATCACTCATCATCAGGGAGATACAAATCAAAACCACATGGAGATACCACCTCACACCTGTCAGAATGGCTAACATTAACAACTCAGGAAAAAATGCAGGTGTTTGAGAGGATGTGCAGAAAGAGGAACTGTCTTATACTGTTGGTGGGAATGCAAACTGGTGCAGCCACTCTAGAAAACAGTATGGAGGTTCCTCAAAAAATTAAAAATAGAACTACCCTACAACCCACCAATTGTACTACTGGGTATTTATCCAAAGGATACAAAAATGCCGATTCAAAGGGGCACATGCACCCCAATGTTTATAGCAGCACTATCAACAATAGCCAAAGTATGAAAAGAGCCCAAATGTCCAATGACCAATGAATGGATAAAGAAGATGTGGCATATATATAATGGAATATTACTCAGTGATCAAAAAGAATGAAATCTTGCCATTTACAACAACGTGGATGAAACTAGAATGTATTACGTTATGTGAAATTAGTCAGAGAAAGACAAATAACATACGATTTCACTCATGTGGAATTTAAGAAAGAAAACAGATGAACACAGGAGAAGGGAAGGAAAATAAGAGAAAAACAGAGAAGGAAGCAAAACATAAGAGACTCTTAAATACAGAGAACAAAGTGAGGGTTGCTGGAGGGGAGGAGAGTGGAGGGATGGGCTAGATGGGTGACAGGCATTAAGGAGGGCACTTATGATGATAACTGGGTGTTTTATGTAAGTGATGAATCACTAAATTCTACTCCTGAAACCAATACTACACTATATGTTAACTAACTTGTATTTAAATAAAAAATAAAAAAAGATTCCAATGATGTAGCTATTGGGTCTCTTTTACTGGTTTTCTCTATATATCACTTTTTATTAGAAGATAATTTTTATTTATTTTATTGTGATAAAAAGTATATAAAATAATATTTACCATTGCAACCAATTTTTTTAAGTAGGCTTCACACCTAGTGTGGAGCCCAATGTGGGGTTTGAACTCACAACCCTGAGATCAATACCTGAGCTGATAACAAGTGTCAGATGTTTGACTGACTGAGCCACCCAGGCACCCCCTGTATTATAACCATTTTTAAGTGTACAGTTCAGTAGAATCAAGTACATTCATTTTGTTGCAATCATCACACATCTACAGAACATTTTCATCATTCCAAACTGACACTCCAGCCATTAAACACTAATTCCCTACTTCCTCCTGCTCCCAGGCCCTTGGAACCACTGTTCCACTTTCTGTCTCTATGAAACTGACTACTCTGGGTACTTCATATTAGCAAAATCACACAGTATTTACCCTTTTGTGCCAGGCTTATCTGACTTAGCAAAATGTCTTCAATCTATGTTGTAGCAAGTATCAGAATCTCCTTCCTTTTTAAAGTTGATAATATTTCATTGTATACCCACATTTTCTTTATCCATGCATTCATTCATGGACACTTGGGTTGTTCCCACCTTTTGGCTATTGTGAGTAATGCTGTATGAACATGATGCACAAATATCTGTTCAAGTTCTTGCTTTCAATTTTTGGGTATATACTCAGAAGTGAAATTACTTCATCAAATGATAATTCCACATCTAATATTTTGAAGAAGTGCTCTACCACTTTCCACAGTGTCTGCAACATTTTCCATTCCCACCAGCAATGCACAAGGGTTCCATCCATACCAACATGTTGTTTTCTGTTTGTTTTTTTTATTATAACCATTCTAATGGGTGTGAAGTGGTATCTCATTGTGGTTTTTATTTGCATTTCCTTTATGATTATTGATATCAGGCATCTTTTCATGTGCTTACTGGTCATTTAAATATGTTCTTTGGAAAATGTCTATTCAAGTTCTTTGCCTAATTTTGAATAGAGTTGTTTGACTTTTTTGTTATTGAGTTTCAGAAGTTCTCCGTATAACCTGGATATCAACCCTTTACCAGATAGGAGATTCGCAAATATTTTCTCCTACTCCATGGGCTACCTTTTTATTTTGTTGGTTCCGTTTTTAATTTGGGGGTGCCAGGGTGGTTCAGTCAGTTGAATGTCTGACTCTTGATTTCAGTTCAGATCATGATCCCAGGGCCACTGGGTTCTATGCTGAGCATGAAGCCTGGTTAAGATTCTTCTTCTCTCCCTCTGCCCCTCTTCCCCACTCACTCTCCCTCTCTCTCTCAAATAAATAAATTAATAAATAAATATTTTTAATTTTGATGGAAATACAATTTGTCCATTTTTTCTTTTGTTCCCTGTTCCTTTGGTGTCATATCCAAGAAATTATTGCTAAATCCAATGTCATGAAAATTTCCCCAGTGATTTCATCTAAGGGTTTTATAGTTTTGGCTCTTACACTTAGGTCTATTACTCATTTTGACTTAATTTTTGCATATGATTAGATAAAGATTTTGCATATGATTAGATGTGGATATCCAGTTTTCCCAGCACCATTTCATAACACCTTTGCAAAGACCATCTTTTCCCCCATTGAATGGAAACACCATCAAAAATAATTTTTTAAGACTGAAATAATGAATTCATAAAAATAAACACATTTAAAATAGTTTCTTTCACTCATTGATTAATGATAAAATCAATAAAACATTACAACCAGTTCAAAGGAGAATTCAAAGAACAGAGACCTATATAGAACATAAAATGAATTTACAAAGAGATATAAAATTGATCTTTTTTGATGCAGTGTGTATTAGTTTCCTATTGCTGCTATGACAAGTTACCACAAAATTACTGTCCTAAAACAACAAATTGATTATCTTACAGTTCTAAAGGTCAGAAGTCTGAAATGTATTGGCAAAGCTGTTTTCCTTTTGGAGACTCTAGGGGAGAATCGCTCTCCTGCCTTTTTCCAGTTTCTAGAGGCTGCCCTTATTCTCTGGTTTGTGACCGTGCATTTCTCCAAACTCTGCTTCCAACATCTCCTTTTCTAATTCTGACTTTCCTGGTTATAAGGACTCTCATGATTACATTGGGCCCTCCTGGATAATTCAAGATAATCTCCTCATCTCAAAATCTTTAATTTAATCATATCTGCACAACCCCCTTTGCCATGTAAAGTAATGGCATTCACAGATTACAGGGATTAAGACGCCAGTCTTCTGAGGACCATTATTCTGCCCACCACAATGGGACATCAGTGATTCTTTCCATCAGAAAGAGTTCATTTGCATATAAAAATCACTTGTGTTGCTATTGGTTATCTTCCCTTTACAAGATTATAAAACAGCACAAAGACAATGAAAGGCACAGACCCAGGAGAGAGCAAATCCAGAAGGTGGTGCTTAGTTTTTCATTACATTCCAAAGCAGAGTTTTCTATTGAACATGCCCAATAATCTTTTTGGTCCCTTTCAAAGTCTTTCACAATTGATCCTGGTATCTTTAATCTTTTTCATCCCTTTATTTCTATTTCATGGGTTTTTTTTTTCATTTCTAACCTCTGTATGCCTTATTGTGCTTTCTGCTCCATTCCTCTTTTGCACTCCTTTTAATTTAGTGTTCATTACTTTGTTGAAATTATTTTGTTTTTTCTTCTCTTTCCTAACTTCTACCAGTCCCTAATGTCCACCCATTACCCATCCATCTCTTCTTCTTGTCTTCTTGTCTGGTTATTTCTTTCTTTTTTTTTTTTTTTTTTTAGTTTATTTATTTATTTTGAGAGAGAGAGAGAAAGAGTGGGGGGGGAGGAGCAAAGAGAGAGAAAGGGAGAGACAGAGATTCCCAAGCAGACTCTGAACTGTCAGCAAGGACCCCCACTTGGGGCTTGAACTCACAAACCATGAGATCCTGACCTAAGCTGAAATCAATGGTCAATCACTCAACCAGCTGAGCCACCCAGGCACCCCTTGTCTGGCTATTTCTATCCCAAGATCCTAAATTTCTGCTTTGTGGTCTTTTGTCATAGCTTCCGCTATTTCACTGAGGTATTTATTATTAACTATTATTATTATGTTAGAAAATTAGGGTATAACTTTTCCTCACCTTTGGCAACATTTTTCTTATGTACTTTCTTCACCTGCAGAAAAATTCTATTTTTTCTTTTCTGATGTTCTGTATAAATATACAGTTATACCTATTGTGTTACTAATATTTAAGTGAGCTGTATGGGGCGCTTGGGTGGCTCAGTCAGTTAAGCGTCCAACTTCAGCTCAGGTCATGATCTTGTGGTTCATGGGTTCAAGCCCCGCATCAGGCTCTGTGATGACAGCTCAGAGCCCAGAGCCTGCTTCAAATTCTGTGTTTGCCTCTCTCTCTGCCTCTCCCCAGCTCATGCTCTGTCTCTGTCTCTCAAAATAAATAAATAAATAAATAAATAAATAAATAAATAAATAAAACGTTAAAAATTAAAAAAAAAATGCAAGGAGAAATCACAAAATACTTTGAGATGAATGAAAATAGAGACACTACATACCAAAACTTATGGTGGGCAGCTAAAACGGTGCCTAGAGGGAAAGCTATAGCTGCAACCACCTATATTAAGTAAGAAGAAAGATCTTGGGGCACCTGGGTGGCTCAGTAGGTTAAGCGACCATTTCCACTCAGATCATGATCTCATGGTTCATGAGTTTGAGCCTCACATCGGGCTCACTGCTGTCAGCCTGCCGGCACAGAACCCACTTTGGATCCTCTGTCCCATTCTCTCTGCCCCTCCCCTGCTTACACTCTCTCAAAAATAAGTAAATCTTTTTTTAAAAAAAGAAGAAAAAAGAAAGAAAGAAAGAAAGAAAGAAAGAAAGAAAGAAAGAAAGAAGAAAGATCTCAAATCAATAACCTAATGTTCTACCGTAAGATACTGGAAAAAAAAAAAAAGAGCAAACTAAAACTAAAAGAGGGTTCTTTCCCAAATCCTGAGCCCCTCTCGCTCCTGCACAAGCAGCTGTCCCCAGGCGATGCTGTGGCTGCCTTCCAGGGATGCACTCTCTTCCCAAAGGGGTTCTTTCTAGGTTGGCTACTTCTGAGCCCACTGGAGGCCCATCCACTCCTTCTCTCATCCCCTCCCACTAATTTTCAGTCTTGTTCACAGCAGTCCCCCCTCAGGGTGGGGCCCTCACCTTCCAGGACCTGACTGTTAGACTCTTCCCCACTCCCCTTTCTGGTCCTGTTGCCCCACTGAGACAGCGTTTGGCTATAGCTAAATGTAATTTGATGCTTGGAGCTTTCCTCTGTCTCCCAGATTCTCTAAAGGTACAGTTTTGTTATGTCATTGGGGGTGGGGGGTGGGGTCAGGCTCCTCATTGCTCTGTATGGATTTTAGAACCAGATGCATAGAGACCTAGAACTTAGCTCCTGCCTAAACCCTCCCCCACCCAGGTGCTCCAAGGAGTTTTATCACCAAGTAACTCAGGCTTGACCACAGCTCATGCAAGGGGACACAGGGAGCTATCCCAGCCCAGGGTACTGGGGGGCCACTGGGCCACACTGAGAAGCAGAAGATACTGCCCCCATGCAAGCTCAGTACCACATTTTTTCTGGGATTATTGAGCCAGGATGCGATACTGCAATCCAGTTCTGGTGCTCACCATCAAGAACTACCACCGGACTCCACAAGTTAAAGCACAGACCCCAATGAGCCTTCTCTCACCTCTGCAAGTCTGGGGTTCCCCAGACCACCTGCACTTCTGACCAGCAGGTTACAAATTTGGGGGTTCCCATGACCCCCTCAGTTTCAGTAATTCACTAGAATGGCTCACAGAACTCAGGAAAGTACTAGGCTTAGTTTTATTATAAAGGATATAAATCATAATCAGCCAAAAGAAGAGTATACACATAAGGCAAGGTCTGGGAAAGACCAAACACAGAGCCTCCATGTCTTCTCCCCCGACATCAAGACACAACACCTTCCCTGTGTTCACCAACCAAGAAACTCACCTGAACCTCCACATCCAGAGTTTTTATTGGGGTTTCATTACACAGATGAGGTTGGTTGGATCATTGGCCAAGTGTGATTAAACTTCATCTCCAGCACCTCTTCCATCCCCAGAGGTCGGGCAGTTATGCTAATATCCCGGGGCTCAAAGCCCTGATCCTCAAATCACATGCAGGGTCTTCCTGAGTCATCTCTTTAGCATAAACTGAGGTGTGGTCCAAGGGCCACCATGAATAACCTAAACTCTCCTGTCACTCAGAAAATTCCAAGTGCTTAGAAGCTTCCTCCCAGGAACCCAAGACAAAAAAGCAGACAAATTCTTTCTTATAGCACATAAGGACTTTCGGGTAAGTGTGCCCAAAACAGTGGGAGGCTAAAACCTGTCATCAGAGCAGCCAAGGAGACCAAGAAAGGAGGCCCCGGAAAGAGACGATGGCAGACAAGAGAGCTATTTCCATAAAGAGCTACATAGAGAGCTGTCCTGAGACTTATTCCTCTGGCCTCGGAAGACAAACCAGAAACAGGCAATTCCAAGTCCAGGAGACAAGGGGCTCCTTAGGGAAAACATTCTTCCCATTTGAAGTGACTTTGGAGAGTGGCTGCCATCCCTGCAAGTGCCCCAGGCTCCCATGTGATGCAAGGCTCCAAAAGAAAGATCCTGCTTGGAGGAAGGGACCACGTGCCCTCTGAGCGTCCCTGCAAATCACAGGGGCCTGGCACATCGCCCCCACCTCAATGCACACCCAGTTAACATGCTGTCATTCTGTGTCACTGCCCCTCGAGATCTGGGTATATTATGGGGGGGGATGGAGGAGTAACAGGGGAGCCCACCATCATATACCACAGGATGCAGCATCAAATTGAGTCATAGACACTGTCTGCAAAAGGCCCTCTGGGAAGGTCTCACTGACCATCTTTCCTCCTCATGTCTCCTCATGCCATGGGCTGAGTCCATTCTGCTCTTTTCCCATAACCCAGCCTCTTATCCTCAATTTCTTATATGCAACCCCACATGAGGCTCCAGGACAAACCTGTTCAGCTGGAAACTCACTAAGGTGAATGTTGAGCAAAGTGCCAAGGACCCCTGTTCTCTGCAGCCCAGAGCAGAAGCTTTGACTGCTCCTTCCTCAACATCCCTTACATTTGCTATTAGCAAAGCCCTCACCTGGCTGGGATGAGGTTATTCCCCCCCGCTTTGCCAGCTAGCCCAGGCAAGCTCTCTGTCCCTCTGCTGCCCATCCAGTCTGTCTTCATGGGCACTTTCTAGGGACTCACCATGCACAAGCTCACTGGGATTCTGCAGAGCAGGGCTCCATGATATCCCCACCTGTTCTGTCCCCTATGCATGGTGTCCCCAAAATGTGCCCTTCTCTTCCTGTGTCCATGACTTTCATACTCTCCTTAGGTACTCCTCAGACCCATGGCTTCCCATCCTACCCAAATGCTAGAGCACCCCAGTGCCTACTTCCCATCCAAGTCCTTTTCCTGTCTATGCATGGAGACACTCTTTTTTTTTTTTTTTTTTTTTTTTAATTTTCGAGAAGAGAGAGACAGAGCACAAGCAGGGAAGGGGCAGGGAGAGAGGAAGACACAGAATCCAAAGCAGACTCCAGGCTCCAAGCTATCAGCACAGAGCCCGACACGGGGCTGCAACCCCATGAATCCAGAGATCATGACCTGATCTGAAGCCGGACGCTTAACCCACTCAGCCACCCAGGTGCCCCTGGATGGAGACACTCAACTGTGGTTACATTTGGGATGGGAGGAACCCACTTTTTCCTTTACTCATCCCCGACTACTTGAATATTTCACGATTCTGTGATTTGCCATCTATGATGCTTAGTTTTATGTGTTGACGTGGCTAGGCTGTGGTACCCTGTTATTCAGCCCTCCACTTGCCTAGATGTTGCCGCGAGGGTTTTTAGCAGATGTGATTCATCCCTACAACCAGTTAGCTTTGAGTAAGGGAGATTATCCTCAATCATCTGGATAGGCCTCACCTGATCTGATGAAAGGCCTTAAGAGCACAACTTTCCCTGAGTGGGAAGAGATTGCAGCTGGGGACTACAATGTCAGCTCCTCCCTGATGGCTCCAGTATGCCCCTCCTCACAGCTTCTCCTGCAGATTTCAGACTTGCCTAGGCAGCCTACAATCATGTAAACCTTTCAGTAAATCAATCTCCCCCCCTACCGCCGCCCCCCAACTCTTTGGTGTATAAGCGGATTCTGTTTCCCTGGCAGGCCCTGACTGATATACTACCTAATACCCTTAGTTAAACTCAACCTCGGGGCACTGAGTGGCTCAGTCAGTGGAGCATCTGACTTCCACTCAGGCCATGATCTCATGGTTCATGAGTTCAAGCCCCAAATCGGGCTCTCTGCTCTCAATGCAGAGCCTGCTTTGGATCCTATGTCCACCCCCCCTCTCTCTCTCTGCCCCATCCCTGTTCACACTCTCTTTCAAAAATAAATAAATAAAACATTTAAAAAAAAACTTCAAACCCATCATTCTCCTTCACTCTGCCCCACCATCGTGCCCACCAAGGCACCCTCCCACCAGGTCTTTATCCTGGTGAACTGCATGGCCTGCCTTGTGGCTGTCCACACCAGAAGTCCAGGGGTCTCCTCCCTCCAACTCCCGGTCAGCCGGCCCACCCCAGGCGTTTCTCAAATCTGCACCCAGCTGTCCACCCTCTGCCCCTTCCTTTTCTCCTTCCTGCTTTGGCAAAACCATCTCACTGGATTCCCTGTCCCTATGAGAGCTTAGACCTCCCCATTCCACCCATCAGCCACATGGCCTCTGAGAAGCCCCTCTCCCCTGTTCAAAGGCATCTCCCGTGTGCAACACGGAGTCCATCCCCCTAAGCCGGTGGGCTCTGCCCGTCTCTCCCCACACCTCTTCCTCCAGCAGCGTCCCCCCAGCTCTATGCCTGGAATGGGCTTCCCTCTCTCACCTCCGTACCTCTGTTTCTACTTTCCCTCCTCCCCAACCACTTCACCTACCCAAGGCCGGGTTCTCAGGCCTCTAGCTACCATCTGGCTGGCTGTTTGCTTCTCCAAATCCCCAGCTTAACTCAGCTTCACCTGGTTCCTACCTCCAAGCCGAAAAACGTGATTAGGTGCTCAAAAACATTTGCCCCAGGAATAACAGGACAGACTGATTTCCCCAGTCTTTCCTTCTTGCCTTGTCTCTTTCCTAGTCATCATACAAACCAAAGAGATGTGTTTAATTAGTTTGGGGGTTTACCAAAGGGAATTTTGTTGTCTCTGTTCATGACTTAACTGCAGATGATTAGAACAAAGGATATTTTGCGCCTTAAGAAGATGAGATAAATCTGCTTTGACTCCTATTCGGGCTCCAGTGGAGTTTTTCTGTGTTTGTTTCCCAGCTCTGATGGGTGATTCTTCAATACGTCCAAAAAGAACGCATGGCTTCAGAGCCATTTCTCTGGGGTCTCAGGCAGGTGACAAGAGCTTTGCTGTTCTGTGTTCCAGTGGCTCCTTCATGACTGGATCAGAAGGAATTCACTGAAAGCGTCTTCACTTCCCAAGACAGAGTCCTTGTCCCTGACCTTGAGCCTTTGTCTCCATCCCTATCGTGGCATTAACTCATTAAATAAACTTCTGGCCCACCACCATGGCCTGGAGGGCGAGTCCGGAGGCTGGCGTCCTCCTTGCTGGGCAGGGCCAACAGGGTCCTCTGCGTGACAAGCTGGCCAGTCCCAATGCCATGGGACAGCAAACACAGCAGGCACAGCCTGCTAACAGGGAGACAAGAAGCACTTGCTGAGAAAACACAGATGAACTTGCACCTGACTTTGACTTCCTTCTCCACTTGAGATCCTTCCCTTCCCTCCCATGACTCTTAATTCCTGGAATCTTGTGATAACGTGTCCTCCCTGGAAAACCTGAGACAAAGACGACACCGGCATTTCTAGGCTGCAGGGAGTAAGTACAACAGGATCAGTGTCCCGGAGTTAATTAAATGAAGAGATCAGATGAAACAAAGATGGGCAGACCCTGAATTCTAAAAGCCTGTGCCAGCCACACCCATGCAGACAATCCTGGGGTCTTTGTGGGGGGACAAGCCCCCCTTTTCACCGTGGAGGGTTCCTCCTGCCCCCCTTTGCCTGAAGCTCAGCTATCAGAGTCAATTTCACATCTGAGTTCTAGCCTTGCTTCGGAGAGACATGCCATCGCCCAGTACTTTTCCACCCTGGCATTCTGAATTCCTGCTATTCAATCTGCTTAGAGACAAAGTCACACTTTTTATATGCTCAGAACTTTAAGGTCCTCTCCCACAGAGATCAGACTTATAAAGGGGTAACAAAAGACATTCTAAAGCTCCAGGAGCTAGGAGGAGCAAAGGGGGTAGCTGCCAACAGCAAGACAGGTGAGCCAACACAGAGCTGGGCGAGCGAGCCACCTGGCTGCCAGTCCCCACGGCCCACTGCCATGGAAACCGCACACAGCATCGCGGCTCCCAGCACCCTCAAGGAGGCAGGCGACGGTGTTTGGCAAGGCCACTCTGTGGGTAGAAAACAGCTGAGCAAAACCTCAGGAGGCTGGCCTTCCTTTCTTGGGTCTGACACCTGCTCTTCACAGGTGTCTGGGATGAGGGGTAGCCCCATAAGGACTGCCTCTCCCTCGAAGGTGGGAAATAATATCACAAGATTAGAGGGTAAGCAACCTTGATTCAAAAGCTCTGGCCACTTTGTGAGCTTGAAATGCACTGAATGGCAATGATGAGGACAGCTCTCTAGAAGCCAAGTGGAAAAGTGGCCCCTCACTGCTTGCAATCAGCAAACATAGTAGAGAAAAATCACCGCTCCCGCCCCCAGGGCTCAGGAATTCTCTCCCAGAACCCCTCCATGCGATTTAACAGACAACTGCCAAATGGCAATATTACGCGTTTATTACCATAGCAAACCCCAGCAGGTCTGCGCTAAAATCAAAAATTACGGTCTCTAATCTCTTCTGCATCCTGCACAGACCACTGGAATTAAAATCTGCCTTGACATGGTTCTACCCATCTCCTCCCTCTGCTCTGAAACCTTCAGTGGCTGCCCATGGCCTGCAGGAAAAATCCAAAGCTCTTGGTGTATGGCAGCCCAAGTTCTCCACAATCTGTTCCTGATCCTCCCTCCCACTGCTCAGCAGCCCGAACCTGGCCCCCAGCCACCCGGTGCTTCACATCATCCCTGAAACATTCTGGGTTCCCTTCAACGATCCCTCATCTGGTGCACCACAAAGCAAGGAGAACACACTGTCCACTTAGAAGCAGCTTCACTTGTGCTAACAGAAACCTGGACAACACGCGAGAACAAACACAACACTGTGGGGAGAAGGTTGGATTACTTGGTACTGGAATACAAGAAAAGATTAGAAATCTTCTCCCTGGGGAGAAAGAGGTGCTATCAGATATTGCTAGGAGAGAATCAGATGGGTTAACCCCTATAAGGTGACAGCTGACAACACCCTGCCAAAATTATCGATGCAAGTACCCTTTGAGGCAGCAATGTTGCCTCTGGAAATCAATTCTGCAAATCCCTCTGCATGCATACAAATGGCAGATGTACAAGATTATTCACTGGGGCATTCATTGTAATGGCAAAAGATTGGAACCATCCCAAGTGGCCCCCGATAGGGGTGTGGTTAATGTGCTATGACATCCACACAGGGGACTGTAAGGATCTGTGAGCGGCAACAAGGGAGATCTCTATGGACCTATATGGAAAGATCTCCGGGGATATATTGGCATGTATATAGCATGCCACCAATTTTAGGACAGGAAAATTAAAATACATATTCATATATAATTGCATAAGGAAACATTAGAAGTAGAAACAAGAATCTAATAAAAATGGTTACCCAGAGAGGGTGTGAGCAGAGTTGAAAGAGCGGATGAGAATAACTTTGCGTGTCACTTGATTTTTGAACCCTATAGCTTATCTCCCTTCCAAAAATTAAAAAAATTGTAAAAGGGTTAATACTGGGGCACCTGCGTGGCTCAGTCGGTTAAGCATCCGACTCTATTTTTTTTTAATGTTTATTTATTTTTGAGAGAGAGGGAGATAGAGTGCAAGCAGGGGAGGGACAGAGAGAAAAGGAGGACAAAATCCAAAGCAGGCTCCAGGCTCTGAGCTGTTAGCACAGAGCCTGATTCAGGGTTTAAATTCATGAATCATAAGATCATGACCTGAGCCGAACTCAGCCACTTAACTGACTGAGCCACCCAGTTGCCCCAATATCCAACTCTTGATTTCAGCTCAGGTCATGATCTCTCAGTTTCATGAGTTCAAGCCTCATGTCAGGCTCTGTGCTGGCAGCTCAGACCCTGCTTGAGATTCTCCCTCTCTCTCTCTCTGCTCCTCCCCTGCTCACATCCTCTCTTTTTCAAAAATAAATAATAAATTAAAAACTATAAAAATAAAATTTTAAAAAAATAAAAGGATTATACCTACACAAGCAGGAAACATCTTTAAGTTCAGTAACTACAGTAAAGTTGGGGTCCACTTTGAACCACGGAATCTGTCTTTTGCCTTTGCTGTGCCTATTTTGATGACCCACAGAATCCACGTCTTTTGCTTTTTCTTCCCTGTAGAGAGCTTCCTCGAGGGAAAGCATTTTGTCCCTTCGGTCTGTGTGCCTCTAGGATCGAGCACATAGGAGATATTCAACAAACATTTATTGACTAGATGGCTGTTGTTTTATGGAAACTGACAGCCACAGGAAAAATGACAGATAAGGCGCTGGTGCCCATGATCGGGACTGTTCACTTTATTTAACGAGAATCACCATAGTGATGGCAGACAAGTGAGGGAAACGGCACTGTGGTTGCTAACAGCAGCAGCTTGAGGCCGACGGGCTCTCTGAGGCGAAGCCTGAACCATATCCGAATGAGGGGCTCATTGCTGGCTGGAACTTTATGCTTCAGGGGGATTTTATTGTAAAGTTTTATTCATCTTAACAGCAAATGCTGAAAATGTTTAAATATGCATTATCCCTTAAAATGCGTAGCTAAAATACAGGAGACTTGGTTTTCTTGCCATTTTTTCTTTGCTGATTGAAAAAAAAAAAAAACAACAGGAAATGAAATCTGGTTTATATATAATTTGTCACACATGTAATACATCCAACTTTGTAAGCACTCCAAGTTTTCATTAACTCTGCTGAAATATATTTACATTAAGAAATCTCTCAGCCCTAATGTCGTTAGTTTCAAACTTCCAAACTTAGTTGTTTTGCTAAAAATGTAGATCAGAGCCAGATGGAGGACCGAGCACCCCCATTTGACCTCCCTCCTAAACAAAATCCTATTAAATGACAGAAAAGTCTTGTTTAATTAGAAAATACAGAAAAGGGAAAGAAAAGTAAAGGGAAAAAAATTCACAATGGCATGGGAAAATAAGAAAGATCACCATCATTGGAACATAACGTTTGTCCCCAACCTAAATCCGAGAGTGTGCATACTTGGTTCAGAGAGGCAAGGCAGTGACTACCCCAGTGACTACTGATGCTCCAGAAAGGACAGGTGACTTCTACACCCTCTGAGGAGTAGAGCCCACCCCACCTCAATAATCATCAGAGGCAGATATGATCCCTAGAATAAGCAAGCTAGTAGGAATTCTTAGACATAAGGACGGCAGATGGCCAAGAATCGCCAAACATTTGAGGAAACCAACACCACGACAGAGTAACATCAAACATAACCTGGAAGAACTACAACCAGAGGAGATCAATAGAGAAAATAAAGAAAACATTATAATAACTACAACTTTTTTTTTTTAATAAACTCTACACCCAACATTGGACTCAAACTCACAAACGCAAGATCAAGGTTCACATGCTCCACCCACTGAACCAGCCAGGTACCCCAATATCTACAATTTCTGTCTTTAGAGAGAAAACGGTGTGTATTTCATCCACAAAAAAATTAATTGCAATGATAAAAACTGAATATTAACTTCAAACACTCAAAAGATGGGATGAATATTGAGACAAATGCAGGTAAGGGGAAATATGTGACATGGAAAATCAGACCAAAGAATTTCCCTAAAGCTTAGTGTGAAATGATAAAGAAATAGAAAACGTGAGTTAAAAGTCATGAGATATGGAGGGTAGACCCAGAAATGCCAATAACTGTATGACAGAAGTTCTAAAGGGAGAACACAGATAAGAGTGAAGAAGTACCCAAAAGAACAAATAGGACGGCAGGTGGGCATTCAGAGCTGAAGAAAGACATAAGCCTTCAGACCGATAGGGTTCGCTGAATGCTAAGCAGGACGAATGAAAATGAAACAGAATTTCAAAAATCTAGGGGCGCCTGGGTGGCCCAGTCATTAAGCATCCAACTCTTGATTTCGGCTCAGGTCATGATCTCACACTTCCTGAGATTGAGCCCCACTCTGTGCTGACAGCCGGGAGCCTGCTTGGGATTCTCTCTCTCCCTCTCTCTCTGCCTCTCCCCAGTGCATTCTCCCTCTCCCTCTCTCTCTCTCCTCTCTCTCTCTTTCTCTCTCTCTCAGCAATAATAATAATAATTTCAAAAATCTAGACACACTGTGGTAAGATTTTGGAATACCAAAGATGAGAGGAAAATCCTACCAGCTTCCAAAGAAAGGAAATAGGTTATCACAATAGGATGAAAATCAGCTTGACATTGGGCATCTCCATCATTAACCCTCAATGCTGGAAAATAGTAGAGCAAGTCCTTTCATGTTCTGAAAGAAAAAAAAAAATTTTTAACCTAGAATCCAATACCCAGCTGAACTGGCATTCAAGTGGAGATCAAAACAAAGATACTTTTAAGCACATGTAGCTTCATACCGCCTGTAAACTGCCCCCAAGAATCCAAGAAAGTGGAAGATATAGGGTCCAATAAATAACAGAGGGGGAAACAAAGTAAAAGCTTAGAGTTGATGCATACATTTTTTTTTTAAGTTAAATTTCAATCTGGAATTAAAATCTCAAATGCACACAACGTGGTAGGGATAATGGGAGTAGCAGGGAGGAAAAGAAGCAAAATCATGATCAAGGTCCACATGGACTGTCCCATTGCAAGAACGGATCTTTTTTTTTTGGGGGGGGGGCAAATTATCCCATTAGAACTGCCATACTTCTGAAAATAACTTGATTTGAGATTTTTACTAAACTGTACTGATTCACTCAATAATTGGACAAGAAAGCCAGTTTAGCTTTTCTAAGTTAATGAAGGTATTTATAAATGTTTTGCCTTTGAATGTACTCAAGGGCAAGGGTAAGGTGGGAGCACATCTAACAGATTCATTTCAATTACCACCTGTCGTTTCCAGCACCATATTAGCTGCAGTAAGTCAGATCACACTATGTGGAGAGCCACCTGGGGTGGAAGAGAGAGCATATACGATCAGGAACTGTGCAGAAAACGCTGTATCCTGATGCATTCTCTTAAAAAGAGTACTGAGTTGGGGCCCCTGGGTGGCTTAGTCAGTTAAGCGTCCAACTTCAGATCAGGTCACGATCTCACAGTTTGTGAGTTCAAGCCCCGCATCACATCAGGCTTTCTGCTGTCAGCACAGAGCCCACTTCAAATCCTTTGTCTTCCTTTCTCTTGCTCCTCTCCCCCTCCCCTTCCTCTCCTCTTCCCCCTTGTTCTCCCCTCCTCTCCCTCCCCCCTCCTCTCCCCTTCCCCCACTTGCATGCATGCTTTCTTTCCCAAAAATAAACATTAAAAAATAAAAAGATTTTTAAAAAAAGAGTACTGAGTTGATTAAACATGAAAAACAGGAATTCCTAATATATCAACATATTGAGTTAAACAGAAATCTCCCTTTTATCACTTCGTATCCAATAAACTCCTTTTGTACAAGAAATAAGTGTTGGCAAGGATGTAGCAAAAAGAGAACCCTCATGCACTGTTGGGGGGAATGAAATTGATACAGCCACTGTGGAACACAGTTTGGAGGATCCTCAAAAAATTAGAAATAGAAAAACCATACAATCAAGCAATTATGCTTCTGGGTATTTATCTGAAGAAAACACACACTAATCCTAAAAGATACATACACCCCTGTGTTCATTGCAGCATAATTTACAAAAAACAAGATATGGCAACAAGCTAAGTATCCATCAGTGGAGGAATGGATAAGGAAGATGGGGAGTACATACACAATGGAATATTGTTCAGCCATAAAAATGATTGAAATCTTGCCATTTGTGACAACATGGGTGGACCTTGAGGGCACTATGCTAACTGAAATAAGTCTGAGAAAGATAAATACCATGTGATCTCATTTATATGTGGAATCTAAAAATTTTTTAAAAATTAATGGAGTTCATGGATACAGAGAATAGATGGGTAGTTGTCAGAGGCAAGGGGGTGGGGGACAGTTGGCCAGATGGTTGAAGGAAACCAAAAGTTACAAACTTCTAGTTATAAAAATAGTAAGTTCTGAGGGGCCTGGGTGGCTCAGTCAGTTAAGCATCCGATTCTTGGTTTTGGCCTAGGTCACGATCTCACAATTTGTGAGTTTGAGCCCCAAGCCGGGCTCCACAATGACAGCATGAGCCTGCTTGGGATTCTCTCTCTCCCTTTCTCTCTCTGCCTCTCCCCTGCTCGCTCTCTCTCTCTCTCTCTCTCTCAAAAATAAATAAATAAACTTTTAAAATTTTTAAAAGAATAAAACAAATATATTCTGGGATGTAATGTACAGCTTGGTGAGTGTAGTTAATAATGCTGTACTGTATATTTGAAAGTTGCTAAGATGGGGCGCCTGGGTGGCTCAGTCGGTTAAGCATCCGACTTCAGCTCAGGTCACAATCTCGCGGTCCGTGAGTTCGAGCCCCGCGTCAGGCTCTGGGCTGATGGCTCAGAGCCTGGAGCCTGCTTCCGATTCTGTGTCTCCCTCTCTCTCTGCCCCTCCCCCGTTCATGCCCTGTCTCTCTCTGTCTCAAAAATAAATAAACGTTTAAAAAAAAAAAAGAAAGTTGCTAAGAGAATAAATCTTAAAAGTTGTCATCACAAGAGGTAAACGGCATAACTATGTGTGGTGAAGGATGTTAACTAGACTCACCACGGTGATCATTTTGCAGTATATACAAGTATCAAATGATTATGTTGTACACTTGGAACTAATATAATGTGATACGTCAGTTATACCTCAATTTTTTTTAAGAGGAAAAAAGAAACTTCTTTTAAAAAGTTTTTTTAATGCTTATTTTTGAGAGAGAGACAGAGACAGAGCATGAGCAGGGGAAGGGCAGAGAAAGAGGGAGACACAGAATCCAAAGCAGGCTCCAGGTTCTGAGTTGCCAGCACAAAGCCCGATGAAGGGCTCAAACTTACAAGTTGTGAGATCATGACCTGAGTCAAAGACGTTTAACTGGCTGAGCCACCCAGGCACCCCAGACACTTCTTCCTTTAATTTACAACAGTGGAAAGCTGGAGTAGTAGTCTGAATTATTGGCCCCAATTCTTCAACCTTCCCTCCACCCACATCCTTGCCACAGCCTCATTGTGGGTGAGACACACTTTCTCACCCCTTGACTCAGCCAATAGAATGTTAGCAGATAGGACACCAGCAAAAATTTGAAATGTGTCTGTGTGGTCGAGTGGGCCCTGTCTCAGGCTCCTGCCATCACCCAGTGATGAGCATGTCCCTGCTAGTCCCCAGAGGAGGATGAGAGATATGTGGAGCACAGTTGCCTGGCCTACCTTCAGCATGAAGCAGAGCCACACCAGCCAACCTGCAAACTCATAAGTAGGAAATAAATACTCATTGCTATACACCATTGACATGTGGGGGTGGTTTGTTATGCAGCATAACTGTGGCAATAGGGCAATAGCTAGCTGATACATGGAAAGGCAGGTGGCAGCTGTCACTGGCATAGATGTGAGGAGTGATTCCTGAGTTGCTGCCTCATGAACATGGTTTCCCTCACTTATAGACAGAACAGTCCAGGAGCACCTGGGTGGCTCAGTTGGTTGAAAGTCCAACTTTGGCTCAGGTCATTATCTCACAGTTCATGAGTTCAAGTTCTGCATTGGGATCTGTGCTGATAGCTCAGAGCCTGGAGCCTGCTTCAGATTCTGTGTCTCCCTCTCTCTCTGCCCCTCCCCTGTGCACTCTCTCTCTCTCTCTCAAAAATAAATAAGGCACACACACACACAAAAAAAGAATATTCCACTCTGATAAAAGTCACCACTTTCCAGGAATGGTGTGGTGACATGGGCATTCCCATATGCTGCTGGTGGATGGGTAAATAGGTGCCTTTTAGAGAGCAATTTGGGGATAGCTATCAAGATTCTTAAAAACACTCCCATCTACTGACCCAGTAATTTCACTTCTGAATATTGATCCTAAGGGAGTAATCCTAAAAAGGGAAAAAGCTTTATGCACAATGGCAATGTGGTTTATGATAGAAAGGAGCGTTTATTGCACACTTACCCCCTTAAGGTTTTCGCATGAATTTTCTTACTCAATGCTTACAACCTCCATGAGACTTTGCAGAGAAGGATTGAGAGCTTGAGTCACCTTCCCAAGGCCTTCAAACACAGACCTCTGGCTCCAGGGCGCCCGGCCTTTACCTCCATGCTCTACTGCCTAAAATGGCCAAAAGAAGATAACATGATTCATTCACATTCTGGAATGTTATGCAGCCATTTAAAAATAAAGTACACAATCATGTTTTAAATGCTTCAAAAATAGATTATGATATAAGTCTCTACAGGAAAAAAAAGGAGAACACAAATTAACCATCTAAAATCTTTCTTGGAATAAAGCAGAGTATAAATACATTCATAACTAAAAACAAAATAAATATGTAAACAATAAAGTTCATGTGCAAATGAAAACTACAAGGTATTCCTACACACCCACTAAGATACTCACATTTAAATTACTTAAGGAGGGGCACGTGGGTAGCTCCGTAGGTTGAGCGTCAGACTTTGGCTCAGGTAACCATCTCATGGTTCCTGAGTTCGAGCCCCACATCCGGCTCTGTGCTGACAGCTTGGAGGCTGGAGCCTGCTTTGGATTCTGTGTCTCCCTCTCTTTGCCCCTCCCTCTCTCTTTCTTCCCCTCTCTCCCTCTCTTTCTCTCAAAAATAAATAAACATATAAATAAAAATAAAATTTAAAGGAATGATTTGCTGATACATGCAAAAACAAGGAAGGACTTCAAAAAAGTGTTTTTAGCTAAATGAGCCAGATTCAAAAGAGTGCATGGTTTATGCTACATTAATATGAAGTTGAAAACCAGAAAGGAAACAAAACACAAAAACCTAATAGTTTGGGGGGTTTTTTAATGTTTATTTATTTTGAGAGACAGAGACAGAGAGACAGAGCACAAGTGTGGGAGGGGCAGAGAGAAAGGGAGACACAGAATCCAAAGCAGGCTCCAGGCTCTGAGCTGTCAGCACAGATCCCAACACGGGGCTTGAACTCACGAATCATGAGATCGTGACCTGAGCTGAAGTCGGACGCTCAACCTACTGAGCCACCCAGGCAACCCACAAAAAAATTAATATTTTCGAATAGAAATCAGAATAGTTGTTGCCTGGGGAGGGAGAACAGATAGACTGGAAAGGAACAGGATAGAATTTTCTGGGGTGATGACAATGTTCTGTATCTTGACTGTGGTGTTGGCTACACAGATATATAAATAGTAGTCAAAAATCACTGAACTCTACGTTTAAGATCTATGCCTTTCACTGAACTCAATTTGTTTAATTTTTTTTTGAAAGGCCACAAGCAGGGGAGTGGCAGAGACAGAAGGGGACAGAAGATCAGAATTGGGGTCCACGTCAGCACAGGGCTCAAACCCACGAACCACGAGATCATGACCTCAGCCAAAGTCAGACGCTCAACCAACTGAGCCACCCAGGCGTCCCTCACTGAATTCAATTTCCAAGTGAGTTGGAATTTCCAATGCCCAAATACTAGAATTTCCAATGTCCAAATATCAGTGGGTTTGGATACTGTGTCCAGCTAAAGCAGAGAGGCAGATCGGCCAGTCTGTAGAGTTGGATAACCCCCAGGACCCAGCGGGCTCTGGGCACACCAAGCTCTGCACTCTCATGGACAGTCTGGAATGCTTTTCATGGGGCTTGGGGTCTAGCCACATCTCTAGATTTTCAGAGGGCCCAGCCACACCATGGGGAAGAGCCTCAGTGGGGCTCACAATCACAGTCAAATCTGTCTGCCGGATGGTGGGGAAGGAGGCCAAGGACGGCAGGTGAGCACCAGGAGCAAGGCACAACCTGGACAGCTGAAGCAGCAGGGGGCTGGCCTGAACCCACCTGGGCAGCCCCTCCTGGAGCCCCATGGGCCCTGGGGAGGCAGGGTGGAGAACCCCTTCACTGGGCACTCAGCTCAAGGCCCCTCCCTTCCCACCTGGGCTCGCCAAGGGTCTTCTCCACCTCTGTGGCTCCATGGTCCATTCCTTCTGGGAGCTGAATGTGGCAGCAGGCAGGCTTTCTCGGTGCACTCAGAGGAGAGACATGCATGGGGAGGTCTTGGGTCACTGTGCAGAGCTGGCCCCGCCACAGGTGTTAAAGAAGTGGACACCGTGGAGACCCACACAGAGCCTAAAAATAGTAGCAGCATGGCAGGTCAGGACAGAAGCCTTGACCCAGGAAAGCAGAGTGAGAAGAGATCAGGGGAGCAGGGGCGGGGTGCTACAAGGCCTTGGCCACCTCACAGGATGAGAGGCGCCCTCTACACTTCACAGAAGCCAGGAGGGACCAAGGTGGGAGGGTTGAGGGCTACCGTGTGGCAGGAAGTGACACCTGGAGACATATCTTAGCCAGAGCTTGTAAGGCGACAATCAGAGGTAACTGGGATTACTCAAGTAAGGCTCCTTGAAAGCTCTAGAAAGATGGCGAGAGATAGCCAGCCCCAGGAGCCTGGGCTACACACAGCATAAGCAGGTGAATATATGGAGCCTCAGAGCCCCAAGTTCCTCTGTGGACAGCACAAGACACTTGGATCTGCAGGCTGGTGCAACCTGGAACTCTGAGCTTGTATTCAGAAGGCATTAACCGCAGACAAATACTTGCAGAAACATAATTAGAAAACATGACAAAATGCCAATAGCAATTGTCTTTAATCTCTTAACAATAAGATTACAAATGTTTTTTCCCTTCTCTGTACATGTTGGTTCTTTATAAATTTATAATTTAAAAACACTGATGTGTATCTATAGACATGTGATGACATACAGAACAATGATTGTCAGGGGGCCCTGAGTGACTCAGTCAGTTGAGTATCCAACTTCAGCTCGGGTCATGATCTCACGGTTCGTGAGTTCAAGCCCCACATCGGGCTCTGTGCTGACAGCTCAGAACCTGGAGCCTGCTTCGGATTCTGTGTCTCCCTCTCTCTCTGCTTGAGCTCTGACTCTCTCTCTCTCTCTCAAAAATAAATAAACATTTAAAAAAAAAAGAACGATGATTATCAAACATTTTTGCCTCATATATCCTCGTACATATATTTATAATACATACCTATACATCTTGTACATGTATACTCACATACATGTATTTTTGCCTGATGCTCTTAAAAAAATTATGCAAATCCCCTAAAGAACTTTTGCTTATGTGAGGTATATCTATCAGTTTTAACTGCATTAGATATTAAGAGAGAACAGAGAAGATTTCAAAATTTTTTTAAGTTAATTTTTTTCTATTTTGAGAGACAGAGAGTGCAAATGGGAAGGGGCAGAGAGGAAGACAGAGAGAGAATCCCAAGCAGGCTCCACACCAGCAGTGAGGAGCCTGATGCGGGGCTGGAATCCACAAACCAAGAGACCATGACCTGAACCAAAGTCGGACACTTAACTGACTGAGCCACCCAGGTGCCTCTTTTATTTTTAAATGGCGATTTAAAAAAACATTGCATGTTAATATAAATAACATTTCCATGAAAAATAATGATATCTCTGAAAATCTTAGTGAGCAAAGTGGCATTCTGCTCACATTTGCAAATCTCTTTAATGTCTGGCTTAGCGAGACAGCTGGATTCTCAGATCTGCTCCAGCCTTCAACCTGCTGCAATGTCACCAGGAATGTGGTCTCTGGAATATTCCACTGTATGCTCAAGAGAGAAAGAATGAAAAAGGCAAATGACATCTTAGCATTATTATGAAAATAGTTTTGGCCACACTTTGAGAACTGCTAATATAGACTATAATCACAACTGTGTAAAAAGACATAAAAATTTCTGAATTAAAGTGTCATGATGCCCCCTAGTGGTGTTTCTAATTATTGCAATTCCTTGCTACCAAACTGTGTGTGCGCGCAGTGTGGTGCGTTGCATGTATGTGGTGTGTCTGTATTTGTGTTCTGTGTGTGCATGTGTATGTAAGACTTGCAAGTAGGAGAATGGAAATTACTACTTCTCTGCATATGCGCCTTGCCTTGCACTAACTAGGTGCTTTACTGTTAAGAAAACATCTACAAGGGGCACCTGGCTGGCTCAGTAGGTTGAGCGTCCAACTCTTGACTTTAGCTCAAGTCATGATCTCAGTGGTCAAGGGATTGAGCCCCATGTCAGGCTCCATGCTGTGTGTGGAGCCTGCTTGGGATTCTCTCTCTCTCCCTCTGTCCTTCTCTCCCTCTGTCCTTCTCTCTCTCTCCCTCTCTCAAATAAAATTTTAAAAAGAAAGAAAAATCAATAAATCATCTGTGAAATTGCCCAGCACAGGGCCAGGCAGGTGTAAGTCCTCAAGAGACACTCATTCTTCTCCACCAGCCTCATGAATCAGGCATTACCTCCCTTGACAGGGAAGACTTTTGGAGGGGCAGTGCCTTGCTCAAGTTTCCACAACTAGTAAGTGGTAGGCCCAGGATTCAGACCTGGGTCTTCTGACCAATGTGGAATTTAATCATCTTGTACTAATCATTACCTCTAAGTTATAAAAATCACCAATATGGTGTGTTCCAAAAATTGTTAAAAAGCAGGCACATTTCTGAATAAAAATAATAGGACAGCATCACCTTGGCATTCTCTCTGCTCCATTACACTTGCCAATGGGTTGTGTGCATATATTTAGGCCATGTGCAGACTTGGAAAAGCATGAACCTACTGGGTACCAAATATACACCCGGCACCATGCAAGATACTTTCACATTCAAGTATAAATTGGTACTTGTTATAAGTACCAATTCTTAATCTCAAAAGTCATGTGTGCAAAATGTAACTCCATATTTCACAACTCAATTTTAATTTTTTTTTTTGAGGGGGTTGGCAATGGGCAGAGAGAGAGAGGGAGACAGAGTATCCGAAGCGGGCTCTGTGCTGACAACAGCAAACCCAATGTGGGACTCGAACTCATGAACCTCGAGACCATGACCTGAGCCAAAGTCGGACGCTCAACCGACTGAGCCACTCAGGCGCCCCACAATTTTAATTTCTAATTCCAATTTCTGTAAGCATAATCTAGTCCCTCCCAGGAAAACTCAGCCTAATCTATGGTCACTCAACATTTCAGGCAGAGTTATCCTACCTTGTCCTCCTGCTTTCCTCGGGTGGGGCCAGGACTGAGGGTGATGGACACCTGGTCGCAGTCCCCAGCATCCTCCTTGGCAGCCCATGACAAGTTGGCACCTGTGCCCACCAGCATCCACTGAAATCCACCCCACCCCAGCCATGGCCACCTGCTGGAGAGACAAGCACTCTGCATGCTTTCATCAAAACTGTGAGCACTCCTGAGGCTCTCTCTCAAGAGATCCAGGGACACGCAGCTGCCCTCCCCTTCCCAGCCCCGGGGTCCTGGGACCTTGTGGCCAGCATGTTCTCCGGGCCAGAGCCCTTCTCAACACACACACACTGCCCACTGGGGGCTCCTCCAGCCAGTGGACTCAGCTCTCGGCTCCTACCTCAATCTCCATTCTTCCCCACTCTGTTCTTCTCACAGAAGAACGTTTAGATAGAGTCCTTCAGGATTTGTCTCTCGATAGCCAAAGCAAGTCAAAAATATCTTGATTTTCAAATGAATGTTCCCTCCGCTGTGAGTTCCTGAAATCCATTTAGAAACTTGGCTGGCTTTTTGTTCTCTCTGAGATCTCAGTGTCCTCCCTTGGCTGGGCCCAGGAAGAGCCCTGAGAAAGCCCACAGGGACCACAGCGAAGGTGAGAACAATAATTAACATGCATGGGAGTGGTTGCATGCCAGTTTGACCCAAAATGTATATTTGGAGACCCCAAGAAATGGGGAGGCAGATCTTTTCTGGCCAGCTTGCCCACCATTGTCTCCCCCCCCCCCAATGCCTTTAAGGAAGGAAGGATTTGCTCCCATGCCTCGCACCAGCTCCCCAGATCCTGATAGTGCAGGTCTGGAAGGGCCCACGGTCCCTGACATGAGTAGGAAATCAAAGGTCACAGGAGATATAGACAAAGGTTCAACAGAATCTCTGGGGAGCTGGAGTATATGTACCTTCCCGGACCACACCTCCAGAGCTTTGATTCAGGAGGTCTAGGGAAGAGCCTGAGAATCTGCATTTCCAAGAAGCTCCCATGTGTCGCTAGTGCTGCTGGTCCAGAACCACACTGAGCAGTGCTGGTGTGAAGGACCCAGTGGCTTGAGGGAGGGGGACAGAGACTTAAGGAGAGACAGACTTCTGAGAAGAAACAAAATATAATATTGAGAGAAACAATTGGGTTTGGGGAGGAGGATTATTTTTATTTTTTAGAGAGAGAGAGCATGGGAGCTGGGAAAAGGAGCAGAGGTAGAGAGACAAAGAAAGAGAGAATCTCAAGCAGGCTCCATGCTCAACACGGAGACCAATGCAAGACTCAATCCCACGACCCTGGGAACATAACCTGAGCCAAAATGAAGAGTCAGACACTCAACCGACTGAGCCATCCAGGTGCCACTTGAGAGAAACAATTTTAATGAGAAGTCTTAAAACGAGATTGATGTATCAATATAGATGGAAATGGATGGATAGGCATACATATACATATACACATGGGTTAGATATACATATAGATTAGAGACAGAGTAGATACAGTTATAGACATGCATATAGATACAGATTTAGATTTGGAATAGATGTATTCCAGAATCTTTGCTTGTTTTTCTTATTGTTTCTTGGTAATATCTTCTTCGCTCTCCTTAAAAGTTCTCATTACCAGGGTTCCCTGGGTGGCTCAGTCAGTTAAGCATCCAACTCTTGATTTCACCCCAGGTCATGATCTCACAGTTTGTGAGTTTGAGCCCCAAGTCAGGCTCTGTGCTGACAGTGTGGAGTCTTCTTGGGATTCTCTCTCTCTCTCTCTCTCAAAATAAATAAACTTAAAAAAGAGAGAGTTCTCATTACCAGTATTGTCTAAATTTTTATTACAATTTTAACCTTTTTATTTGTTCATACATGTTCACATATTTTTATAGTTTGTATTTATTTTTACTACAGTTATTTACTTTATCCACACCCATACATACATTTTATACCTAAACATACATTCAGGTTATAAAATTCAGTAAAGGTAGTAAAACATAAACTAGATGTTGCTGGTAACATAATTCATGATCCCAAAGGTCAAAAAAAAGACCCAACATTATCCTAATTATCACCCCCTTCCCTGCACACACCCCAAACTCCTGAGCCCTCATTTCCTGGGACTCTCTTGATGAAACATCAGCTGGGTTAAATCTGATTCTCCCACTGAAGGGGGCTGGGAAAATCACAAGCCACGTGGACCTGACGGGTCTCACTTCAGTTTCTGACCATGAACCTCAAGAGGCAAATCGTCCTGCCCAGGCCACACTATGCTTCCCTCTTCTGTCCACTACCCTGTGTCCAGAAAGCCATTTCCTTCTTCCTCCTCTTTCCCCCAGAGCTGCCCCATCTTCTTTACCTTTCTACCTACTACCTGAGATCCATGGCCAGTCCCTCCTCACTCATTCAAGGCATGGCTCCGTAACTCTCCTCTCTGGCCTGCATCATCAGTTTTCACTCTACAGAGATCTTCTTCAACAGCTGTTACCTCTCCCAGCTGAGAAGAACAAACGAAAATGTCCTTGGCTTGCACCCACTTCTTCTGCCAACATCTGCCCCATTTCTGGTCTACACTTGTCTCTAATTCCTCCCCACCCACCCTCGCTCATTTGCAGCCATGCTTTTCACACACGGTTCTGATAAATTGCTCTTCACAAGGTTGCAGATCATTTCCACCTAGATCTCACTACCAGCCCTAAGTCACCCCCGTCTTGGTCAGTCTCTTCTCCTTGTAACATTTCCCTCCTTGGATTCCAGGATACTAACTCCTAAGCCTCCTTCTTCCACCTCCTTAAACATTCCTTCTCTGTCTCCTTTGCTGGCTCCTCTTCTCCATGACCTTCTTTTCCCCTCTACCTCTCCTGGCTTCCTTGGCGACTGCTCATTCAGAGCTCCTCCCACCCCTTCCCGGCAAGTAGAAGACCATATGTGACTGGCTCTTGCCAACGGGCTGTGAGCAGAAGAGACAGGTCACTTCCCAGCAGAGCCTGCCACACGACTCTCCAGCTGTCTTTTCTCCTGCTGCAGCTATTTGCAGAAATCCTCGTGTTGACGTGCAGGACCAAAAACCCAAAGCAGCCTGATCACTGAGTCACCCTATGAAAGACAGATGTCCTGGAAATGAGCCCAGACCTCCATCAGGCTTCATATGATTGAGCAATAAACTTCTGTGTATCCAGCCACTGGGATTTGGGAGCTAGTTGTTACCGACGCAGAAGCCTATCATATCCTGACCAATACAGTCATCTTATCCAGTCTTAAGCTTTCAAAACTATCTGTCTGCCAATAACTCACAGGTTTATAGATCCAGCCAAATTTGTCTCAGAGCCTCCAGACTCAGATATCCAAGTGCCTATTCAACACCTCCATCTGAGATGTTAAACAACTCAAACTTAATGTATCCAAAACCGAATTCTTGATTTTACCCCGTAGCATTTCTCATTCCAGCTGGTGGCAATTCTACTAACCACTGTAGTCCACTGCTACGATCCTGATCCCAGCCACTGTCACCTGTTACCTGGATCACTACAGCGCCTCCTATTAGGTCTCCTGCGTCTACCTATAGATCTATTTCTATACCATCTGTACCTATACAATCTCCTTCTAGCAGGTCAGCCAGAGAGATCCTTTTATAACTTGAGTCAGATCAAGTCATTCTTCTGTCTCAAAACCCTAGAATGACTTCCCATTTTAGGTAAAGTAAAACAAAAATCTTTACTGTGACTGCAAGACCCTAATGGATCTAGAGCTTTTAGCCACCAGAACCCCTACACACACCCAGGGCATCTGGGTGGCTCAGTCAGTTAAGCATCTGCCTTCAGCTCAGGTCATGATCTTGCTGTTTGTGAGTTTGAGCCCCATGTTGGGCTCTGTGCTAACAGCTCGGAGCCTGGAGCCTGCTTCCAATTCTGTATCTCCCTCTCTCTCTCTCTCTGGCCCTCTCCTGCTCTCTCTCTCTCTCTCTCTCTCTCTCTCTCTCTCAAAAATAAATAGACATTAAAAAAATTTTTTAAAGAACCCCAGAACCCATTCTGCACCAGTTGCCCCAACGTTCTTGCTCTTCATCCAACATGTAAGGCACACTCCTTTTTTAAGGTCTTTATACTAGCTGCTTCCTAGAACACTCCTTCTCCACCCTGAAAAATTCACTCCTTCACCTTATTTTCTTAAATCTTACCTTCCCAAGAAGTTCACCCTGAAACCCCTACTTAAAATTACAGAAGCTTCCCATCTCACTGCCTCCAGTCCTTCTGACCCTACTCTCCTTGTCTCTTTCTTCCTTAATACATATCACCTTCATCTATATTTACAAAATCTACTTCTTTATTTTTATGTCTCCTCACGCTAAAACGTAAGTTCCATGAAGGTAGGGTTCTTTGTATTGTGCATTGAAAAACCCTAAATGCCTACATTGGGGCACAGAGGAGGTCCTCAAACATTTGTCAAATAAATATGTAAACAAATAACTCTCCAGACACAATAAAATATCATTCATGAGAAGAAAAACCAACCTGGAAAACAATGGATAATAGTAGCTCCAAAATGAAAAAAAGGAAAATAGTGATACAAGATACAATACATGAAAACTTCTCCTATCTGAAAAAATATTTTAATTTTCCAGTTGAAAATGTCAAGCTAAGTACCAAGTAGACGTCACTTATTTTATTTTACTTTTTTAAGTAACCTCTACACCCAACATGGGGCTCGAACTCAAACCCCAATATCAAGAGTTGCACACTCTACTGACTAAGCCAGCCAGGTGCCCCCACAGTAAATAGGAGTGCCTGGGTGGCTCAGTCAGTTAAGCATTAAGAGTCTGACTTTTGCTCAGGTCATGATCTTGCGGTCTTTGAGTTTGAGCCCCGTGTCGGGCTCTGTGCTGATGGCTCATAGCCTGGAGCCTGATACAGATTCTGTATCTCCCTCTCTCTCTGCCCCTCCCCTCTCACTCTCTCTATCTCTCTCTCAAAAGCAAATAAACATTAAAAAGAAGAAAAGTTTTAAAAATAAAATAAAATAAAGTCATAAACATAAACATTTCCCGTGGAATTTTTAAACTACAGTGATCAAAAGAAAATCTTACAGTCTTCCAGAAAGAACGAACAAGATACTTACCAGAGAAAATCACACTTCCAATGTATTCCTCAGAAAGTCCACCATAAATTTCCTTTCTGATTAAATCATTCAAGAATATTCTTATCAACATTAAAATTAAATCAAAACAATAACCTCAAGGTAAAAGAAGACAAAGTGTACAATAAATACTGATAAATGATAAAGCTAATAAAAATATAACCTGCTTGGGGTACCTAGGTGGTTCAGTCGGTTAAGCATCCGACTCTTGGTTTTGGCTCAGGTAATGATCTCACATTCATGAGTTCAAGCCCAGCATTAGGCTCTGCACTGGTAGCACAGAGCCTGCTTGGGATTCTCTCTCTCCCTCACTCTGCCCTTCCCCCACTCACAAGGAAGGAGGGAGGGAAAGAAAGAAAGAAACTAAGAAAGGTTAGAAAGCAAATAATACATTACTAAATAACCCTTAGTAGAAAGCAAATTAAGGAATATTTAAAACTGCACCAGAGAGATGTCAAAATTTTGGGGATGCAAGTCAGGGTACTTGAAATAAAATATATATCTCTTAAAGCATTTATTGGAAAAGAAATATTAAAAATAAATGAAATAGGAGCACGGGGGGGGGGGGAGTTCGAACCCCACGTTGGGTGTAGAGATAAATAAGTGAATAAATGAATGAATGTAATAAGCATTTAATTCAAAACACTGGGAGAAGAACAACAGACCAAATCCAAGGAAACTAGAAAGGGAGACAATGAAGATAATTGCAGATAAAAAAAGATAATAGAAAAGACTCATAAAGATGACAGATATTCATAAATTACAAAATACCAATAATTTTTAAACTTAGACAAAAGTGATACACTCACAGACAAAATTTAAAAGACCAAAACTGCACAAGAAGGACAGATAATTGACTAGATGAATAATTCTGTCCCAATTGAAATGGCGGTCAAAGACCCCCTCCCACGAAGACTAGACAAGAAGCAAAAAAAAGCCTGGCTCTGGCACAGATATTTTTTACAGGTGAATCCTTTCAGACTTACAAGCAAGAATTAGCTCTTCTCTTATTAGTGTAAGTTCTCACAAAGTGCACAATGTAATGCAGGATCCACTGGTCCCTTGTGGCTGTGAGCCCTTGAAATGTGGCTAATAGGATTGGCAAAGTGAATTTTTACTTTTAGTTCACCTTCGTTAAGTTTAAGTTTAATGGGGTGCCTGGGTGGCTCAGTCAGTTGAGTGTCCGAGTTCAACTCAGGTAGTGATTTCACAGTTCATGAATTCAAGCCCCGAGTTGGGCTCTGTGCCGACAGTGCTGATCCTGAAGCCTGCTTTGGATTCTGTGTCTCCCTCTCTCTGTTTCTGCCCCTCCCCCACTCACGCTGTCTTTCTCTGTCTCTCCAAAACGAATAAAAGTTTAAAAAAATTTTTTTTAAGTTTAAGTTTAATGGAACAACTGATATTGAATTCCATTATTGGAAAACATTTTTAATGCCATGAGGTTCGGTATTTCTTAAACTGAGTCAGTCATGAAACCTTTTTAGTTTTGTTTTTTTTTTTTTAATTTACATGAAGTAAGGTATAATGCATTACTTTTGGCATGCAGTTCTGTGAGTTTCGATTAAATGCATCGGACCATGTAACCAACATCATATGTAGGAGGCAGAACAGTTCTCTAGCCCCACGACTGTCCCTCATAGTTCTCCTTTTTAGCAAAACCTTTCCTCCACCAGTCACCCCTAGCAACCTTATCTATTCTCTGTCCTCACAGTTTTGCCTTTTCCAGAATGTCATATAAATGGAATCCTACGTTGCAGCCTATGGATGCACCTATTTGAAATGTTTCCAGATGTTTGAAACAACTAGGTATGTAGACCTACTTGTTCAACTATAAATGTAAGAAATCTAAATGCATATCATGTATTTCTTATGAAAATATCCAAATTAATTACATTCATTCACACTTGCATAAACCAACACAAAACTAATTTTAAAAAATTGTTTAATGTTTATTTATTTTTGAGACAGAGAGAGACAGAGCGCGAGTGGGAGAGGGGCAGAGAAAGAGGGAGACACAGAATCTGAAACAGGCTCCAGGCTCTGAGCTGTCAGCACAGAACCCAATGCAGGGCTTGAACCCACGAACTGCGAGATCATGACCTCAGTCGAAGTCGGATGCTCAACCAACTGAGCCACCCAGGTGCCCCAACACAAAACTAATTTAAATAAGACACCACACACAATGGCAAATATATATGTGAATGTAACACCTATTTATAGAGTAACCCATATATACAAGGTCACAATGGAGAAAACTTTTAACGCTCTTTTAAAGGACGTAAAAGATCCTCTGAAGAAGCAGAGAAACACTCTAAGGTCTCCCTCAAATTAATCTATAAATTTAATGCAATTCCACTATAATTCCCACTGGATTTATTACAGAACTTGATACACTTACCCTGAAATCCTGATCCTAGTTATGGCAGACTAGTCTATTCAAACAAAGCTTCCCACCAGGAAAAATTTAAATGTGACTTCAAATGTCTCTTAGATTTTCTTAAAAACACTTAGGGGGTGGGGGGGCGCGCTACCTTCATGGTGCAGTTAAGCATCTGACTCTTGATCTTGGCTCAGGTCATGATCTCGAAGTTCGTGGGTTCGAGCCCCACGCCAGGCTCTGTGCTGATGGTGCGGAGCCTGCTTGGAATTCTGTCTCTCCTTCTCTCTGCCCCTCCCCTGCTTGTGCTCTCTAAACAAACAAACAAACAAAGAAATCAATAAACTTAAAAATTTTTTGAAACAGACAAGAGATTCTGTTACAAGTAAGATGGAGCGAACACAGTCCACTGTGTCTCTCCCACTGAATGCAGCTAAAACGCTGGACACAATCCATGTCACAGCTCTCTGAGGGTTCTGAAAAATAAGTGGCAGTGGACACATAGGAGAAGAAACTGACGATCAGTTGCCTGGGATCTTTTGGTCCCCATATCTCCTGGTCTGGATTCAAGGGCAACATAAATCCTAGAACTGCAACCCCGGGCACCAACAAAAATTGCTCCCAGAGAAGAAAACAAAATGCTACCAGAGAAGCCCTCCTTTATCTACAGAGCAAGCAGAGAACCCCTAAGAGACAGAGAGAATGGGGACTATCCCCCGGGTGGGTTGGTTGGTTGGTTGCTTGCTTGCTTGCTTGCTTGGTGTTTCTCCCTGGGCCCTGGCCCCTGGTAAGCTCAGTCCTGAAGCTGGCGCCCCTTGCTTTCTTACTTGCCTCTCCCCTCCCAGCACTTACCCACAAAGGCAAACCTCTTCACAGAAAGTGTACAGAGAGGGAAGACCACAGCCCCAGTTCTCCAGCCAGAGGACAGGGAAGGGGATTTCTGGGAGTGAGTGTAGAAGAGATTGTGAAGAGAGGGAGACTTAGATAATAATCCTACAGGGGCTCCGGGGTGGTGCAGTCGGTTAAGCATCTGACTCTTGATCTTGGCCAGGTCATGATCTCCTGGTTCGTGGGTTCGAGCCCCACAAATCGACACTGCATAGATGGCGCACAGAGCCTGCTTGGAATTGGGTCTCTCCTTCTCTCTGCCCCTCCCCTGCTTGTGCTCTCTCTCTCTCTTTCTCTCTCAAAATAAATAAGCCTAAAAAAAGAAAAGAATCCTATAAAGTTGTATACGAACTCCTGGGCTCACCTCCAACATACACATACGTGGATCTGACCCCAAACAGGACAGACACCAAAGGCTTTGAGAAGTCAGTGACATGTTAGCCAAGCGACCAGGACTCATGCCTCTTTAATATACAAAGAACCAGGCAACCGTGATCAATTTTCAAAAGAAATGACAACTAACCCACCAACTTCATGATGACCCAGCTGTTGGAATTATCAAATTTTTTAATTTTTTTTCAATTTTTAAATATTTATTTATTTTGGAGAAATAGGCCACTATTCCCCCTGCTCCTCCCCTCTGTTAGGGTGATAAAGGAAGTTCCACAGAATGGAAGCACTGCCAGCCCAGTCTCTCAGTGGGAAGAGGGGGACAAACTCTGGAAACCAAAGTAGCTGTGTGGTATGAACATGAAATAAACTTTTCTTGTTTATAATCACTAACACATGTTGGAGCATCTAGGTGGTTCAGTCGATTAAGCATCCGACTCTTGGTTTCAGCTCAGGTCATGCTCTCACATTCATGAGTTCAAGCCCCATGTTGGGCTCTGCACTAATAGCACGGAGCCTGCTTGAGATTCGCTCTCTCTCTCTCTCTCTCTCTCCCCCTTACCTCTCTCTTTTCTGCCACCTTCCTCCCCCCAAAATTAATAAACAAACATTTATAAAGTCACTAACACACGAGTGCAGTTCTGAGCCCTGGGAATACAGCAGTGGACTAGAGGGACAAGTTTCCCTCTGAGCTCCGTTCCAGTGTGGGGAACCAACAATACCAAATAAAACTCCAACAGGAAAATGTCAGAAACTGATAAGTACCATCAAGGAAATAAAACTGAGTGAAGTGACAAAGAGGGACTGGAGGCTGGGAGGGGTGTGTATTTTTCAGCTGTTAGGGATGGTGTCTCTGGAAAGTTGAATTGAACTTGAATATGTAAGATGTTGATTAAAAGTCGATCAGGCTGAGACTAGGAGAAAATCATTCCAAGCAAAGAGGAGAAAGCATTTGCAAAAAATAAGTGTGGTGTGTTTAAGAAACAGAAAGAAATCATGTGGGACTTAACAAACCTACATATAATGATATGAAATGGGGTAAGAAAGATTGAAGGGTCAGATCATACAGAGTCTTGTAGGCTGAGCTGGTTATATGCATGGGAGAATGGGTATTGGATGATTGGATGGAAGGATGGATGGAAGGATGGATGGATGGATGGAAATAGTCTAATCCTGGATAGTTAGAAACCCAAATCCACTTAGACCACTAGATGGAGCCAAACACTGGTATTTGTTACTCAGTTGTGTCTGTTACTCCTTTGGCTAAAATTTAAAAGCATTCATGGGGGGCGCCTGGGTGGTTCAGTCGGTTGAGTGACCAGCTCAGGTCATGATCTCACAGTTTGTCAGTTCAAGCCCTACATCAGGCTCTGTGCTGACAGCTCGGAGCCTGGAGCCTGCTTCCGATTCTGGGTCTCCCTCTCCCTTTGCCCCTCCCCCTCTCATGCTCTGTCTGTCTCAGAAATAAATAAACATAACAGAAAAAATTTTTTACATAAAATAAATAAAAGTATTCATGGTATTCCTCACTAGGAAGTAGACAAGGCTTCAACTGTCCTTAGAGCAGAGCAGAGCAGGTCATGATGTCAAAAAGATTAGGAGGTGCAAACTTAAACCTTCTTATTGCATCATTCAGAGGAGTGATTTGGCTTTAACTGGCCCTTCCTGGCAGCAGGGTACCAACTATGTCCAAAGAATGAGGATTACAAAATGCCAACCAAAGTATAAAACGTGTACACGTGAGATAGAATGACTTCAGCCCGAGAGGCTCTTAGCTGATGGGCCAACTCACAATACCAGTGAAGCCATGAGGTTCCATCTCTTTGGGCATGGCTTTGGGATGAGGCAAATCACTAAACCCACCCTGAGGTGCTGCATAACTCAATTTAAAGTCCACATTGGGCCACCTGGGTGGCTCAGTAAGTTAAGCATCCAACTCTTGGTTTCAGCTCAGCTCATGATCTCGTGGTTCATGAGTTCAAGCCCCGTGTCAGGCTCTGCTCTGACAGTGTGGAGCCTGCTTGGGATTCTCTCTCTGTTCCTCCCCGCCGCTCTCTCTCTCTCTCTCTCTCTCTCTCTCTCAAAATAAGTAAATAAACTTTAAAAAAATAATAAAGGAATAAAATAAATAAAGTCCACATCAAGGAGAAAATGAGCCATCTGCAACCACAGCATGCAGATAAGAGAAAGCCTCCTTTTAATGGGAAGCCATGAGAGATCTGTAAGCAGGAAGGTGAAAGAATCAGTGCTGGGTCTTAGGAAGTCTTAGAAAGGTTGAGGTGTTGAGAATAGAACAGAGGAAGTAAAGCCCCAAGACTCAAGATGTCCTGTAGTGTGTCTGCAAAAATTATGTGAGAATCCATGCAGGTAGGGACACTGAGCATAGAAGGGCCAGATGTGAGAGACGGAGTCTAAGAAACATAGTAAGAAGCCCTGGGAAGATTAGAAAGAAATGAGGCAGGCAATGGGCGGAGGGTAGAATCACATGCAGAAGGAGGCAGCAGACAGGTGAAACTCAAGGCATTAAAAAACAGGTCCAGAGAAGGTTCGAGAAAATGGCAGGGAGGATGTGGGGGAGTAGGAGAACATGGGGAGAGAGGATTGGGCTATATGTTTGGGGGTAGGAACTTTTTAATTGTTATAGAACATTTCAAGCGTATGGAAAATCATAGAAAATAGCAAACTCATTAGGGTGTCTCTTAAATTTTACTTTTTGTACCTAAAACAATCATACACATCCTCTTCACCAAGTTTGCTCCAAATTGCAGACCCCTCTCACCAAGTTTTCTCCAAAGTTGGCCTCATATAAAGTAAAATTTGAAAGAATTTAGAACTACAGTGTCTATTGCTAGACGTGAGATAGTTCCATGCAAATTCAATTGCCTACCCTATCAGGCCCATCAGGCCCCTTCAATAATACATATTATCGAAACAAGGTAGCCAGACACTTGTACTAAAATCCCCATGATTGTGACAGCACAGGTATTGTCTTAATACCAAAAGCAACATCACTGTAGGCAATGTGATTTTCTGAAATGGTTAATAGCTCCTGGATTCTGAACAGAGCGGTTTAACTGCATTCTGGGAAGACTCCGAGTACATTTATGGTAGTTATGTTTCTCACCAGTATTCCCAGCTCTCCTCTCCCCAGACAGTAGTACAATCTAACTTTCTAATTCCCTTGAAGTTAGAGATGGTATGTGATTTGCTTTGGTCAATAAAACGTATATGAGAGGGGCACCTGGGTGGCTCAGTCAGTTAAGCATCTGACTTTGGCTCAGGTCGTGATCTCATGGTTTGTGAACATGAGCCACACCTCTCCCTCCCTCTCTCTCTCTCTCTCTCTCTCTCTCTCTCTCTCTCTCTCTCTCCCTCCCTCTCTCCCTCTCTCTGCCCCTCACTCACTTGCACCCTGTCTCTCAAAAAAAAAAAAAAAAAAGAGGGAAATGTATATAAGTGAAGTTCATCATGTCAGGTCTGCGGCATTTAGTGTTGATGCAAAACCCTACTCCAGGGGCACCTGGGTGGCTCAGTTGGTTAAGCATCTGACTCTTGATTTGGGCTCAGATCATGCTCCCATGGTTCATGGGTTTGAGCCCCACATCAGCCTTACAGTGTGGAGCCTGCTTGGGATTCTCTCTCTCCCTCTCTCTCTGTCCTGCCCCTGCTTGTGTGCTCACTCTCTCAAAGAAATAAACTTAAAAAAAAAAAAAACAAACAAAACTCTGCTACAAAGGATACAACCTCCGAGGGCCTGGGTTCCCAAGTGGAGCCTGATGAGAAACAAACTTCTGGTACATTAAGCCACTGAGATTTGGGGGTTGTTACTAAAGCATAACCTAGCCTGGTAAATGCTAAAACTATTTTTCTGAAAGGAGTTTGTGTTTTTATGCAAAATGGAATTAGGTCCAGGCTCTGATCACCTACATGAATGTCCACGTGTATTGAAAAGTCATGAAGGATCTGGGTCTCCTCTTTGGTATTCCAGACTCCCCTGTTCACTCCAGTAAAGACTAGAAGCATCCCCTCCATCACTGTGACAGCTCAAACACCATTCCCACTCTCCCCATAGAAAACAACTGGCCTTCAGGGACCAGACACATCTGGGAGAAAATGGGTTTCTAAAGGGACAAGCCATTGCTTATTGACGTCAGGGACTATACTCTGAGCTGCCAAAGCTTCCAACTTTTCAAAAGAGCTAAAATCCAGGTTTTTATGCCAAATCTTTTTTTTCTTTTAATTTTTTTTTTTAATGTTTATGTATTTTTGAGACAGAGAGAGACACAGCATGAGCAGGGAAGGGGCAGAGAGGGAGACACAGAATGTGAAGCAGGCTCCAGGCTCTGAGCTGTCAGCACAGAGCCCGACGCAGGGCTCGAACTCATGAAGTGTGAGATCGTGACCTGAGCCAAAGTCAGACGCTTAACCCACTGAGCCACCCAGGCGCCCCTATGCCAAGTCTTTTAATTTCTAAATATCTGCAACAACTTCGTATTTTTTTTTTATGTTTTTTCATTTTTAAGAGAGCATGAGCTGAAGAAGGGCAGAGAGAGAGGGAGACAGGGGATCAGAAGCAGACTCTGCACTGACAGCAGGGAGAGTGATGCAGGGCTGGAAAGTCGGTTGCTCAGTCGACTGTGCCACCCAGGCCCCCAACTTCATTTTTTTTTTTTTTTTTTTTTTTTTAAGATTTAAACGCTCTGGGAACCAAACACAGGGTTCTCCTAGTTTGATAAGGCCCATGTGTGGCACTTTGCAAAGAGTGTCAAATGCTAATGAAATGTTCCTATTTAGTCAAATGCCCTTCTTTTCCAAGTGAAGAAACAGACTGGGAGTGATTTCCTGCGAGGGGGTAATGTGTTACCCAAGCCACACAGTTGGCTAACACTGGTCATTAACTGATAACGTCTGCCATGTGCTCCCCTCTGCAAAATCTTATTTAACAATCAGGCAGGTTCTCTTATTACCCCCATTTAACTAATTAATAGAATCTGGACCTTCTGATTCCCAGTCCTGCCAACCCGTCATTTATAGTTTTGGGGCTCTTTAAATAAAAATCCTGATTTCCTGCCTTGTCTGTCCGTTTCCTTACCCGTCCTCCTAGGGTTTGTTCTAAAGAGTGCTGCAGAAAAGTGACGAAGTAGAAAAAATAAATCATGAAATGAAAATTAAAAAGAGGAAATAGTGTCACAAAGACACCCAAAGCCATGGGGGCTGTGTTCTAAGCCAGGCTGGGGGTACCCCAGTTAGGGGAGAAAACACCAGAGTAATGTTTTGGACACAAGTCCTCCCGACTGGTGGGAATAGGGGTGCTTCTATGTTATGATTTGTACTCTCCTGAGCCGTTTTAAGGTTAAAGAAGGGAAAGGGGGGCAGTGAAGAGGAAGAAGAACTTCGCGAACGGAAAAAAAAAACAACAACAACAACCAAAACCGAGGAGGCAGAGTTGGCTGGAGAGTGCCCGCCCGCGCATCCGCCCGCGCGGAGTCCTCCGCCCGTCGCGGCCACGTGATTCAGCTAAGATGGCCGACGGGGAAAGTGGCTGCCCGGTGGGGCGGGAACCGGAGCAGGCGCCGGGACCGGAGCCGGGAGAAGAGTTCGAGATTGTGGACCGAAGCCAGCTGCCTAGCCCTAGCGAGCTGCGGAGCGCGGCCAAGCCGCGGGTGGGGCCGGAGGGCTGGTCGGCGCCCATCCTGACCCTGGCGCGGAAGGCCACTGGCAACCTGTCGGCAAGCTGCGGGAGCGCGCTGCGCGCGGCCGCGGGACTGGGAGGCGCGGACGGAGGCGCGGACGGCGCGGCGCGCGCAGGTAGGTTGCCGAGGGGTGCGCCCCGCGCGCGCCCGCGGGACAGGTGGCTGGCCGTGGGAGCCGGGCTGGCGAGGGAGTTGAACCTACTTAGCCTGTTAGACGAGTTGTTCACAACCAACCTGTTAGCACGCCCAACTGCTCGTCTGTTTTCTTTATACCGTGCAAGCCAAATCAAAATAGATAACGCGGATTTGGACGGTCTGAGATTGGGCTACTCCCCTAACGAGACTCTTCTAATTGTATTCCCCCAGACAACCTCCTTACTCTCGTTGGTGGACTTCAACAAAATGTACGAGTTTAAGGTAGTCTGTATTTTAAAAGTACTTGAGAACTGAATCCAGTTCTGCTGTCTGCTGTAAACCTCGAAAAGCCTGCCCGGCTCACGCCTCTGGGTGTGACCGCGCATCCCGACTCACTCGGGAGTCAAAGCTCCCAGGAGGAAGTCAGGAGGCGATAGTTCCCTTCGAGCCGAGTCGTCAACTCGCTTTGTGATGGACACAAATCACCACATTTCCCAGAGTGTGCAATAGGGATTTTTTGATTCACCCAGTGACCTGTTATAGTCCTTTTCAGCCCTTGTTGTCTGGAGTAGAGTTTGAGCATGTTAGATGAATGAAAATACTAAATGATTATATCATAATATCATTAATATCATTTAAGGGTGTGACTTGGGAAGCCCTATAAAGCCAAGTATTTAGAGCCGTGCTAACCAACAAAGTAACCACTACACACATGTGATGTTTAAATGTTAAATTAAAATTAAAACTTCAGTTTCATCTTCATAGAAAGTGCTGTGGGGCAGAGTTGACCAAGGACGGTACTGCTAAGAATCCTAATGATGTGCCTTTGAAGTTTCTTGATTCCCTCCTGTCTATCGGTAAATGTGCTGTAGAAGTCATCACTGACACCAACATACTGAATTGTGAGAATTTCACTAGTTAAGAAAGATTGAGGAGTAAAGTTTAAAAACTGACTTTTTTTGAGATTCTTGCAAGGGAAAGTAGGACTAGAAGGTAATGAGGGAGCCTGTTCAACAATCTAGTTCCCACTAGCTCACTACCTTTGCACACACCTTGGGTGTGTGTTCTTTTAATGTTCATTTTTGAGAGAGAGTGAGACAGCACTCGAGCAGGGCAAGGGCAGAGAGAGAGGGGGACAGAGGATCTGAAGAGGGCTCTGTGTTTGCAGCAGTGTGCCCGATGCGGGGCTCAAACTCACAAACCATGAGATCATGGCATGAGCTGAAGTCCGACGCTCAACTGACTAAGCCACCCAGGCGCTCCACACCTGTGAGTGTTTGATTGTATACCCAGCCATTGGCGGTTAGTCCCTAAAGTCAAGGCATGAGGTGTTCTGGAGGCATCTGAGATCACATAGCAAGCAAATAATAAAATGTCTGCTGTTCACTGATAAATAAAATGTACCAGTGCCTAAAATAGCATGTAGCACAGAATAATAATAAATACTTGTTGAACAAATGCATATTTGAAAAATACTTGTTTTCAATCCATAGTAGTGTTATCAATAATAGCCAACACTTACATTGTGCTTAGTAGATGCCAGGTCTTAGATCTGTACTTGTGTTCATTCATTTAACTTGCATAAAGACCCTAGGTGATAGCAGGACTGACTTCCTGGTGTGCATTAATGCAGACTTTGATCATTGTGGTCATCCAGCTACTCAGAAGTGCCCCGTACTTTAAATTCTTACCATCTTCGTGTGTTTTGTTAAGTGAAGTACGTTGGAACAAAGAAGTATGTAGGGGCCTTGGAGCCGGGCTCGTGTGTGGTCCCACAGCCTCCCTGGGACAGGTTCTTAGCCACCATAGCCCACTCAGGCTGCCCTGGGGCTTCTTCCTACCCCTCCCTGACCCCACTCCATGACTACTGCTGGTCCAGGGAGGGTTGGGGTTGTCCCCTCCGTATCTCAGGGCAGGACTGAGGGGCCTCTTGCCCACCCAACCAGATACCGACTTCATCTCTGCAGGAAATTGCAATCCCTTAGGACCGCAGGAAGGGGAGATTGACTTCCATATTTCCACCTGTGTAGCTGGCCCCATGTGATTGTCCCCGTTATAAAGAGGGAAACTGAATAAAAGAGAAGTAACTTGACCTATTTAACTTCAAAGTGACAGACCAGGACTTGAACCAAGTCTTGAACCATGCTCTTAGTCACAACACTTAAATGCCTCAATGCCTTTATAAGCAAAATGCCATGGTATACATGGATTTTTTTTTTTTACTAGCCACTTTAAAGAAAATATTAAATGAGTAACTGCCACTTAGCTCTGGCACCAGTTGGGAACATGGCTTACCAAGGGCTGCAGCGTGGGGAACTGAGTGGCCAGTCCCGGATGTAATAGAATTTGCAGCCATCAGATAGGACAGGAGTGAGGGTAGGGAAAAGGAAATGGACACTGGGCAGCAGGCTCTGCAGAGGCTTCAGAAAAGCAGGTCGAGACAAAACCATGGCCACCACTTCAGCCAGGACCAGGCAAGGGCCACCTCATTCATCTCTTTTTCTTTCTTTGATGTGTTTCCACAAGCAGTGAGGGCAGAGCTTTTTCAGAGGAACAGCAAAGGAGCAGAAATTGAATGTGAGCGGCACTCCTGCCAGGGAAAAATTTTTTTGATGAAGTAGGTTAAAGGCAAATGTGGATTATTGCAGAATGCTTCAAATACTTGTTTTACAGTGTTATCCCATGTGGGGCCTGTTAGCACAGAATGCCATAGTGATCGTGTAGTTGTCTCGTTTCAGTTCTTTGTTGTTGTTTTTTTAATGTTTATTTTTGAGAGGCAGTTATTTTTGTGGCCTAGTCGGTTTAGCACCCAACTTCGGCTCAGATCATGATCTCACTGTCCCCGTGAGTTCGAGCCCCATGTTGGGCTCTTTGCTGTCAGCACAGAGCCTGCTTTAGATCTTCTGTCCCCTTCTCTCTCTGCCCCTCCCCTGCCTCTTGCACTCTTTCTCTCTCTCAAAAATAAAATAACATTTAAAAAAATGTTTATTTTTGAGAAAGTGTGAGTCGGGGAGGGGCAGAGAGAAAGTGGGACAGAGAACCCAAAGCAGGATCCATGCCGACAACAGTGAACCCAATGCAGGCCTTGAACCCACGAACTGTGAGATTATGACCCGAACCAAAGTCAGGCTCAACCGACTGAGCCACCCATGTGCCCCCGGTTCTTTGTTGTTTTAAGTAATAAGTGCAGGTGATAAAAAAGAAATCAAACCGTGCAAAAGATCATTCAGTGTAGATAGAGTATGTCCTCCTGCACAGGAACTGTCCCCAGTCCTGTTGTATCTTTCAGTGAGCGGTCATGCATGCTTTCATCTTCCCACGAAGTTTTCTCACAAACCACAGGACACACGCCAGGTTCTTCATCTTGCTTATTCAAGTAATGCCTTCTCCTAATGGACGGGTGACAAAGTATGCATGTTCCTAAGAGTTAACGTGTCCAGCACAATGGCTTGCATGTGGGTACCCAATAAAGAGGGCGCTCTTTCAAAATCTTATAATTATTTACGTACATATTTGCCACCGGGCAGGTGGTACGTATTATGCCTTTGTTCTCTTCCATGGGCAATTTTATTTTCCACGTGTCAAAATGGCCCTCCACAATTGGTGCCACTCCTTCTAGAATGAAGCACAGTAACTTTTTCTACTCCACATTGCTGAACTCAGGTTAGCCCTTGAGATGCTGAGTGAAAATTCCTGACAGTTGGGAAAGTGTCAAAGTTTTCTTCCTCATCACTCTGCATTATAAGATCTTTCAAGATACCAAAGGGCTACCCAGAACTCAAATTTATAAAGCATCTACTCACTTCTCTATAACTTAGAGGCCAACAGCAAAAAACCCCAAACAGCCCACTCCCCGTTCTGAGTCCTTGCTCTCTACACCAAAAGTTACAACAAGCTGCCAGCCATTTGAGCCATTTGTGTCTGGAAGTTGCTTTTTTTTTCATGCCGCATAGCATAAAGGTATTAAAACACACAAAAAGATTTTTTAGTCAATTTGCAGGCTTTACATAAAAATCCAGATCTCCAGTGGTGCCTGGGTGGCTCAGTCAGTTGAGCCTCCGACTTCAGCTCAGGTCGTGATCTCACAGCTTGTGAGTTTGAGCCCTGTGTCGGGCTCTGTGCTGACAGCTCAGAGCCTGGAGCCTGCTTCGGATTCTGTGTCTCCCTCTCTCTCTGCCCCTAACCCACTCGCATTCTGTCTCTGTCTCTCTCAAAAATAAATAAACATTTTAAAAAATTTAAAAATTAAAAAAAAAAAAAACATCTCCAGCTGCCTCTGGAGGTTGGGCCACAGGTTCCCTCCAGCTCATATTCCCAGAGCGGCACTCCTTTCTATTCCAGGCCTGGCCCCTGTGCAGGAGTCAAGCTCGGGATCCCTGAACACACCATTTATTTGGCAATTCAGGAAGTGTAGAACTTTGTGATGTTCCATGTGTTGTGCTGATGTGCTGAACTATTATTAATGCAGCTTAGAGAGATGTGACCAGCTTGGCTAGAGTCACAAAGCTATTAAAATTGAGAGATGGAATGGCTCAAAGGGGCGCCTGGTGGCTCAGGTTCTCACAGTTCGCGAGTTTGAGCCCCACATTGGGCTCGTTGCTGTCAGCGCAGTGCCTGCTTCAGATCCTCTGTCCCCCTCTCTCTCTGCCTCTTCCCCATTCGTGCTCTCTATAAAAAATAAACATTTTAGGGGCGCCTGGGTGGCTCAGTCGGTTAAGCGGCCGACTTCGGCTCAGGTCACGATCTCGCGGTCCGTGAGTTCGAGCCCCACTTCGGGCTCTGGGCTGATGCCTCAGAGCCTGGAGCCTGCTTCCGATTCTGTGTCTCCCGCTCTCTCTGACCCTCCCCCGTTCATGCTCTGTCTCTCTCTGTCTCAAAAATAAAAATAAAACGTTAAAAAAAAAATTTTTTTAAAGTAAACATTTTAAAAAGGAAGAAAAGATCCACTTCACATTTTGCCTAGCTCTCTGACTTGAGCACGAATGGGAACAGGTGAATAATGAAGAGAACAATGGATGGGACCCAGCCATGTACCCAGGAACGGTGACAGGAGCTGCTGCCGCCCAGCTCATATCACCTAAAACACTAGTCTTCACATGTTTTTCTCACATGACCGCCCCGCCCCAAAAAAATCTTCAGCTTTTAAAGCTAACATATAAAATTCTTCATCATAATTTTAAAGTTTGTAATATGTTTTCTGGCTTATTGTTAAGTACTGGCTTTTTAAAATAAAAGTGTTACATCATTCTTTAAGTGGTATGTAAATGTCTAAATGATTTGATAAGCACTACTGTCCATCTTAAAAATAAATAAGTTATTTGAAAACTTTACATTTTTTTAAAGTTTTTTTTATTTTTAAGTAATCTCTACACCCAACGTGGGGCTTGAACTCACAACCCTGAGATCAAGAGTTGCATTGCGCTTGTGCCTGGGTGGCTCAGTGGGTTAAGCAGCGACTCTTGATTTTGGCTCAGGTCATGATCTCATGGTTTTGTGGGTTCAAGCCCCTCATTGGACTCTGTGCACTGACCTTGGTACCTGCTTCGGATTCTCCCTCTCTCCTCTCTCAGCCCTTCCCCTGCTCTCATTGCATGCTCTAGTGACTGAGCCAGCCAGGCACCCCTGAAAACTGTACATTGTCCCTTTATTCCTTGAACTTGAATTTCCATTTCACCTTGTTTTTTTTTTTTTTTTTTAACGTCTATTTATTTTTGAGAGAGAGAGAGACAGAGCACGAACAGGGGAGGGGCAGAGAGAGAAAGAGAGAGAGACACACACACAGAATCTGAAGCAGGATCCAGGCTCTGAGCTGTCAGCACAGAGCCCGACATGGGGCTCAAACCCACAAGCCATGAGATCATGACCTGAACTGGAAGTCAGATGCTTAACAGACTGAGCCACCCAGGTGTCCCATCCATATATATATATTTTTTAATGTTTGTTTATTTAAAATTTATTTATTTATTTATCTATCTATCTAGAGAGAATGTGTGAACAGGGGAGGGGCAGAGAGAGAGAGAGAGAGGGAGAGAGAGAATCTGCACTGACAGAGCCCCATCTGTGGGGCTCAATCTCAGGTGAGATCATGACATGAGCCAAAGCAAGAGTCGGGCAGTAAACCACCTGAGCCACCCAGGTGCCCCATCCACTTCCATATGTTTTTAAAAATGTTATTGTTCATTCTATCATACATTTCAGAAACAAATGTAAATGAATTAAAATTCAGTAAACTTTTCTTGTGACTAAAGCTCGAAGTGTATAAAATATTTTTCTTCTGGAATGAATTACCATTAAAATAATTAGAAATGCTAAGTTGACAAAAGGATATAATTTCTTGTTATTCTCTAAATGAGCTGGCTTGCTTTTTGCATTAGCATGTATCTGTAGATGAAAATATGTGATTTACTGATAAAATATGATAGGATTCAGCATCAGTTTTATTCCTGTGTTTTGGTCTTTTATAGATGTGATCCCTGAGAACCCTGGTTCATATAAAAAGAAATAGAAATGAATAATCTTGTCATAGTAATGTTGTCAAGTTTTTTAATTCCTTCCAAGTTGTGTGCCCCAAATCACACTGATCTATTGTCAAAAACTATTTTTTTGTTACTTTTTGTTCAAAGCAAAGGAAAATCACCTGACTTGCAAAGGATGCAACTCAGCAATATTGAAGAAGTTTCTCAAAAAGTTCCTTACTATGATAATCCATAATTATTAGACTTTTTGGAAGTGGCCTGTTTTAGGACCATAGCACCTAGTTAACATTCGAACAATTATTTATAATATTTCTTAAGATACTTATGCTGAAAAGCATTTGAAACTGTGGTAGGTTTTCTATAAAGTGTAAGAAACTACTGAAGTACTTGAATTTGTTCATACAGATTTAAAACACTAGCAGTAATAAAATGCTATAAACTGTATATCAAACATTAATTTGGATTGAGCAACCATCACTTTTATTAACATTTCTCACATATTTATTTTAATGGATCTATTGAAAGTAGCACTTGGTGCAGTAGAAAATAGGTATACATTTGCTTATCTTTTAAACCATTAAACTATTTGTTGCCCTTTTTTGGCTGATGTGCTTATTATTAAATATGGTCACTGGAAGCCAAGAGAATATGGGTCAAAAGACTAGTTCCTTGGGTATTTCCAGACGTTTTTGGTTAAGGCTTGGATCTCCCCAGATCTTTGGTTTTTACTTTAATTTATTAAATGTATTTTCTGTACTGAGATCTCTTTTTAATTTTTTTATTTAGTAATCTATATCTTAAGCATTTCACAGTGCCTGTGTAAAAATAATAAAACTCTAATAGGATGATATAGAATAAAGGAGACTGATCAGTTACCAAAAAAAGGTTCCCCAAAAAAAGTTTTTACCAAGGGGTGCCTGGGTGGCTTAGTCAGTTAAGCATCCCACTTCAGCTTAGGTCATGATCTCATGGTTTGTGAGTCTGAGCCCCGCATCAGGCTCAAACTGCCAGTGCAGACCCTGCTTCCTAGACCTCGGTCTCCTTCTCTCTCTGCCCATCCCCATCTCACTCTCTCTCAAAAATAAATAAACTTTTTTTTTTTTAAAGGCTTGCGGTGCCTGGGTTGGTTAAGCAGCTAACTCTTGGGTTCGGCTCAGGTCATAATCTCATGGTTTAGTGAGTTTGAGCCTGACAGTCGCTCAGCACCAACAGCGTAGAGCCTGCTTGGGATTCTCAGTCTTCCCTCTGTCTCTGACCCTCCCCCACTTGTGCAGTCTCTGTCTCTCTCAAAATAAATAAATTTTAAAAAATAAAAATACATTTTTAAGGCTTTACTAAGACTTATCAAGTGAAAATTATACTTGTAATTCTTTCATTTAGTTACATGTTTAGACCACAACACTCAAAACAGTTGGGGACACCTAGGTGTTGCTTATTTCATTACAGCTTTGCCAATACAACATTTTTTGACAAAAAGACATAGTTTATGTGTACTTCAAATCCAGTTTCATTGAAAACATGGAGCTACAGTTTTGGCCTATTTAATTTATGACACATGTCCATCAAGTTAATGGTATATCCTAGGGAGGAGTATTGAGACTGGATGAGAATAATTACATATATTTGTAGGGGAAAATTTATAACTTTCTAAATTTGGGATACCCATTAGAGAGCTAGAGACCTTCCCTCTCCCCCAAGACTAGGTTTCCTTAACTAAGTACAATAAAGCAATGAGAGATTGGAAGCTCTTCATGTTTTGGATGATTTGATGAATTTTCAAAGAAGGCTTCACCTCCATTTGGTGTGTGGGACTTTCTGGACCCCAGGTCAGTGCATAAAAAGGAAGATGTGGGATAGGGAGTGAATCTGTAACCAGGGCACAGAGGTTCAAGAGCACTGGCCTCCGGGGTTTCAAAACACACCAGGTTCGGCCACTCACCACTGACAAAATCCAAAGGCAGAGAGACAAGGGGTGGTGAAGCAGAAAGGAATTTATTTCCTTGAGGCCAACACCGGGAAGACAGTGGACTAGCCTTTCAAAAGCCATTTACAAAGTGCTGAAAATACAGATTTGTATAAGGAAAATGTGGGACAAAGGCCAGTGAGTACAGACAGGTGGACAGTAAAGGTCAAGTCTATCCTGGTCTTCGAGTCAGTCACGTGGGGTCTTGCTGGCTCAGGGCAGTCCTTATTGCCTGAGGGGGTGGTTTCTGAACGCAGTCTTCTGCCAGAGGTAACAGATAAGCTGGAAAGAACTTCAATTAGAAAGTACTAAGATCAGAATGGAGGTATTTGAAGCCCTCTTTCAAATCAGGTTGTCCTGTGGAACTGTCACACTTGAGCTGGAAACGGATTTCCTTCAAGCTCCTGGGCTTGCATAGCCCCGGGCAGGAATCCTGGATATGTATTGTGATTAGAAGACCAGTGTGGTTTACAGAACTGGGCGTGGTACCTTCTTCAGCAGTAAATCTTTACAAATTGCTTCTATGTTTATTGTTCCACTCAGGGTTCTTCCCTCCTCTTAATGAGGTTTTACAATTTTTATTTCCTTTGCCAATCATCCAGTTCATTAAAGTTTTCGAATTTATAAATATAATACATAGGATTCTCTGAAAGTAATTCACGGTCATAATTCATTATGTAGTTCTTTTCAATTTAAGCTATACATGATGTGCTCTTTTAGCTATCTTTATGTTCATATTAATGACCGTGAAATAAAACAGCTATAAAAGATTAATATCACTATTAATTTATACAGATCAATAATAAGACAGTTCAGCGAGAAACGTAAAAGATTTAGCAGGCAATTCACAGAATACTAGGAGAGGATAAACATGAAAAGCTACTTAACCTCATTGGTAATCAACAGCTGCAAACTAAAACAATACGACTCCCTCGCCCATCCAGTTGTCAAATATTTAAGACTAAATGTTGGCGTGGGTGAGGAGGGACGCGCGCGGGGCTGTTTTTTTCTGCCAGGACTCGGTTAATAGCATGGAGTCTACATTTTTAATTTCCAGGATGACAGGTTCCTGGGTATTAGGGGGACACCTGGTAAACATTTGTCATGGATATCTGATACAGCCGACAAACCTTTTTTTATTTTCAAAACAAAGCGACGTTAATGGAGCTGAAATGGAAACGTAGCAGTTCTTTTGATTCTAACGGTTTTACCTACGAATGTAAAACTCGTAATTGTCCAGTAGCTGTGGGCAACAGTTGACGGGCAACAACGAGAATTTGAGTCTGGAACTCAGGGGCAGGGGCCTCCCCGAAGACACTTGGGCTGACACCATGGAACAAAAAAGCCGGTTCAGTTGGCCTTCTGAACAGGCTGAAGACGAGGGGAACTCAGGCAGAGGATGCAAAATGGCGCCCGTGAGCTTCGTGGGCGTGGCCTCTAGCTGGGCTCGTCCAATTGGAGTGTTCAGGGGCGGAACGCTTTCCCCCAGCTAGCCTTCTACCTTGGGGCGGGGCTTCCTGGAGTTTGCCCCCTTCCATTGGTCAAAAATGGAATACTGGGTGTGGGAAAGGCCAATCTCCGCAAGTCTTAGTAGGACGGTCGCCTTAGCAACGCGCGGAGCCGCCTGGGAAAGGTCTCGGGAAACTGACCCGCGGCTTAGGCTGCCCGGGTGCATCTATGACCTCCAGGGATCAGAGGCCGTTTGACTGCGAAACCCAGTTTTCCGTCCTGCCGCACGTCCGTGCTCAGAACAGATTGCCTGGCCCCGCCTGGACGATCTTCCATCCATTGCCCTGCATCTAAAGTCCTCACCCGGGAACACACTCAGCCCACTAACGAAGCTGTCCCTGTTTGTGCCCCAACAGCTTCCAAGTGCCAGATGATGGAGGAGCGTGCCAACTTGATGCACATGATGAAACTCAGCGTCAAAGTCTTGCTCCAGTCTGCCCTGAGCCTGGGCCGCAGCCTGGATGCGGACCATGCCCCCTTGCAGCAATTCTTTGTAGTGATGGAGCACTGCCTCAAACACGGGCTGAAAGGTGAGCCTGAAGGGGGGGCGTTTGGGGGCGTGGAAATTCGGGCTAGCTGTTTGCTCAGCAGGCATTCATCAGTGCCAAACATTGTTCTTGGTGCTTGGGATAACAGCAGTGTACAAAACCGACAAGCGTCCCTGCCCTCAATAAGTGACATTTAGAGCAGCACTGTCTGGTAGGTCAGCTACATGTGCAGTTTTTACTGTTCTGCTAGTCACGTTAAAAAAAAAAAAAAAAAAAAAAGTGAAAATAAACAGGTGAAATTAATTTTAAGAACATACTTTTTTGTCCCCAGTATATCCAAAATATGATTTTTACACACAATATTTAAAAGCCTTATTAATGAGATTTTTACATCATTCTTTTTTATACTAAGGCTTAAAAACCCACTGTGTTTTACATCTCTTGCACTGGCTACACTTCAAGTGCTCAGTAGCACATGTGGCCACTGACTACCTCTGACAGCACAGTTCTAGAGGACCAGACAGTAAAGGCAGAAACAAACTTAATTACAAAATGCTACAAATTCAAGGAAGCAACATGGGTTTCTACTAGAGTGAGAGGGGAAGGCCTTGCTGGGGAACTATGAGCTGAGACCCAAAAGAGAGTTAGCCGTGCAGAGATTTGGGGCAAGAGCATTCCTGAGGGAGAAAAAAGACAGGTGCAGAAGTCCTGAGTGAGATCAAGCTTGGTTTGAGGAAGATACCAGAGGGCTCAGAGGGAGAGTGCGGGGAGATGAGGTCAGGGAAATAGATTGGGGGGTGGGGGAAGGCTGGATGGTGTAGACCTTTATAGGTCATGTGAGGAGTCGGATTTTATTCCAACTGTATCTGGAGGATTTTAAGCAAGGGAAAACATGACCTGACTTACATTTTTAAAACAACTTCCACGTGCTTGAACAGATTGTAAGGGTGGGGAGCCGACCGTATTGGGAGCAAGAAGACCCATTAGAAGATTATTGGCAGCAGGTCAGATGAGGGACGGTGGGGATAATTTGAGCATTGATTTTGACATCAGGTAGGAGGGAGAAAGGGGAAGGCTTTCTACAAGCAATACAGATATGAGATACTTGTTTTATTTCATGGGCAGTAAATACTTGGAGTGAGAACATAGTCGGGATATCAGAGAAACCCTGTCACCAGAGGAAGGGAGAGCTTGTTTGTTACCTGGCATCTGAGTCCCTGAGACTAAATCAGGATTAAGTGGTAGAGTCGTGCATTGTCTGTTTGGCTTTTGGGAGAGAGACAGTGGACACCTGAAGACATTTTGCAACCTGTTCTTATAAATAACCCTTTTGTTTTCCCTTTTAGTCAAGAAGAGTTTTATTGGCCAAAATAAATCTTTCTTTGGTCCTTTGGAGCTGGTGGAGAAACTTTGTCCAGAAGCATCAGATATAGCCACCAGTGTCAGAAATCTGCCAGAATTAAAGTGAGTGAGAAGCAGTTACACTGACTTAATGTTAAAAACAAAAACAAAAACAAAAAAAACCCTTGTATTTACCCATTTCTCAACTACTTGCTGATAAAACTTTTTCTAATTCAGAACAAATTGTAGCATGAGCCACACTCAACTTAAACTTTAGTTCCAGCCCTGATGCTCATAATCCTCAAGATCTTCAGCAAGATTTGCCCCTCCCTGAGCCTCAGTTCCCTTATCTTTCAAATGGGGTTTGAAAGATTCCTGCTTGTCACACAAGGTCACGTAGTTTGAAAAGATGTGGTGGGGCACCTGGCTGGCTCAGTAGAGCATGCAACTCTTGAGTTCAAGTGCCATGTTGGGTGTAGCGATTACTTTAAAAAAGAAAAGGTGTTGTCACCTGAGGAGCGGTTACAGGAGTAAAAGGAGTCATCATTACACTCCTGGGAATCCGTGCTTCAGATACATCTGGGCACCTTTCTGAATAGTGTAGTTCGGGCCAGATTTTCGATTCTGGGACATGAGACATTTGTGAAAAGGTGAGACTGACAAATCATTTGCCATGTCTGGGTTTGCCTCAGGATTCCCCATGCATAGGCTCAAAATAAAAAACTGGACAGAATACAAACAAGGCATCATCATGAAATTTGGAACTAGAAAGGGACCTAGAGATCCCTGGGCCGATACAAAAGAGCACCCTGCAGTCTCCCACAGGGGGACACGACTGTCCAGCCTCTGATGCTTCTCCCAAGGACCTAGCCTGTTCCATTTTGAGATAATGATAATAACCAGCATTCACTAAGGGCCTGCCATGTGCCAGGAGTTGTGCTAAGGACATTTCAGGATCTCATTTAATCCCTCTCAACAAGCCTCTGGGAAAGCTGTTGGAATCCCCACTGATAAGTACAGAAACTAAGACTGAGTAGCTAAGTAACCTGCCCAAGGTCTGTTGGCAAGTGAGTAGTAGAGCCAGGAAGAGAACACAGGTCTGCAGGACTCTGGAACCTTCTGAAGCCCATTGACCTCCATTGCTACAGAACCCTGTGCATTCTTATCAAGACGAAATTTAAGCCTGTGTCCCTGTCACTAGTTCAGTCCTCTGGGCTTGTACCACAGAAGGTGAAAGCCTTTTGTACATGACAACCTTCAAATCTGTATATGGTGATCTGTCATGCACTTCCCTCGTCTTCTGCTTTGCTTCATACTTATGTGGTCCTGTTTGCCCACCCCTTCCGACCAGCTCACTCCCTCGGGAGTGAAGCAGCTAGACCAAGTCCCAGCATGTTCAGGTCGGAGTAGAACAGTCCCTCCTACGCTCAGACCTCTGTTTCCAGTTATGCATGGGAGGCATTTTTGAAGCCTTATGCTAACAAAGAGCTCACTGTCAGCTAAACCCACTACTCTGTTCCCCTATTAACTCTGGCTGCTAAACAGGCTTAGGTACCAAAATCCTACCCTGTCTGCCAAAGAGGAAATATACAATAGTTCCCTTTCCTTGATGCCTCTGGGAGTAGCCTCACAGGGGGCTGCATGGGAAAGAACTTTTTTTTTAACTATTTCATTAAATAGTAATGAAAGTTTTAAAATTTTGGTATTATTTTGGAAGTTATGACTAGTGGGTTTTTTTGGGGGGAAGGGGTTGTTTAAGGTTGTTTGAAACTTGTAGGATGAATTTTTGCATCCTGAGAGGAATCTGTCCGAAATTCAGTTCCCCCGTCTAAAATGAAAATACCAGGGTGGGGTGCCTGGGTGGCTCAGTCTGTTAAGCGTCTGATTCTTGATTTCAGCTCAGGTCATGATCTCACAGTTTGTGGGTTTGAGCCCCTCATTGGGCTTTGCACTCACAGTGGGGAGCCTGCTTGGGATTCTCTCTCCTCCTCTCTGCCCCTCCTCTGCCCTCTCTCTCTCTCAAAAAAAAAATTTTTTTTTTAAAGAAAAAATATCAGAGCTCCTAGGTGGCTCAGTTGGTTAAGCATCTGAGTGTTGATTTCGGCCTCAGGTCATGATCTCACAATTGTGAGACTGAGCCCCGCATCAGGCTCCACACTGGGTATAGAGCCTGCTTAGGATTGTCTCTTCACTCTGCTCCTCACCCCCCAAGTAAATAAACAAACAAACAAATAAATAAATGAAAATATCTTTTGCAGTATGATTTGTCACCCAGAATTTTTTCTTTTTTTTTTTTAAGTTTTATTCATTTTGAGATAGAGAAAGCAAGTGAGGCGGGGAGAGAGAGAGAGAGAGAGAGAGAGAGAGAGAGAGAATCCCAAGTGGGCTCAATACTGCCAGCGCAGAGCCTGATGCAGGGCTCACACCCACACATCATGACATCATGACCTATGTCTGACGTACAAACCTAATCTGGTATTTCCTGGCCCCCTGTGAAATTTTATGAATATATGCAAAGGTTTGTCTGATTGTATTTGTTCCAGAAATCAGATTTTTGAGGATTAAGAGTGTTTTTTTCTCACTCTTTTGTCAAAATAGGCAGTTCTTCCTGCCCATGGGTCCTGTCCCCATGCTTTAATAAAATCATCTTTTTGCATCCAAAAAAAAAAAAAAAAACCAGACAAAAAGTACATGTCCATGATACAAAATTCAAACTGTACCCAAAGAGCTGTTTTCTGGGCTTTCGCAGGCAGTGTGTTCCACCCAACCCCCAAAGCCACTATTCTTACAGTGTTCTCTGTGTTCATGTTGATGTGCATGTACATGTGTGAATATGTGTATCTCTTTAAAGTGGGGTTTGAGGGGTTTTTGGTGTTAACACCTTAACAGTTTGATTCTCTGAATTCTAGGACAGCTGTGGGAAGAGGCAGAGCATGGCTTTATCTTGCACTCATGCAAAAGAAACTGGCAGATTATCTGAAAGTGCTTATAGACAATAAACATCTCTTAAGGTATTTTTTTACCTCCTATCTTTGCTTGTCTTTCGCTCTATAAATAATTAGAACATAGTTCTGCAGATTGTTTTAAATTGAAACGAGTATACAACATACACAGCTTTTATTTGAATTATTATTCATCATAAATTTCCTGTGGCTTAGTTTTAAAAGAGTATTTCAGTTTGTAAGCACGGATATCTGAAAGTCCTTTTGAATGAAGAGTCATACTTACTTTTCATTTTGAAAAGTCATTTCGAAACTCATTCTTCAAAATCCCTGTAATTAGGTAACTGACAGCCTACTCGGTTAAGCTTCAACAAAATGTTATTTATTTGACTTGTTGATAACAGGGAAAAAATGACTTTAAAACCAGATGCAGTGAACAACTTTAAAGTATAAAATCCTGCTTTTTTCAAGATATTACCTATCTTAGGATTCCATATCCAGTTTGTAAAATTTTATATCTCTTAGCATCAGTAATGACTAACTGGCTGTCTCTGAAATTTATGACTGGTTCATTTTTTTTTTTTAATGTTTATTTATTTTGAGATAGAGAGAGCAGGGGAGGGGCAGAGAGAGAGAGGGAGAGAGTCCCAAGGAGGCTCCGCACTGTCAGCACAGAGCCCAACATGGGGCTTGATCTCACAAACCATGAGATCATGACCTGAGCTGAAATCAAGAGTCAGATGCGTAACCAACTGAGTCACCAGGTGCCCAAGACTGGTTCATTTTTGATATTTATAAATATATAAATATAAATTTATAAAATATGTACATATAAACGTATGTAAGCAAAAATATCTTCATAAAAGGAATTTTCTCTAGAACATGAGCATTTATAAGGGAAGAATCTCTCTAGAGTTAATCTTTTTGTCTAATTGAGTTGAAAATAGCTTTTATAGTATGGCCTGCCACTCAAAATTTTCCACGTTTTAAGTCATGGCTTATTATTGATTATATCTTTAACATGATAAATGCGATTTCAAATACTTCACATACTTTGCACTTTGAGTAAAGTCACACTGAGTAACTTCGAGGTACAGATTTTGTTCTAATGAATTAATTCTTTTTTTTTTTTAATTGACTTATAGTTGACACACATTACATAGTTTCAGGTGTGCAACATCGTGATTCCACAAGTCTACACCATGATGCCGTACTCACCACAAGTGTAGTTACCCTCTGTCGCCGTGCAGAGTTACCACAGCACCATTGACTGTATTCCCTATGCTGGACCTTTCATCCCTATGACCTAACGAACTAATTCTTAAGATGATAAGTTCTCATGCACTCACACGCACACACAGCTGGTAAACTAGCACATCACTGGTGACCAGGAGCAGTAGTAGACAGGGGATGGGGCCCCACTATGAATGGCTGAGGTGACTCGGGAGGTAAGAAAGTAAAAGCATCCAGTGTTGCTCCGTGGGACACAGGGAAGAGGGAAGGGTTTTATTCTTGGATGTGGGGGGCTGTGGAAACCTGCTTCCGGCTAACATGAGTGTAGAAATAGTTCCTCACAGTGCAGAAAAAGGAGCCAGCAGAGAAAGGAAGGGCAGAGTGATGGTCAGGAACAGAGGAGCCAAGAGGAGGTGAGAAGGACCAGGGTCCAGGGTCCAGATGGAGGAGTCAGCCTTAGACTAGAGGTGGGAGGAGCCCGTTCTCAACCACAGGAAGAGAAGAGAGGCCAGAGAAGAAATAGCAGCACTTGAAGCAGGTGGGGGCAGGAGGAAATGGACACCAGGGAGTTTCTGGCTTCTGGTGAAGCCGGGAGCCCAGCTGTCAGCTGGGAGATAAAAAGGGGGGCAGGTCAGGGAGATGGGGTGATGAACATCCCTTCCTAAGAAGCCCCCTGCTGTGTCAATCTCTTTCAGTGAGTTCTATGAGCCTGAGGCATTGATGATGGAAGAGGAAGGGATGGTGATTGTGGGTCTGCTGGTGGGACTCAATGTTCTCGATGCCAATCTCTGCTTAAAAGGAGAAGACTTGGATTCTCAGGTAAAATAGGAATCTTGGCTCTAGGTGGAATGCCTTCTTTGGGCCAGGGATTTTCCATAAGATCTGAGGACATGGGCTGAGCCGAAGAAAGGGGCAAATGGCAGAGGGTGTCTACTGGAAGGCTGGGGCAGAGGGGGAAGCCCCCTGGGGAAGGGGAAGTCTGGGCCAAGGCACGGAGGCACATGAAATGAAGGTAGAGGCTGGGCTCAGTTTCCAGGCCATCAGTGTCCTGCGAAAGGGTTTGTCTTTTGTGTCTGGAACCTTGGGAAGCCATCAGAGGGCTGCCTGGGTAGCTCAGTGAAGCATTTTGACTCTTGATTTCGGCTCAAGTCACGATCTCCACAGTTCGTGGGTTCGAGTCCCATGTCAGGCTCTGCACTGACAGTGTGGAGCCTACTTGGGATTCTCTGTCTCTGTCTCTCTTTCTCAAAATAAATAAATAAACTAAAAAAAAAAAAAAAAAAAAAAAAAGGAAGCTATTGGAGGTTTTTAAGCAGTGTACTGAAATGATTGGGCCCAGGTTTGAGAAAGAGCAATCTAGCAGCCATCCAGGTCATAACTTTAGAAGGGGCCAACAGTGGAGACAGCAAAAACAGTGAGCAAAGTCCCAAAAGTTGGATGGGGACTAGGAAGGTAGAGTCACGAGAGATTTGGGAAGTGAGATGATACAATGGGGTCCAAATGAAAGCAGGCAGCACAGATCAGAGTGCCCTGACGGGTGAGACAGCCCCCTTGGGAGGCTTTCTTCCTTATGGGAGCAGGTGACCAGGGTTGAGCTCTACACTCCTGGTGGCAGTGACAATAGATGTGTGACGGGGAGAGGCACCCCGACCCATCCCGACCTCCACCCCTGTTCAGGGCATCTGTAGCTGTGGTTGGGCCAATGCCCAGCCTTCTTCCTGCCACAAGTTTGGATCTGAAGAATCTAACTTCCTCTAATCCCTCCATGCCCAGGTCAGCTTGTTTTTGTTTTGTTTTTTTCTTATAACCTCTCCCCCCTTTCTTCCCCAATAGTTTTATTGTTTTTGCATGTTGAAAATTTTTCAAAAAATACAGACAAGTATTTGAAAAGAAACAAAACCTCACACATAATCCCATATTCAGAGAGTAATACAGTGTTACATTTTGTTATCTGTCCTTCCAGCACAAGAATAGGGGGTGTATGTTTATATCTTTTATTAAAGGTATTTGGACTTTTGTTCAACCAAAATATGATTATTCCAGACACACCATTTTGTAATTTTGTTTATTTCACACTATTGTCCCACATAGTTCTCAATGTCGGTAGAGATATAAACCATTTATTTATTTACTTTTAGCTTATTTTATTCATTTTGACAGTGCGTACATGCACAGGAGGGTGGGCAGGAAGGAGGCAGAGAGAGAGGGAAAGACAGAATCCCAAGCAGGCTCTGCATTGACAGTGCAAATCCCCACATGAGGCTCAAACTCACAAACAGTGAGATCATGACCTGAGCCAAAATCAAGAGTCCGATGCTTAACCCTGAGCCACCCGGGTGCCCTGAGATATAAATCTTTTTTTTTTTTTTTCTTAAGTTTATTTATTTTGAGAGAGAGAGAGAGAGAGAGCATGGGTGGGGTAGGGGTAGAGAGGGAGGGAGAGACAATTCCAAGCAGGCTCCACACTGACACAGAGCAGAGCCCAACACCAGGCTGGAACCCATGAACCATGAGATTGTGACCTGAGCCGAAATCAAGAGTCGGACACTTAATTGACTGAGTCACCCAGGCGCCCCGAGATAGAAACTATTTAAATGGCTGCACAGTACAAGCACACCTCAGAGATACTATGAATTCAGTTCCAGACCTCGGTGATAAAGCGAGTATCTCAATAAAGCGAGTCATGGAGGGTTTTTTGGTTTTGGTTTTGTTTTTTGGTTTCTCAGTACATATACAAGTTATGTTTACACTATACTGTAACCTATCAGGTGTGTGATGTGATAACATCATACCTAAAAAACTGTGTAAATAAATAACAAAAATAAGTTAAATAAAAATTAATGTTCGTACTTTAAAATATTTCATTGCTGAGTGCCTAGTCAGTTAAGTATCCGACTTTGGCTCAACTCACAATCTCACGGCTCATGGTTCAAGCCCCATGTCAGGCTCTGTGCTGACAGCTGAGAGCCTGGAGCCTACTTCGGATTCTGTGTCTCCTTCTCTCTCCGCTTCTTCCCTGCTCATGCTCTGTCTCTCTCTCTCTCTCTCTCTCTCTCTCTCTCAAAAGTAAATAAATATTTTTTTAAAAATTAAAATATTTCATTGCTGAAAAATGCTAACCATCATCTGAGCTTTCAACAAGCCATAGTCACTGATCACAGATCATCATAACAAATGTAAGAAAAGTTTGAAATACATGATTACCAAAATGTGAACCACAGACACAAGGTGAGCAAATGCTGTTGGGAAAATGATGCTGATAGACTTGCCCAACACATGGTTACCACATACCTTCAATTTGTAAAAAAGGAATGTCCACGAAGTACAACAAAGCAAAATAAAGCAAAGTACAATTAAGCAAAGTACAAATAAAGCATAAAATGAGGTATGCCTGTATTCCATTTTATGAATGTGCCATAATTCATTTAACCAGTACCTTATTAACTTAGGTTGATTCCATATTACAACAACAGTATTGTAAACATCCTCATACCTCTTTGTACTATTGTCCATTGATTTCCTTAGGATAAATTTTGGGACTACTGTGTCACAGTAAACATTCTACATGAGTATTGTGATGTCATGGTGGGCTTTCTTGGTCTTTTTTCAATCTGATAGACAAAAACAGCTCATCTCAAATTTGTATTTTTTTATAAACATGTTTTTTATTTTTATTTTTTTATTAAAAAAAAATTTTGTAATGTTTATTTATTTTTGAGAGGGAGAGAGAGACAGAGCATGAGCCAGGGGATGGGGAGAGAGAGAAGGAGACACAGAATCTGGAGCAGGCTCCAGGCTCTGAGCTTCAACACAGAGCCCGACACAGGGCTCGAAACTTGCGAACCGTGAAATCATGACCTGAGCCACCCAGGCGCCCCAACATGTTTTTATTTTTAAAAGTAGGCTCACGGGCACTGGGGTGGCTCAGTCAGTTAAGCAGCTGACTCTTGATTTCAGCTCATGTTACGATCTCACAGTTTTGTGAGTTCAACCCCCCATGTCAGGCTCTGCACTGACAGCAAGGAGCCTGCTTGAGATTCTCCCATTCTCTCTCTGTCCCTTGCAGTCTCTCTGTCTCTCAATAAATAAATAAATAGACTTAAAAATATATTAAATATACATAAAAACAAATATATGTAGACAATAAATAAATAAATAAATAAATGTAAGCTTCATGGCCAACATGGGGCTTGAACTCACGACCCTGAGATCAAGAGTCACATGTTCTACCAACTGAGCCAGCCATGCACCCCATCGAATTTATATTTTTGAGGACTCGGGAGGTCAAGTATTTTTTGCATGCTTTATATGCCATTGGTGGTTCAGCTTTTGTGACTCCCCATCCCTATTCCTTTTCCCATTTTTGTGTGTCTTCCATTTTTTCCCACTCCTTTATTATAGATTAATGATATTAATTGTCAGAATTTTTGTTATAAATTTTTTGCTGGTTTCTTACAGCTGGTGTTCTCTGCAAGGAAAAAAATAATTTTTTTTTGGCATTCAAATTTATTTGGTTTTTTTTTAAGATTTTATTTTTAAGTAATCTCTACACCCAACATGGGGCTCAAATTCATGACCCTGAGATCAAGAGTTGCATGCTTTAACAACTTGAACCAGCCAGGCACCCCTGCTGGTGCCATCAAATTTAATGGACTTTTTCTTTATACTTTCTAAGGTATTGTCCCCATCTAAAAATTAATGTAATTTTTTAAAAACTGGTTTGGTTTTTTTTTTACATTTAAATAACGTCTGTCATTTGTTTTGACATAGTGTGAAGTGGGAGTCTAGGTTTCTTTTACAAATAGTAAACCAGTTTTCTCAATGTCATGTAGTAAATATATTTTTCTGCTAATTTGGAATTTCACCTTTATCATGAGTGAAATATCCAAAATCTACTGAAGTTTATTTCTGGACTCAGAAGTCTAGTCTCTGGATCTCTCTATTCCTATGCCAGTAACACAGTGTTTAATTTACTAGAGCCACATAGTATGTTTTACATTCTAGTCGCTCACCTCCTGCCTACTTTGTTTATTTCCTTTTCAGATATAGTTCAGGCTGTCCATTCTGCCATGTGAACTTGAACATCACTTTGTTAGATTCCAAAATAAAAACTCAATTGTGGCTCTTATCAAATAATAGATATGATAAAGCATCCTGTTTTGGTCTTTTTCTATTTTTATTTTATTTATTTTTAACTTTTTTAACGTTTATTCATTTTTGAGAGACAGAGTGTGAGCAGGGGAGGGGCAGAAAGAGAGGGAGACACAGAATGCAAAGCAGGCTCCAGGGTCTGAGCTGTCAACACAGAACCCGACGCAGGGCACGAACCCACGAGCTGCAAGATCATGACCTGAGCTGAAGTTGGATGCCCAACCAACTGAGCCACCCAGGCACCTCTTTTTTTATTTTTAATTCTGTACTGTTATGGTTACCGTTATTTAAGAGACAATCTGAGGGAACCTTTAAAGAGTCCTCTGAAATGACAGTAGTAGCCTGCTTCATTCATTTTTAGTTTTAAATAACATTGGAGCTCCTGGATGGCTCAGTCAGTGAAACCTCTGATTCTTGATTTCAGCTCAGGTCATGATCTCAAGGTCATGAGATTGAGCCCAGAGTCGGGCTCCTCGCCAAGTGGAGCCTGCTTAGGATTCTCTCTCTCCCTCTGCCCCTCCCCTGACTGTGCACTCTTGCTCTATCTCAAAATATTTTTTAAAAATCTTAAATAGCATTTCCATATGTAGGTCTGTGCTCACAGTGGAATTTTATTAAAAAAAATTTTTTTTAATGTTTATTTATTTTTGAGACAATGCGAGAGACAGAGTGCAAGCAGCGGAGGGGCAGACAGAGGGAGACACAGAATCTGAAGCAGACTCCAGGCTCTGAGCTGTCAGCCCAGAGCCTGACACAGGGCTCCAACTCACAAGCCGTGAGATCATGACCTGAGCTGAAGTCAGACACTCAACCCACTGAGCCACTCAGGCGCCCCTGGAATTTTATTTTAAATTCCAGTATTGTTAACGTACAGTGTTACATTAGTTTCAGGTGTATGATATATGATCCCACACTTCCATGCATTTCCCTGGTTCTTTAGCACAGTGCCTCTCATATGTCACCATGAATGTTTGCTACTGATGTCTGAGGGATCCTTTTTCTCATGTTCAGAAAGTACTGTGCCAATCTAATTTATTTTGCATTTTTATTATAAATGAGCATGCAGTGCCATCACATACCTTTTTTTGCCATCTTTTAAAATGTCTTAGCTTTTAACCCATAAATATAACTGAATTCATTCATAGGTTTCCTTTTGTGATATTATCCCTGCATTCCTCAAGTAAACAGGGTTTACAGGAGTGGTCATCATGTGTTACTCTTCTAGTGTCTTCCTAGATTCAACATGTTTGTGGTTTATTTGGAAATTTTGTGTTTCCCTGTATTTGTGACACTGTTCTCAGTTTTCCTTTGCTGTACTGTCTTTGCCACTTTGTGGTGTCGGAATGTAACCTCATAAAATAAGCTGGATAATGTTCTTTTCTGTATTCCTGCAACTGTTTATTAGACCAGGAATGATTTTTTCCTCTGAAGGTTTGTAAGAGCTTACTGGGATGATCTCTTCATCTTTATGGGTTTTTTGGTCCTTAGTTGTTTGACCACTTTTTCATTTAGCTTTTGGTCAATGTATTGGTTTCCTGTGTCTTAGGACATTTTTTTATTTTTATTTTTATTCATTTCTTTTTTTGAGAAAGAGAGAGAGAGAGAGAGAGAGAGAGAGAGAGAGAGAGAGAGAATACTAAGCAGGCTCCACGCTGAGTGAGAGCCAGACACGAGGCTTGATCTCACAATCATGAGACCATGACCTGAGCCAAAATCAAGAGTCACCCAGGTGCCCCTTAGGACAATTTTTTAGTAATTTATATTTTTCCAAAAGTCATATATTTCATTCAGGTCTATTGGTTATAAGAGAGTATTCTCTTAAGCTTATTAAAATCTCACTTTTCTCATTGGCAGTGTTGTGCACTTGCTAAATCTTGATCATATTTGGTGGAGGTTTGTCTGCTATATTGAACTCGAAGAACCAGCTTTTACATTTGATCTTTTGCTCTTGATTATTTCTGCTTTGGGAGGAGGGTTTTATTTGCTTTCTGATCCATTAATGTCTACTTTGAGTATTAATCCTCTCTCCTTTCTATTGTTGAGGGTTTTTTGCAGTTGAAAATGTACTTTTTTTTTTAATTTTTAACATTTATTCATTTTTGAGAGACAGAGAGAGACAGAGCATGAGCGGGGAAGGGGCAGAGAGAGGGAGACACAGAATCTCTGGTACCCCAAAGTGTACTTTTTAAATTAAATTTTATTATTTTTTTTTTAAGATTTTATTTTTGAGTAATCTCTACACCCAGTGTAGGCTCGAACTCACAGCCCCAAGACCAAGAGTCACATGCTCTACTGACTGAGCTAGCCAGACCCCCCCAATTTATTATTATTTAATTTTATTACAAAAGAAATGCATGCTTGCTGAAAAAAAGTTCATACAGAAGCATATCAAGTGAAGAATGAAATTCAAACTCACCCCCTCCCCTCCCTTGATCCCTTTCGTCCCCATAGATAGTGGTAAATATTGAGGGGGAAAATCTCTCTAGAAATAGTTCTACTTTTTCTATGCATTTATGTATACGTGGGTTTGTTTCATATTAAATCCTTTCTTGCTCCCATTTCTGGATGATGAATCAACAGCCAGGTAACCAATAGCAATCACTGTATCTCAACGGTTGGCTGGACAGAGAGAGGCAGGCGCTTCTGGATTAAGAGCTCTGTGCGGTCAGGTTGGTGGTGGCTGGGGCAGCAATCACTGAAGGCCTCTTCTCTCGCTTATCTGTCTTCGGACTGAGAAGGTTCAGGGAGCTGGGACAGGAACCGCAGAGGCTTCTCAGGCACCCCTGTACTCATGTGGTCTCTCCATTTGGTGTCCAGCATAGTAGCTTCAGGGTAGCCAGACTTCTTTTGGGGAAGCTCAGAACTTCAATGTTATATGCCCCTCTAGGAAGAGCTAGGAAGAAGCTTATGTTGCCTCCATTAATGTAGCTGCAGAAGTCACGGAATCATTTCTGCTGCTTTTTACTCAAGACAGACACTGAGGCTGCCCAGGTTCAAGGGTCAGGAATGTAGGTTGGTGGGAGGTGTGACAGAGAAGTTGCAGAAACTCTCACACATGGCTGTGGCTTTAACAAAGTGGTATTACTGTAAAGGGTTAATGCTGTATATATCACTCTGGGACTTCTCATTTTCTCCTGGAGCTTTCTTCATGTCATTATGTCATACATCCACCCACTGCATTCTTTGTGATGGGTGCATGGGGCTCCATGACATGGCTATTACACGACTGATCAATATTTCTTTACTGATGGACCCCATTTTCCCAGTTTTCATCTCCCTCTCTGTGCCCTCCCCCACTTGCACTGTCTCTCTCTCAAAAATAAAGTTAAAAAACATTTAAAAAAAAAAAAAAAAGAAGAAGAAGAAGTGGCTTCACTTACTCATGCTGTAGCAGACAGTGGCAGACCAGGCTCTCATTCTCTCTCAAGGGCTTTATTTTTGGACAAAGCCCTTGACATTCAGATGTGAGGGGCTCTGGTTCTCCCTCGTTCACAACAGCAGAGAATTTCCCCTGGAAAATGAGATGGGACCATTTCACCACAATTTAGGGAAGGAGGGGGTCAGAATGTCAGTTAAGGTTACCTACCACCTTAGTCTAGCCACCCAGACCTCTTTTTTCTTTTTTTTTCTTTATGTGTATTCTTTTTTTTTTTTTTGAAAGAGAACATGAGCAGGAGGCACCTGGGTGGCTCAGTCAGCTGAGTGTCCGACTTCAGCTCAGGTCATGATCTCACAGTTTGTGAGTTCAAGCCCCACGTCGGGATCTGTGCTGACAGCCTGGAGCCTGCTTCAGATTATGTGTCTCCCTCTCTCTTGCCACTTCCCCGCGCTCGCTCTCTCTCTCTCTCTCAAAAATAAGTAAACATTAAAAAAAAATTAAAAAAAAAAAAAGAGAGAGAGCATGAGCAGAGGAGGAACAGAGAGAGGGGGCCGGAAGGGACAAAGGATCCAAAGCAGACTCTGCTCTGACAGCACAGAGCCTGATGGGGGGCTCGAACTCATGAACTGTGAGATCATGACCTGAGCTGAAGTTGGATGCTCAACCAACTGAGCCACCCAGGCGCCCTCCCCCCCCTTTTTTTTTTTAATTGCTCTATACCCAAAGAACTTCACTGATCTTTGTCAACAACCTGCTTAGTGAATAAATACACAAAACTAGTCTTGACGAGAGGGTAAAACTTCAGAATCTTCCCTTAAATCCTGATTTGTGATAAGTTTTTCTTCTAGAAGTTGGCGGGGTTCTCTCTCTCTTGGTTTGTTTGTTCAGTTGATTACTATTTTTGTAGAGGTGGTCAGCCCGACTAAATGTGTGTAGGAAAGAGACAGGAAGGTAAATGCCCTGAATTTTAAAGATGTATGGTTTACGGAAAACAGAAAAAGTTTCTCCTATTTAATACTTGTATGTTTTGTGTCGATCAGGTTGGAGTGATCGATTTTTCCCTCTACCTTAAGGATGTGCAGGGTCTTGATGGCGGCAAAGAGTAAGTAACTGCATGCCTGCTGCTGTTCTTCACAATTTTAATGAAATTCTGGGAAAGAATGCTACGTTTGTTTTTGCTTTGTTCGACCTTTTCATTTTCAGCAGGTATTTTTTAGTCACAGAGGTAATACATGAATGTGCTCATTGTGCAAGGAGCTAAGCTCTGCAGGGTAGAAAGGAATGTCCCCATTCACATTGCCCCCTCATCTCCAGCTCAATCCCGTGCCTGCTCCTCCCTCAGAGGAAGCTGCTCATGTCTCCTTCCACACCTTTTTTTAAATGCCTTGCAGGTGTATATTTATTGGTTGTATAATTTGCCTTATGGTTTGTTTGAATATAAGTGGGATGGTACCATTATAGGTACTCCTATGTGTGTGTGTGTGTGTGTGTGTGTGTGTGTGTATAAAAGTTGCCCTTGGACTCATTCCTTGATCCTAGTGTGTCTTGGATGTCCCTCCATGCCATGCTTATTATGTTCTCCTTCCTTATTATGCTCTCCTTCCTGCTTATTATTAACAAGAGCATCCTTTTAAAGGAGTCATTCGGGGTGGGGTAGAAAACAAAGTGAACAATGTATATAACATGCTACCATTTGAGTTACGCTGAAGAATATGCATCCACATTTATATGTTGTATTTCCACACGCTTGGACCATTTCTAGAGTGGTGCGTAGACACCTACTAACAGTGGCTGTTCTGGGTGGGTGAAGGGAAGAGGCCAGGAGGCAGGCATGGGAGGGAGTCTCACTGTAAACCTTTGGGTTGTGCTTGAATAGTTTACCGTATCTGTTATCTGTCTCTCAAATGTGTTCTTGATAAGGACTCTCACAGGCCCCAAGCCCTAGCAGCACACCTTATCCGGCAGTGGGAACCCCACAAATACCTCAGGCTTCTTGAGTATAAGGATTCACCCACTTGAAACTTAAACAGAAATATTCTTTTTTTTTCTTTTAAGGTTTATTTATCTACTTTGAGAGAGAGAGAGTGCGCATGAGCACAAGTGGGGACAGGCAGAGAGAGAGGGAGACAGAGAATCCCAAGCAGGCTGTGTTGTCAGCGCAGAACCTGAAGCAGGGCTTGATCTCAGGAACTGTGTGAGATCATGACCTGAGCCGAAATCAAAAGTCAGACACTTAACCAACTGAGCCACCCAGGAGCCCCCCAAAATTATACTCATAATGTAAAGAAATAGAAATAAACTGATATCTACCAATAGGAGATAATTGAATGAATTACAGAACATTCAAAATAATCCATTCTATGAGATATTATGGAACAAATTTGACCTACTGGTTATAGTAGACTTAGAGGGATTTCCACAAGGTGTTATCGAATGAGAAAAGTATGATACTGAGAAGGGTATATACGGTTGATCCCCTGAACAACATGGGCTTGACCTGCACAAGCCCACTTTTATGCAGATATTTTTCGGTTAAGTATGGTACAGTACTGTAAATGTATTTTCTCTTCCTTATGATTTTCTTAATAAAATTTTATTTTATTTCATTGTAAGGCTATAGTATATAATACACATAACATACAAAATACATGTTAATGGACTATGTAATTGGTAAGGCTTCCCTCAACAGTACACTATGAGTAGTTAAGTTTTGAGGGAGTCAAAAGTTGCATGCACATTTTCAGCGGTGCAGGGGGTTGGCGTCCCCCACCCATGTATTGTTCAAGGGTCAACTGTATGTCATTTTTGTAAACAACTCCAAGAAATCCCTAACGTATTTTCTATGTTTTAATTACATACTGTATCTATCTGTATATAATACAGACAGATACTATGGTCATATGCATATAGGCTCAACAGACTATTAACGTGGGTTACCTGAAAAGCTATGTGAAGGGCAGAATAGGTAAAAGAAAAAAATGTGCTGAAAAACAAATCCAGCACCTGTGGCAAGAACCTGTGTAGAATGATCCCCTGTATGTACATATGTGTATATATATATATATGTAAAGAGATTGGGGGTCAGGGGTGGAGGGGGATGCCTAACTTTAAAATGTTAAAGAGGAGCGCCTGGGTGGCTCAGTTGGTTAAGCATCCGACTTCGGCTCAGGTCATAATCTCACAGTTCATGAGTTCGAGCCCCACATTGAGCTCTGTGCTGACAGCTCAGAGCCTGGAGTCTGCTTTGGGTCCTGTGTCTCCCTCTCTCTGCCCCTCCCCCGTTCATGCTCTGTCTCTCTGTCTCAAAAATGAATAAAAACATTAAAAAAATTTTTAAGGGGCGCCTGGGTGGCTCAGTCAGTTGAGCGTCCGACTTCAGCTCAGGTCATAATCTCACAGCTCGTGAGTTTGAGCCCTTCGTCGGGCTCTGTGCTGATAGCTCAGAGCCTGGAGCCTGCCTCAGATTCTGTGTCTCCCTCTCTTTCTGCCCCTAACCCACTCACATTCTGTCTCTGTCTCTCTCAAAAATAAATAAACATTTTTTATTTAAAAAAAAATTTTTTTTTTAATTAACATCTTTTTTTTTACCCAGGCTAGTCAGCTTTATGTTTTGAAAAGCCTCTGGTCTCCTTTTTTGAGCCATTTCTCTTTCCCTTGAGTATCACAAGTTTGATCTGCCACCTTGAGGGAGGGCCATTTGTATCTGGCTGTCAGTATTTCCACCTCATATGCCAGATGGCTTTCTGTCCTCTTCCCAAATGCCTGGCCTGACAAGGCAGGAGGGTGTCTACAGGAAGCCTGCCCACGTTCCTGCATCTCCAAAGGACCTGGCTGCCATCCCCACCACACCCTTGGCCAGCTTTGCTCTGTTCACTCCGGGACCAGGACCAGGCAGACATTATTACTAAGCTCTGACTGTGCCTTAGTTTCATGATGACATTGGTACTTCTTCGAGGTGCCTGGAAGGTTGGGAGATGGTTACAAGGTATTAACCATGTATTAAAGGAATTTCTGTCTTTTTTATGCTGTTTTCAAAAGGCACGAAAGAATTACTGATGTCCTTGATCAAAAAAATTACGTGGAAGAACTTAATCGGCACTTAAGGTAGGACTCACTCCCTTTTCCAGTGTCACAGTTAATTGTCAGTACCCAATAATTGTTCCGTGGAACATTTTTCAGTTGCCATAACTGACCTTTTTTCCACACCAAGTGAAAAAGGGGTATCATAGCATCCTTGTGTGTACAGACCAGAGGAGTATGATTTCTCAATAAGGAGCTTTGGGAGTTCTTTGGTTCTTTGTTTTATGCAGTTAGACATTGTAGAAAGCAAACAAATTAAGCCTTGAGTCTTCACCCCTCACCCCTCAGCCACCTGGTTGGAAGTGACTGCCATGGGAAGCACTGTTCCTACAGGGAATCTGCACACATCCCTCTGGTGTGTCGGGACAGGAGAAAAGGGCTAAACCCCGACAGCAATTCAGTAGCAACAGCAGGCATCTTTTCTGTGATTTTTTCATTTTAATTGGAAAGCTCCCACTGTGTTCCATGAAACACTAGCCGATGGCGGTATTGGTGGAGAATGGGCAGAGATTCACAGTCTAATGTGTTTGGGAGACAGGTTATTCTCTGTATCTCTGAATCCCCTCCGAGTGGGCAGTGCACATAAGCAGTGCTCCAAGGGACAGCCCCGCTGGCCCCAAAAGCCAACGAGACAGCTAAAGGAGCTGGCACATTTCACAGAATGTGCCTGGGGACAGTGCTCCAAGTTCTCCTGAGGCGTGATGTTGGCTGTTGCTTTGAGAGATCCTTGATAGATCCCTCATTTATTGACCAGTTTTGTAAGGAAGAGATGTCAGATTTCATCAGACATTCATTATCATTCAGGAAATCATGACTTTTATCCCTTAATCTGTTGATGGGAGGTTTTTTATTAATAGATTTCTTCATACAGAACCATTTCCAGGTCACAGGAATAAACTCTACTTAATCATAGTTTTAGTAACTGCATCATTTTTGATATGTGAACTAACCTAATTGTTCTGTAGTTTTTTTCCCCCCTCTGGCACGGTGTCAGGATTATGCATCTTCACAGAATGAATCAGGAGGAGCTTCTGGTTCATGAGCATTATTTGCTCCTTGAAAGCGTGAAGCATGGGGCGCCTGGCTGGCTCAGTCAGTAGATGCGACTCTTGATGTCAGGGTCGTGAGTTCGAGCACCACACTGGGTGTAGAGATTACTTTTTTAAAACAATTTTAAAAAAGAAAACAGAAAATGTGAAGCTCAAAGCCTTTACTGAGGCAAGACTTTGTCAGCTTTTCAGTTTTTTCCTGAGTTGTTTATCTGTGTTTTTTTCTCCTGAGGATGTGTCTTTTTTGGTCATTTATATTTTATTTTTAAATTTTTTTTAATGTTTATTTATTTTTGAGAGAGACATAGAGCACAAGCAGGGGAGGGGCAGAGAGAGAGGGAGACACAGAATCCAAAACAGGCTCCAGGCTCCGAGCTGTCAGCACAGAGCCCGGCGCGGGGCTCAAACCCACGAGCTGGGAGATTATGACCTGAGCCGAAGTCAGACGCTTAACCAACTGAGCCACCCAGGCGCCCCTGGTAATTTATATTTTCTAAGAAAAGCATAAATTTCAGGGACGTTTTCTATGTTACAGTTGGAATAGAACTGAAAATTACATACTTTAAAGACTTGTAATTCCCTCTATATCTTTTGTGTTCTTTTTTTTTCATTTTGTCGTGTTTTAATTTTTGTCGTATCTAATGCCTGAACTTTGGTTCATTAACCTTGCCAGGTTTATTTATTTGCCCCGCACCCCCACTGGCAAAAGGCACCAGGTTAGTGGCAAAAGGTACAGGTTCTCGAGCCAGACTGCCTAGGTTCAGATCCTGGCACCCCTCCAAACGGGGATGAAACCTGAGTGAGTTTTTCAGTGTAAAGTTATGGTTTCCTCGTCTGTGAAATAGGTAATGGTAAGATTTACTCCCAGAATTATGGAGAGGGTCACATGAGTTGATGCACTTAAAGTGCTTAGAAGGGGCACCTGGGTGGTTCAGTCGGTTAAGTGTCCAACTTCGGCTCAGGTCATGATGTCACGGTTCATGGTTTGAGCCCCAGATCCAGCTCTGTGTTGATAGCGTGGAGCCTGGAGCCTGCTTTGAATTCTGTCTCCCTTTCTCTGCCCCTCCCCTGCTCTCAAAGATAAATAAACATTAGAAAAAAATTAGGGGCTCCTGGGTGGCTCAGTTGGTTAAGTGTTTGCCTCCGGCTTGGGTTATGATCTAACAGTTCATGAGTTCGAGACCCACATCGGGCTCTGGGCTCTCTACTGTCAGCGCAGAGCCCGCTTTGGATCCTCTATGCCCCTCTCTCTCTCTGTCCCTCGCCTGCATGTTCTCTCTCTATCTCAAAAATTAAGTAAGTAAGTAAATAAATAAATAAATAAATAAATAAACAAGCACATAATTTGAAATAAATAAAGTGCTTAGAAGAGACCTTCCAAAAAGGAAGGTACTATATCATTATTGTGGCCGTTATTATTATTTATCAGATTTACATTCGTTTTACATATTTTTCAGTGGGAACATAGTACATATTACTTAAAGAATATTTGAAAAAATGAGGCAAAGTATAAAAAAGATCCCCCTTTGATCCTACAACCCCAAAGTACTATTATCTTGTTGTGGATATTATTTAGATACATGACTGCCAGTACATTTTGGTTCCCATCTACCATGTTAGGGAGAAAAAATGATTTTCTTTCCAGTTGGCTAAAGAAATGGATAGCATATTTTGGGGGAAAGACATTGAAACCTTTTCAATAAACGTATACACACGCACACATACGTATGTCTTCAGAATTCTCATCTCTGAATTAATCGGAGACCCCTCAACTCTCCATTTCATACAGGAAACCTAGGAATCTATTCTCATTGTTCAGAGGTTGGGGAAACAGCCTTCCTAAAATTCACCATTACTTAATATGTTATTTTCTCTAGCTGCACAGTTGGGGATCTTCAAAACAAGATAGATGGCTTGGAAAAGACGAATTCAAAACTTCAAGAAGAGGTTTGTAACTTACTGAAATTCTTAGGACAAAATGGCCCAAGGTTAAGAGAAACAGTGTGGTTGGTACATCTGACCAGAGCTGCTCACTGGTCGGAATGGGAATCGCTAAGTTTGGACTGAGCTGCATGTGAGACCGGTGTTCTCGGAATTTCGCATCCTCAGAATGTCTGTGGCCCTGTCCGGGGCTTCCCATGAGCCAGTGCAGCTGATCATGAGCCAGTTCTAAGTGACTTAGGTTTTATCACCTCGCAGTGAACCCTGGGCCTCCTTCGGAAAGCCCAGCTCCTGTGGTGAATGCGCTTCTCTCTTCCTCTTTCCCCACCTTCCTCTGACATAGTGTGCCTCCCTGCTGCCCAGAAGGCGCAGACTCTGTTATGAGGTAAAAGTACCCTTGCCCACCCCTTCTGTGTTTCGGCCTCTCAGGAGCCTGGAACCAGTCTCCCCACAGTGTGGTCTTTCTCTGCTTTCTCACTAGGAAGAGAGAGAATGAAAAGACAGGAAGAAGGAGGGCTGAGGCCGAGGAAGAAAGCTTGCTGCCCGCTGCCCGGCAGTCTCCTTGGTGGACACATCTTGTCTCCTGTTAGCAGGAGGGGGGTTGCTCAGCCTTTCTGAGGCTTTCCACAGGTAGCGGTCCCTGGCTGCTCGGGCCTCCCCACCAGGTCTCACTGGGGAGGAAGAGGGCTGTGAGAGGTTGCCAGGGCGTGACCCCCACCTCAGTGTGGAGGCAGGTTATGGCCAGACGAGAGACGCAGAACATGCCTTTGTACGGAGGGCCCGGTTTAAGGCTCCCTCTGTTTACACTGACTGCTCTCTCCCAAGGGGCCAGTGCTGGAAATCTTTAAGGAGAGGAGCTCAGATTTGTGTGAGGAGAAGGAGATTCAAAGGCAGCGTTCATAGATGGGCTTCTCAGGAGCAGCTTCACCACACTTAGAACTGGAGGACCCACATTGCCCTTGGGTGGGTGGGCTTTTGGGCCTTAGTTTATTAGGGAGGCAGGTCTTTGGGCCTCACTGTCCTCATCTCCAAATCGCATGATAACTCATACCTAACAGTGTTGTAAAAATGAGATTTGTGTTATATAAATGTGCCTCACACAACACTTGGCATGTGGAGACATTAGTTGATTTTAGAACAAACAGATTGACTCTTCGTTCTCCCAGGCGAGGTGGCATACTTTGAAGGAAGGTCTAATTTTAGCTTTTGAAACTAAACAGCTAGGTTATTTTTTCTTCAAAGGCCAACAGCTGTAATGGGAAACATGCTTTATAGAAAAGTCCCTCTCCTCAGGGTGTGCTCTCCCTGGCTTCAGAGAGCAGAGTGGGAATTAGCAGATGGTTAACTAGCACCTCTAGAGACTTAAGATTTCTTAGTTCGGCACAGCGGTAACGTTTAGAAACCCCAGTCGTGGGTTCTGAGTCCACGTGGACTTAGATGCAGTTGAGGAAGAGGAGAGAGGTGTTCAGTGCTTTAGCCCCCGCCCCCTCAGTGAGTGATGCCAAGAGCACAGCCCAGTTCACGTCTTCTTTCTCCTTCCCCAGCCTGCCCTTCTCTCTCCAGGCTGTGTTCAGAGGCTGCATAAGGAGAGGTTGGTGGGTATGTTAATGCCTCTACCTGCCTCTGCAGAGAACCTCCTCCCAACAGGCTTGTATACACTTTGCCCCCACCTATGGTAACTCATTCGAGGACAGGAAGATGGCTTTCTAGGGCCTGGCTTCAGCAGATTTTGTTGTGATTCCTTCCCCAGAATGTTTTAAGTCTCCCTCTAGTGATAAAAATAATCCTTGTTTATTGGCTGGAAAAGAATGAAGGATCAGGAAAAAAAGCCCATAATCCCTTTGCTAAGTAACAGCTACTGTTATTATCCGTATATATGTGCTGCAATGTTTCCTAAGCATTTGTAACATAGGTGATTTTTTTCTTTTTAATTAGAGGTGAGAACGTGCCATAGAACCTGCCTTTTGTCCCCTATTGATATTATACCTGAAGTATGTTCTCAAGTCATCAAAAGCCTTTGCAAACATTTTAATAACTACATATTTCTGCCTTATGCTCCCACTGTCTTTCAGTAAGCTTCTGTGATATTGGACACTCAAGTGCCTCTAATAATTTGTGTCCATAAATCCTTGCCCACATTAAATCCTTAACCCCATTAAGTGGTTTGCTCTCATTTTTTTTTAAACTATGTGAATGTATTCCCTATTCAAAACAAAGAAATTAAATGATAAAATACCAAATACGTGGAAGTCCATCATCAATTGTGAAGGTGCCAAATGTTAGTTTTTAATCTGAACGGTAAGATTAATTTCAACGTTAAGGAACATAAAAATCTTTCTTTATCAGCTTTCAGCTGCAACAGACCGGATTTGTTCACTTCAAGAAGAGCAGCAACAATTAAGAGAACAAAATGAGTTAATTCGCGAAAGAAGTGAAAAGAGCGTGGAGGTGAGAAACTGACCTCACAGCTGGGCAGCATGTCTCCCATGCGCAAGTGTCCGTGGCAGAGCTCATGCTCATTGTTTAATAGTGACACAGGCCTCAGGACGTACAGAGATGCCTTGTTTGGTGCCACTGTGCCCTCCCACACCACTTGCAGGCCACCTGGGCCACTTCGGGCTTCCAAGCGCACTGCTTCCTCACCTCTGGGCCTTTGCACTCAAAGGTTCCCATTTACTCTTCAACCTCTGCTCACGTACCGTGTCCTCTGTGATGCCTCCATGGCCCCCATCTGTGGCCTTGGGCCTTCCTCCCCTGTTCCCAGAGCTGTTTGTCCCTCCCTCCATTAGAGAACCCATTTTCTGTGTCATAGAATTGCTGGCTTGCAGCTGTCCTACACAATGACCTGAGAACAGAAAGAGACCATATATGATTCATCTTGAAATTCACCCACTGCTAAAGAACATGCTGGATAAATAAAAATCCATGCTGAATGATGGAATGAATGGGGGCCTTTCCCACTAAGAACAACGGTTCTGTTTTAAAGAAAATTAAATATGTATTGTTTTCCAAACCTCACTTTTCAAAAGTCTGTTGGCTTGCTGTCATCCTTCAGGTTCAAAGATATTTTGAAGTATCTTTTAGCATTTTTCTACAGTGCTTAAAATATAGAAGTTATCCTACATCTTTAAAAATTGTGGCATATTCTTTTAATGTTTTTATTTTAAGTAGGCTCCATGCCCAATGTGGGGCTTGAATTCCTGACCCTGAGATTAAGAGTTGACTCAGCCAGCCAGGTGCCCCTATGGTATATTGTAAAATACTTTGTAGTTAGCTCATTTCCATAAGCAAACCATGCCTCTTGGTGTTCTTGTTTGATATAGATAACAAAACAAGATACAAAAGTTGAGCTGGACACTTACAAGCAAACTCGGCAAGGTCTGGATGAAATGTATAGTGATGTGTGGAAGCAGCTAAAAGAGGAGAAGAAAGTCCGTTTGGTGAGTGCAAGACTGTCTATTTTTTTTTTTTTTTTTAAGTAGGATTCATGCCCAGTGCAGAGCCCAACATGGGGCTTGAACTCACGACCCTGAGATCAAGACCTGAGCTGAGACGCTTAACTAAGCTAGCCAGGTACCCATAGGCTAAGTGTCTTTAGAAGGAATTCCCCAATAGCCCTTCATGTTATTTGTTGTCACTTTTCACACATGTGCTTAAATCTGCTTTTAAAAACAAATGAGTTTTTTATGCAAAGTTTCTAAAGTCTGAAGAAATATATTCATGAAGAATCAAAAATCATCCCTTTAAAAAAATTTTTTAATATTTTTAAAATATTTATTTATTTTTGAGAGAAAGACAGAGTGTGAGTAGAGGAGGGGCAGAGAGAGAGGGAGACACAGAATCCGAAGCAGGCTCCAGGCTCTGAGCTGTCTGCCCAGAGCCTGACGCAGGGCTCAAATTCAGGAACTGTGAGATCATGACCTGAGCCGAAGTCAGTCGCTTAACCAACTGAGCCACCCAGGCGCCCTCCAAAAAATGTTTTTTTAAGGGCTTACTTAGCTTACACCTAAGTTCTGTATTTTTTCCAGTTTTATAAACCTTTTTCAAGGATTACCATGAGACCAGATTTGAGGTTGCTTTGCCAATACAGTTCCCTCAGTCAGCCTCTGGTCTATTTATTATATTCTACCTAATCTCTGTGCCAGTGACCAGTGTTTTGGGTTTGTTTTTAATGTTTATTTATTTGAGAGAGAGCAATCACAAGGGGAGGAGGGGCAGAGAGAGGGAGAGAGAGAATCCCCAGCAGACTCCATACTGCCAGTGCAGAGCCCGATGCCGGGCTTGATCCCATGAACCGTGAATTTTAAAGTATGCTCCACACCCAGCGTGGGGCTTGAACTCATGACCCCGAGATCAAGAGTCACACACTCTACCAACTGAACCAACCAAATGCCCTAACCAGTGTTTTTTAGTAGACACAACTCTTGGACCTGCTTTGTGTCTTTACGCAGATGTGGAAACATGTCTCCTGAGTTACCCAGGACAGCACTAGTTCAAAATGGTTGCACCTTTATTGCCATAAAGGAGCAAACCATACAAAAATCCAAAAACTCTCACATTGCAACGTCAGATTGCTTGGCAGACATTCTTTCAGACTGTGCGTTCTGATTTTAGGGTTTAAAGAATGTGGTTGCCAGGATCAAGGCTCACATTGCCACCTACCAACTTTCTGTTGACTGGATCCAGAGCCAGTTTTCCTTACAAAATGAGCAAAAGGGCTAAACTTAATGTAGTTATGCTCTGGACAGAATTTCCTAAATCTCCCTAACCTACTCCGACTTCCGGGTTATATTTTTGCCACTGCCCAAGATACACCCTCAGGTAAATACATCCCTGTGTCTACTGTAATAACACCTTCTTAATTGATATTCCTAATTGATAAGGAACTAGAAAAAGAACTGGAGCTGCAGATTGGAATGAAGACGGAGATGGAGATCGCAATGAAGCTGCTCGAAAAGGACACCCATGAGAAGCAGGACACCCTAGTCGCCCTCCGCCAGCAGCTGGAGGAAGTCAAAGCCATCAATTTACAGATGTTTCACAAAGTTCAGGTGGGAGCTGACTCTATGTCCCTAGCACAGCCTTACGACCTCACACCGTTCTTGCCGCAGAAGAGAGGACGGACACCTCCGTGAGGCCCCGTCCATAGGCCCCGTTACGCATTTCTGCACTTATTTTATTTGGGTCTCCCAGCAGTCCCTGAGAAAAGTTGATAACATGGGGGAAAGTATAAATTACAGGGCAGACCCGAGTGGCTGCATCTTGTGCGCTGGGTGGCACAGCTAGTAAGTAGAACTGAAAACTGAACCCTGTCTTGGCCCGTTCTTCCCTTCACTGTCTCCCTAGTGTCTTTCGTCTTCTTCAATGACTGTCTGCCCCAGGAAATGGAGAAGTGGATTAAGGAACGATAGAAGTTAGTGTCGTCTTTTCAAGCTGGGCCATGAAGTTAATCTTGCTGAGTCTCCAGCTGCGCGGCTGGCTGCACACCTCTCCTGTCACTTCAGAGCGGTTCAGGGGAGCTAGTCCAGAGAGAATCAATTGTGCCAGAGTTTGAAAGCTAGCATCTAAAAATCGCAAAGCTTCCTTGCTCAGAGGCTACAGCAGCACCCAAGACCATTCTGTGTCCTTCTTTTCTTTTTTTTGAAGTTCTGTTTCCTGGGTTTTTTTTTTTAATTTTTTTTTTAATGTTTATATTTTTATTTTTGAGAGAGACAGAGCATGAGCGGGGGAGAGGCAGAGAGAGAGAGGGAGACACAGAATCCGAAGCAGGCTCCAGGCTCTGAGCTGTCAGCACAGAGCCCAGTGCAGGGCTTGAACTCACAAACTGTGAGATCATAACCTGAGCCAAAGTCGGACGCTCAACCAACTGAGCCACCCAGGTGCCCCTGTTTCCTGTTTTAATGCCTGAACTGTCCCACTTCCTCTTTAGATGTGCTCTCAATCTGTGTCAAAGATGGTGTGAACAGACACACATGTTATCTTGTCCTGCCATTTTTTTTTAAACATAGTCTCATTTATTTATTTATCTATGTATTTATTTTATTTTAATTTTTTAGAGAGAGCGTATGCAATCGGCAGAGGGAGAGAGAGAACCTTTTTTTTCCTAATGTTTATTTATGAGAGAGAGTGAGCACACAAGTGGGCAAGGGGCGGAGAGAGAGGGAGACCCAGAATCTGACAGGCTCCAGGCTCCGAGCTGTCAGTACAAAGCCCGACAAGGGCCTCAAACTCATGAACCGTGGGATCATGACCTGAGCCGAAATCAAGAGTTGGATGCTCAACCTACAGAGCCACCCAGGCACCCCCAGCCTTTTTAAAAACTATTACATAACCAACATTATAATAATAGCTGCAGTGGAAATTAAAGCACAGGGAGAAAAAGAGGAAAATCGTTGCGCTCTCCTGACACATTCTTTATTTTAATTTGTGTTTTCTTCTGGTCTGGGTCAGTCTGTAACCTTAATATTCATGCTCGTCAGAGGAAACCATACTTCATAATTTAGCAGGCCCTAACCTAAAGCGGCTTCAAACTATGGCAGTTTGTATTTCTGTTGCATAATGGTTTCGAGGAGATCATTTCAGACCAGCAGTTTTGCCCCCCGCAGTCGCTTGGGGACCCAGGCTAATGGCAGCTCCAGCTGTCCAGGCCACTGGAAGGGAGTGGAAGGGAGAGAAAAGCAAAAGTCCAGAACCAGGATCTCCTCCCAAACAGTGAGAGAAAAGTTGCACACATCATTCCATTCACTTACACAGCCAAGGGCCAGATGTGGCTGTGAGGGGAGCCTGGGGCTGGCGTGTCCCAGCTGCGAGCCAGATGAAGGGGAGAATAGGAGTCACTAGGGTCACTAGATATAGCTGTCACTACCACCATCTGCCCCACTGAGCTTCCAGAAGTCCTGTCCAGTCCCAGAATCCTCCTGGTCCGCAGCCCCTGGGTGACAAGCAGCACTCTCCATGGAGCCCTCGAGGCCTGTGTTTGAACCAGAAGATCAGCTGTCTTTCTCACATTAACCCATCCCGCCCAGCATAAAATAGTGGAGCCAAAACAGGATTGCAAAAGGAAACAAGAGACCCACAGGGCAGACCCTGGCCTGCCGTGGCCATCATTTGCACCTCTGGGCAGGAGCTGGGAAGGCTGCCCAGGGTGCTGGGGGCTCCATTTGTTAGCATGTCCACCTACCCTTCCTCAGTCGTCAACAGAACTTGTCAGCCAACCTCCATGGTCCCTGACAAGTCCGCCATCTCTATAGCCCATTTGAAGTGGGCTCTTGGGGAATGTGGCCTTCTTGGTGGCTGCACGGCTTAAAAGCCACATTCCCACTGGTCTCGGTTTGCTGGCCTGGAGATTGTATGAAGGGTCAAACAGTCACAGATACTCTTCAGGCCTGACTCGTGGTGACACGAGTTTTTGTGACAGTACAGTTCCCTCAGTCACCATGTCTGGTCTGGTTATTTCCCTTCAATCTGTGTATTGATGACCACAGTTTATTGTTTCATTTATTTTTATTTCTTATTTTCTTATATTTTTTTATTTTGAAAGAGAGAGTACAGGTGCGCATGCATGTGATCAGGGGCGGGCAGACAGAGAAGGGGAGAGAGAGTCCTAAGCAGGCTGCACATTCAGTGGGGAGCCCAGCGCGGGGCTTGAACTCAACGACCATGAGATACTGACCTTAGCCGAAATCAAGAGCCAGATGCTCAACTGACTGAGCTAACCCTGCACCCCTATGGTTTCATTTATTGAACACAGTTCTTCTGCCTGCCTCATTTCTGTGCTCTATCAGTCTTTTCCCACTCCCCTCCTTCAGCGGCCGGTTGTCTGAAACTGCAGACAGAGATGTGCAGGAAAGCCCATACTGTTTTGATTACTACAGCTTTGTAGTATAGCTTAAAATCTAGGATTCTGTACTTCCAGTTTTGTTCTTTGTCAAGATCACTTCGGTTATTTGGGGTCCTTTGTGGTTCCATACAAATTTTAGGATTGTTTGTTCTAGTTCTATGAAAAATACTATTGGTGGGAAGGGAAACAAAAATAATATAAAAGCAGGGAGGGGGACAAAACATAGAGACTCATAAATATGGAGAACAAACAGGGTTACTGAAAGGGTTGTGGGGGGGGGGGGGTTGGGATGGGCTAAATGGGTAAGGGGCACTAAGAAATCTACTCCTGAAATCATTGTTGCACTATATGCTAACTTGGATGTAAATTTTAAAAAATTAAAAAAAAAGAAGTAAAGGAAAAAAAATACTGTTGGTATATTGATAGGAACTGCATTGAATCGATAGATTGCTTTGGGTAGTATGGATATTTTAACAACATTAATTCTTTCAATCTGTGAGCATGGTCTATTTGTGCCATCTTCAGTTTCTTTCATCCATGCTTTACAGTCTTCAGAGTATCGGCTTTTCACCTCCTTGGTGAAGTTTATTACTAGGTATTTTGTTATTTTTTCTGTAATTATAAATGGGATTGTTTTTTTTTAAAGTTTTTTTCTTTACTTTTTTTTTTTTTTTTTTTTTTTTTTTGAAAGGCAGAGAGCGAGCAGGGGAGGGGCAGAGAGAGGGAGACACAGAATTCGAAGTAGGCTCCAGGCTCTAAGCTGTCAGCACAGAGCCCGATGCGGGGCTTGAACCCACGAGCTGGGAGATTGTGACCTGAGTCGAAGTCGGATGCTTAACCAACTGAGGCACCCAGTTGCCCCATAAATGGGATTGTTCTCTTAATTTTTCTTTCGGCTACTTTATTAGTATATAGAAATGGAACAGAAATGTATATTAACTTTGTATCTGTAACTTTACTGAATTCATTTATCTGTTCTAAGTTTTTAGTCTTTTGGGTTTTCTTTATGTAATATCATGTAGTTGCAAATAGTGACAGTTTTACTTCTTTCTTACCAACTTGGATGCCTTTTTTTTTTTTTTAAATGTTTACTCAGTTTTGAGAGACAGCGCGCGAGCAGGGGAGGGGCAGAGAGAAAGGGAGACACAGAATCCGAAGCAGGCTCCAGGCTCTGAGCTGTCAGCACAGAGCCCAATGCGGGGCTCGAACTCATGGACCTTGAGATCATGACTTGAGCCAAAGTGGGCCACTTAACCTACTGAGCCACCCAGGCGCCCCGCCTTTTTTTTTTTTTAATGTTTATTTATTTTTGAGAGAGAGAGAGACAGGGCATGAGTGGGGAAGGGCAGAGAGAGAGGGAGACAGAATCCCTAGCAGGCTCCAGGCTCCAAGCTGTCAGCACAGAGCCTGACAAGGGGCTCAAACTCACAAATTGCAAGATCATAACCTGAACCGAAGTCAGACACTCAACCGACTGAGCCACCCAGGCGCCCTCCCAACTTGGTTGCCTTTTATTTCTTTCAGTTGTCTGATTGCCTTGGCTAGGACTTGGAGTCCTATGTTAAGTAAAAGTGGTGAGAGTGGACATCCTGTCTTGTTCCTGACCTTAGGGGAAAAGCTTTCAGTGTTTCATCATTGCATCTGATGTTAGCTGTGGGTTTCTCATTATATGGCCTTTATTATGTTGAAGTGTGTTCCCTCTAAACGTACTTTGCTGAACGGATGTTGTATTTTATCAGATGCTTTTTCTGCATCTATTAAGATGACCATATGGTTTTTATCCTTCATTTTGTTGTGATGTATCACGTTGATTTATCTGCAGATACTGAACCAGCTATGTATCCTAGAATAAATCCTACTTGATCGTGTGAATGATCCTTTTAACGTGTTGTTGGATTCAGTTTGCCAGTATTTTGCTGAGAATTTTTGCATCTGTGTTTATCAGGGATGTTAGCCTGTAGTTTTCTTTCTTGGTAGGACCTGTGTTCTGGTTTTGATATCAAAGTACTGCTGACGTCACAGAATGAATTTGGAAGTTTTCTTTGCTCTTCTGTTTTTTTGGAACAGTTTGAGAAGATGGAGTATTAACTCTTCTTTAAATGTTTTTATTTTTTATTTTATTTTATTTTATTTTATTTTATTTTATTTTATTTTATTTTATTTTAACGTTTATTTATTTTTGAGACAGGGAGAGACAGAGCATGAACGGGGGAGGGTCAGAGAGAGAGGGAGACACAGAATCCAAAACAGACTCCAGGCTCTGAGCTGTCACCACAGAGCCCAATGCGGGGCTCAAACTCACGGACCGCGAGATCATGACCTGAGCTGAAGTCGGACGCTTAACCGACTGAGCTACCCAGGCGCCCCTCTTTAAATGTTTTTTAAAGTTTATTTATTTTGAGAGAGAGAGAGTAAGAATGAAAGGGGGAGGGGCATAAAGAGACAGGGACAGAAGATCCCAAGTGGGCTCCATGCCAACAGCAGAGAGTTCTATGTGGGGCTCGAATTCACAAACTTAGAGATCATGACCTGAGCTGAAGTCAGACGCTTAACTTACTGAGCCACCCAGGTGCCCCTTAATTCTTTTTTAAGTAAATGTTTGGTAGAATTCACCTGTGAAGCCATCCAGTCCTAGACTTGTGTTTGTTGGGAGTTTTTTTTATTACAAATTCAATTTCATTACTAGAACTTGGTCTGTTCAGATTTTTTTTTTATTATTATGTTTATTTATTTTGAGAGAAAAAGAGTGCGAGTGGGGCAGGGGCAGAGTGAGAGGGAGACACAGAATCTGAAGCAGGCTCTAGGCTCTGAGCTGTCAGCGCAGAGCCCATCGCTGGGCTCAAACCCATGAGTGTGAGATCATGACCTGAGTCGAAGTCAGACACTCAACCAGTTGGGCCATCCAGGCACCCCTAGATTTTTTTTTTTAAGTTTATTTATTTTGAGAGGTGGGGTGGGGCAGAGAAACAGGGAAAGAGAGAATTCCTAGCAGGTTCTGCACTGTCAGCTCAGAGCCTAACGTGGGACTCAAACTCACAAACCATGAGAACATGAGCTGAAATCAAGAGTCGGATACTTGAGGGGCGCCTGGGGTGCCTGGGTGACTCAATCGTTGAGCATCTGACTTTGGCTCAGGTCATGAAATCACAGTTCATGAGTTCAAGCCCCACATCGGGCTCTGTGCTGACAGCTCAGAGCCTGGAGCCTGCTTCAGATTCTGTGTCTCCCTCTCTGTCTCTGCCTCTCCCCAGCTCGCTCTCTCTCTCTCTCTCTCTCTCTCTCTCTCAAAAATAAATTAAAAAAAAAAAAAGTCGGGGCGCCTGGGTGGCTCAGTCAGTTAAGCAACCGACTTCGGCTCAGGTCATGATCTCACGATTCATGGGTTTGAGCCCTGCATCAGGCTGTGTGCTGACAGTTCAGAGCCTGGAGCCTGCTTCTGATTCTGTGTCTCCCTCTCTCTGTACCTCCCCTGCTCATGCTCTGTCTCTCTCTGACTCTCAAAAAATAAATAAATGTTAATAAAAAAAAAAAAATTTTTTTTTTTAAAGTCAGATACTTAATTAACTGAGACACCCAGGTGCCTTGGTCTGTTCAGATTTTTATTTCTTCCTAATTCAGTCTTGGAAGATCGTTAAGTTTCTAGGAATTTATCCATTTATTTTAGGTTGTCCAATGTGTTGGCATATAATTTTTCATAGTTGTATCTTACAGTCCTGTGGTGTCAGCTGTTACTTTTTCTCTTTCATTTCTGTATGTATGTATGTATGTATGTATGTATGTATGTATGTATTTATTTATAAAGTTTATGTATTTTGAGAGAGAGAGCGCAAGCAGGGGAAGGGCAGAGAGAGAAAAGGGGAGAATTCCAACTGGGGTCTTTCTGTCAATGCAGAGCCCCATGTGGGCTCAAACTCATGAACTGCAAGATCATGACCTGAGCCGAAGTCGGACGGTTAACTGACTGAGCCACCCAGATGCCCCTGAATTTATTTATTTGAGCCCTCTTTTTCTTGATGAGTCTGGCTGAAAGTTTATCAATTTTATCTTTTCAAAGAACCAGCTCTTGGTTTCATCTGGTCTTTGCTATTGTTTTTTAGTCTCTATTTCACTTATAGCCATTCTTATTTTTATTATTTCCTTCCTTGTACTAACTTTGGGTTTTGCTCTTCTTTTTTTAGTTGCTTTATGTGTGAAGTTAGATTGTTTCTTTGAGATTTTTCTTGTTTCTTGAGGTAGGCCTGTATCACTATAAACTTCCTTCTTAGGACTGCTTCTATTGCCTCCCAAAGATTTTGGACCACTGTGTTTCCATTTTCATTTGTCTCCAGGTGCTTTTTTTTTTTTTTAATGTCTCCTTTGATTTCTTTGTTGACCAATTTGTTGTTTGGTAGCATGTTGTTTAGCCTCCCCAGGTTTTTTTGGTGTATTTTTTGTATGTTTGTGCTTTTTCCAGTTTTTCTTCTATAATTGATTTTAAGTTTCATACTATTGTGGTCAGAAAAGCAGCTTAATATGATTTCAGTCTTCTTAAATTTATTGAGACTCCTTGTGTGGCCTATCATGATCAATCCTGGAGAATGTCCCATGTGCACTTGAAAAGAATGTGTATTTTGCTAGCTTGGAATAGAATGTTCTGTATATATCTGTTAAGTCCATCAGCTCTAATGTGTCATTCAAAACCACTGTTTCCTTACTGATTTTCTGCCTGGATGATCTATCCATTGATGTAAGTAGTCCCCTACTATTGTATTATTGTCAGTTTCTTTTTTAATGTTTGTTGTTAGCTGCTTTATGTATTTAGGTGCTTCCATGTTGGGTGCATAGATATTTATGATTTTTATATTCTTTTGCTGGACATATATCCTCAAGCTGGATTCAGCTTGTTAGATCTCTTTATCATCATGTAATTCTATTTTAGTCTCACATGGGTACTGCTACCCCAGCTTTTTTTTTTTTTTTTTTGGCTTCCATTTGTGTGCGATATGTTTTTCTATCACTTCACTTTCGGTCTGTATATGTTTTTAGATCTGAAGTGAGTCTCTTATAGGCAGCATATAGACAGGTCTTGGTTTTTTATCCATTCATCTCACCCTACCTATGTCTTCTGATTGGAACAGATAGACCATTTAAATTTAAAGTCATTACTTGGAGCGCCTGGATGGTTCTGTCCATTGAGCATCCGACTCTTGATTTCAGCTCAGGTCATGATCTTAGGGTCATGGGATCAAGGCTCACAGTGGAGCCTGCTTAAGAGTGTCTCTCTCCCCACCTCTGACCCTTTCTTGGGCTCGCTCTCTCCTCAAAAATAAATAAGTAAATATGCATATGTTCTCTCATAAATAAATAATCACTGACAGGTGTGTACTTACTGCCATTTTGTTGTTTTTGGTTGTTTCTGTAGTTATTCTCTATTCCTTCTCTTGCTCTCTTCACTTGCAGTTGATGGCTTCCTATAGTGTTGTGCTTATATTCCTTTCTCTTTGTTTTTTGTGTGTCTATTATAGGCTTTTGATTGGTGGTTACCATAAGGTTCATATATAACTTTTTTTTTAAGTTTATTTATTCATTTTGAGAGAGAGAGAAGCGTGTGCAAGTGAGTGGGAGCGGGAGAGGGGCAGAGAGAGGGAGAGAGAGAATCCCAACCAGACTCCACACTGTCAGGAAGCCAGAAGCCTGAGGCTGGGTATTAGCACAGTTGCTTTCTTCTAAGGGCTGTGAGAAGGACTGTAAGCATCCCTGTCCCCTAGCTGCTGGTGGTTGCTGGTGATCATTGGCAATAATCTTTTCAAAGAACCACCTTTTTTCTAATATTCTTTATTGTCTGTTGTTCCATGTTGCATTGATTTCCACCTTTCCTTTTATTATATTCTTTTTTTTAAGGTTTTCTTTTTTTTATAAGTTTGTTAAGCTTATTATACATTATTATAAGTTTATTATAAGTTTATTTTGAAACAGGGGCACCTGGGTGGCTCAGTCGGTTAAGCGTACAACTTTGGCCCACATCATGATCTGTGAGTTCGAGCCCCACATCAGGCTCTGTACTGACAGTTCAGAGCCTGGAGCCTGCTTCAGATTCTGTGTCTCTCTCTTTCTCTGCTCCTCCCCCACTCATGCTCTGTCTCTCTCAAACATAAACATTTAAAAAAAGAAGAAGAAAGAAAGAAAGAACGGGCCTGAGCAGGGGAGGGGGCAGAGAGACACAGAATCCCAAGCAGGCTCTGCACTGGGGGGCTCAATCTCACAACCATGAGATCATGCCCTGAGCCAAAATCAAGAGTCAGATGCTTAACTGACTGAGTCACCCAGGTACCCCTTTATTATATTCTTTCTGATTTCTTTGCGTTTGCTCTGTAATTTATTTTCATCTTCTGAAATGCATGCTTAGCTCATCTGTTTTATCTTTTTTTTTTTATTTCATAAAAACATTTATTTGGGGGCAGCTGGCTGGCTTAGTCAGTAGAGCATGTGACTTTTGATCTCAAGGTTGTGAGTTCAAGCCCCATGCTGGGGGTAGTTTGCTTTAAAAAATAAAAATAAATAAAAAAGATGTTATTTGAAGTTAAAAATGACCCACACAACTACTGCTTTACCTGTGGCCCTCAAATTTTGACAAAAGTATATCACCTAAGAAGCACATTTATTCACAGCTCAGCCTCTCTGAAACCTACATGCATCTTACAGTCAATGGCACATGTTCTAAGTAGCTGTTTTTTCTTGCTTAGTGGTGTGTAAAATTAGGATACGTCTTCCACTCAGTGCATCTTCAATACCATACAATATTGCATAGTGTTTTCACTGGCTTTTACCTCTAAATATTTCTTTTTTTTTTTTTTTAAGTTTATTTATTTTTGAAAGAGAAAGCACAAGTAGGGGAGGGGCAGAGAGAGAGGGAGAAAGAGAATCCTCAGCAGGCTCCAGGCTGTCAACCCAGAGCCTGATGCAGGGCTCAAACTTACGAACTATGAGATAATGACCTGAGCCAAAATCAAGAGTTGGAGAATTAACCAACTGAGCCACCCAGGCGCCCCTACCTCTCAGTATTTCTTAATTAGTCCTCTGGTTTACATTTTTAGCTCAACAGCTTTTTAGTAATATGCTATGTAGTTTAGTTTCTAAGATATGAGGCATTTTTAGCCATTCTTTTGTTGTTAATGTCTAACTGCATTATATTAAGGTCCAAGAATACAGTCTGTATATTATATTAGGAACTTATTAGGACTTCCTTCTGTCATCAGCCTTTCCGTATCCTTTTATTTTAAAAGTGTCTATTATGGACACACAGGGACACAGTGCTTTTTGCCCGCCCCCCCTGCCTGGGCCCCCGGTACATGCCTGGATTCAGAAGTCACACAGTTGTGGGTGTAAATCTGCTGTATCGCACGTCTGTGCCAGCCTCCCTCTGTGCTTAGGGAACTGGGGCTGACCAGCCGGCCACGAGAACCTACAAGGGCTCGATGAACTCGTAGGTGTGCTTGGCATGTAGGAACAGCTCTGCAACACTGTCAGATCTCACTCTGAAGTTCTTTTTTTAAAAAGGAGCATGGACCTTTCATAGAGGAAAACAAAAAGCTTATTACTTCCTTTTTGGCCTTTCTTTGTGTGGATAAAGCTGGGAGCCTTAGTCCAGTTTGTCTTCCAGTGCTATGGGAAAGACCAGCAATTAGTGAAATGCTCCTAGAAATGTTGTGAAAGCACAGATTGAATCATCAAACCCTCTTTTAACCCTGAGCGGGCACTGCAGTGAGAGAGAGGCAGAGTGTGACCCCTCTTCCTTGCCTTTGCAGAATGCAGAGAGCTGTTTACAGCAGAAGAATGAAGCCATCACATCTTTTGAAGAAAAAACCAACCAGGTTATGTCCAGCATGAAACAGATGGAAGAAAGGTAATCACTCCCTGTGGCAGATACTCCCTAGAAGGTGCTAGACATTCCCTAGGCCCGGGAACTTAGAGTCTCTCTCAAAAGTTCAGACAACTTGGGATGAAAGTCCTTTGGAATTGTAGTCTTGCTGAGCAAGGGGGCTGGATTCCCATCCTTGCCTAAGTGTGTATTCCCTTAATCAATCTCTGGGTGACTGTATCACATTGTCTTCTCAGGAGTCAGACCCATACAGTGAGCTCCTTGTCACCGACACACTTAACCATCAGTCTATAATGGGTCAGAATAGAGCCTGAAAGCAGACCCCAATGAATATGGCAACTGATTTTCTTACAGAGGTGCAAAGGCAGTTCAAGGGAGAAAGGAAAATCTTTTCAATAAGTGATACTGGGACAATCGGACATGCATAAGCAAAAAAAATGGACCTTGGTGTATACTTCCTGTCTTCTACAAAAATTAGCTGGAAATGGATCATAAGTCTAAATGGAAAACTTAAAACTTACAACCTCTGGAAGAAAACCTAGGAGAAAATCTTTGTGATCTTGGATTAGGCAAAGAGATCTTAGACATGACATAAAAGCATGGGATCCAGGGCCCCTGGGTGGCTCAGTCAGTTGAGTGTCCAACTCTTGATTTCGGCTCAGGTCATAATTTCACGGTTCATGAGTTCAAGTCCCATGCCAGGCCCTGCACTGGCACTGCAGAGCCTGCTTGGGATTCTCTCTCTCAGCCTGCTCTCTCTTGCTCTCTCTCTCTGTCAAAATAAATAAATAAAAACTTAAAAAAATGTAATACTTTTGAAAAGCATGGTGTCCATGGGAGGAAAAACTTGATAAGTTGGACTTTATCAAAAGGTAAAACCTTTGTGCTATGAAAGACATGGTTGAGAGAATAAAAAGACCAGCTGGAGATTGGCAGAAAACTTGCAAATCACTTAACTGACAAAGTTATATATTCTGTCTCCAGAATATATAAAGAACTCTCAAAACTCAACAGACAACCCAGTTGAAAAATGGACAAAAGACTTGAATGGACACTTCGCCAAAGAGGACATAGGGATGGCAAATAAGCACACAAAAAGATGTTCAGTGTCAGTAGCCATCAAGGAGGTACATGTTTTGTTATGTTTTGTTGTAAATATTCATTTTTGAAAGAGTGCAAGCAGGGGAGGGGCAGAGAGAGGGGGACAGAGGTGGGCTTTTGTGCTAACAGCAGTGAGCCCTATGTGGGTTCGAACTCACAAACCACAAGATGAGGACCTGAGCCAAGGCAGACACTCAACTGACTGAGCCACCCAGGCACCCCCAGGGAAGTACATGTTAAAATCACCGTGAGATGCTACTACACACCTGTTAGAACAGCTAAATATCTTTTTAATGACAATACCGAGTATTGACGGGGCTACAGAGCAACTAGAACTCTCCTACATGACCGGTGGGGATGCCAAATGGTACAGCCACGTTGGGAAACAGTGTCTTAAAATAAAGCTAACCTTACTCTTCCATCTGACCCAACAATCCCACTCCTGGGTATCAGCCCAAGAGAAATGGAAACTAATGTCCGCACAAAAGCCCATACACAAATGTTTGTAGCAGGTCTATTCATTATTGTCAAAACTAGAAGCGAGTTAGAGGTTTTTCATCGAGTGAAGTAAGAACAAACTGGTACCCTGTACAGTGAAATAGTACTCAGGCAGAGGAAGGAATGAGCCACTGATCCACAAACTTGATTTCAGCAATACTAAGCTGAGAGAAAGAAGCCAGGCTTAAAACGTTATTTATAGAAAGTATGATTCCACTTATAGGACACTCTGGAAAAGAAAAAGTCATGGTATCAGAGCCCATCAGGGGTCAGGGGTGGGAAGGGAGCCTTCAGGGGTGACAGAACTGCTCTGTCTCTTGATCACCATGGTGGTTCCATGGGTCTATCCGTGTGCTAAAAACTCTGGGAACTGGGCACACACATGAGTCAATCTTACTGTGTGCATATTTACAATGCAAGCCACGAGAACAGGAAAACACGATACCTTCGGTGGCGAGGGTGGCTCCTTTCCTTATGCAGATGTGCTTGCTTCGGTGCAGGTTACGGCAGTCTGAAAGGGCCAGGCAGGGGGCTGAGGAGCGGAGCCACCGGCTGCAGCAGGAGCTGGGCGGCCGGACGTGTGCTTTGCAGCAACAGCTCTCACAGCTGCATGAGCAGTGGTAGGCGGGCGGCCCGGTGGGGGGCAGAGGGGGGCGGGCCGTGGCCTCTTCGAAGTTTAACCCTCATCTCCTACAAGGCTGGGATGAGGGTTTGAGCGTGCATGTAAAGCCCAGTGATGAGTGACAGATGTCTGTGTTTCACAAATGAGAGAGCTGGTTCGGGGGTTCAGGAACGTCCCAGGGCCACTTGGCTGGTGAGCAGCAGGGGATGGGGGGGTCCAGTAGCTTTCTCCTGCCCCCACCCCCAGTGTCCTCCAGTGGGAGCTGGCTCTGGGTTGGAAAAAGCAGAACTCGTGTTGCAACCCCCCACGCCCCAGGTCTTGCCTCAGTAGGGGATCCCACAGGTGCAGCCCTAAGTGTCCCCAGGCCCTTTTGCTTTCTTTCGGCTCACATGCAGTCAAGTGTGCACCTGCCCTTCTTCCCCTTGAGGGGTCCCGGTGTCCCCTGTGGAGGGGCAGGCAGCCCTGCTCCAGTGATGGGTTTAGATACGCATGTGACAATGCCAATTCCAATTCCCCGTTCCCTGTGTGGTGAATTGGGTTGGAGATTGTGCAGTTTCCGCGCAAATCTCCCACTGAGACTAACTCCAGTTCATTTTGGGAAAACAGTTCAAGTCTAGAGAAAGAGCTGAAATCAGAAAAAGAGCAAAGACAGGCTCTTCAACGAGAATTACAGCAGGAGAAAGACACTTCCTCTCTGCTCCGAGCAGAGCTACAGCAAGTGGAAGGATTAAAAAAGGTAAGGCAGGGGTGCCTGGGTGGCTTGGTTGAGTGTTGGACTCTTGATCTCAACTCAGGTCACGATCTCACGGTTCATGAGTTGGAGCCCCACATCATGCTGTGTGCTGACAGCATGGAGCCTGCTTGGGATTCTCTCTTTCCCTTTCTCTGCCCCTCCCCTGCTCACTCACTCGCTCTCTAAATAAATAAACAAACAAACGAACTAAAAAAAAAAGAAAGGTAAGGCAGCCATCCTTGGGAGAAAAAGAGCTACCAGTGTCTCTGGAAACTGCAACCACAGAGCCAGAGCTGTGCCCATGGAGCTGCTGCTCTGGGCGGCCGGTGCACACACCAGACACTCAGGGGTGAGTGCTGTGAACAGAACATTCCCTGCCGTGGGCAGGGGTGGTCTGGGAAGAGTGACGGGCGGATCTGAATGACAGCAAGGGACGGCTATGCACAGGTCCAAGCTAAGAACCTCTCAGGCAGATAGCAGGAAGTGTGAGGGTATGTCGTGGTCAAGGAGCAGAAAGAAGGGCCATGAGGCTGAGGTGTGGCGAGCGGAAGAAGGAAGCACTGGAGCCGAGGCCTCAGGTGGGCAGACCGATCTCGGGCCCCCAGAGCTGCACGAAGGGATTTGGATCTTCTCTTGAGCACGGTAAGAAGCTGTTGGGGGCATGGAGGGGGTGGGGGAGGTACATGGCCCACTTCATTTTAAGACCGTCACCAGCTACTGTGTGAGAATGGGTGGCGGGCTTGCAAGAGAGGAAACAGTAAGCATGAACATCTTCCACCAAGTGCCACACCTCCACCCCAGAGGGGCTTGGCCTAGGGTCAGGTATCCTGGTTCCCCAGAACTTTCTGGGCCTGGGCCACCCCTGGGAAGCCAACCGAACCAGTCTCTGCCTAGAGCCACCTCGGTCCTCTGGTGAAGGTGAGGCCTGGATCCTATGGAAAGCTTCAGGGAGAGAGATGTTGGGGTGCCAGAATGGCATCTCTGTCTGGTTGCAGAACTAGATCTCCCAGGGAACCCAGGCAGTCTACAAGTCTTCCCCGATGATAAAATCGCCAGGCATCTCCCGCAAAGGTGGGAGGTCCCCACAATGCTGGTGGGAGCAGCCGCAGCCTGCTAGGGGGTGTCCCTGACTACTGCAGCCTCTCCTGGTGGGACTGGCATGCCTTCCGCACCACACCTGCCCTGGCAGAGGGTCCTTGAGGCTGGGGCAGCTCCCAGACCTGGATCTCGTTGTGCTGAATGTGGTAATGGGTCCTGCTGCACAATCTGAATGAGCCAACAAAGGCGCTTTGGTTTCTGTTGAAAAGTGTCTAGAGCCCCTTGCTGGGGAGCCCACTAGGCCAGGGGTGGGGAGGACCCCTGGGGAGGGGAGAAGTTCCTCATGAGCCTCTCAGGCTTGGAAAAGGGAGGAGAAGAAATGGAGGGCAGAAGAGGACTCCCAGAAAGTTCTGCATCGTGCCTCCTTTATTCCACTCCCAAATACTTTGGTGTAAGATTTGAATCGCTTGCCCTCCCCACCTCCCACCCGCACTTACATACACACACAAGAAACAAAATGTATCTGACATCAGCAGGGTGCCCTGTGCTGTGTGCCTGTGACAGCAGGCTCTGGGGCGGCTGGGAGGGAAGTGCCCACCACTTAGGCCTAAGCCCTGAACCGCACTGTCCTGGGTCTTCTGTCCTAGCCCTCGCCAGCCTGTGTCAAGGTGCCCTGTTCTCAGGTTACGATGGTTGTCATTGTGTGAGCTGCTCTCCCCACATGCACGAGAATGAGATCCCAATCTGGGCCTTCATCAGCCTTGTTCACTCACTCACAACCAGCCCTTTCCAAAAAACACTATCCAGACAAGCCTTCTCTGGGCAAGTGACCTACAGTTCTATAGAAGTTTCACCTGTGTATTTTTGGAGGTAATTCTCTGTGTTTAAACAGTCCTTTAATAGCAACTCAGATGGGCAGAGCCTTGTTTGCCCTGGGAGGAGGACTGTTTGAATGGAGCTGTTTCCTGCTCCATGTCACTGTCCCCACCGCAGGGCCACCCCTGTAGCATTCACCTTGCAGTTGCCCATTCTGGAGAAACAGGCTGGTGAGAAGTAACCCACGAAGTAACTCTGTCTGGAGTGCGGTTCATACGACAAAACTGCTTTTTGTGCTTGAAAAGCATTCTGCCCTTCTTGTTGCTGTGATCGCTAAGCCTTTTTTTTTTTTTTTAATTTGTTTTAACGTTTATTTATTTTTTGAGAGACAGAGAGCATGAGCAAGGGAGGGGACAGAGAGAGGGGGAGTCACAGCTTCCAAAGCAGGCTCCAGGCTCCGAGCTGTCAGCATGGAGCCCGATGCGGGGCTCGAACTCACGAACCACGAGATCATGACCTGAGCCGAAGTCGGACGCCCAACCGACTGAGCCACCCAGGTGCCCCTGTGATCGCTAAACCTTTAAAAAAAAAAAAGAAAGAAAGAAAGAAAGAAAAAAAAAGACTGTCAGCGTATCAGGCATCTGGTCGTTTCGTTTTAGGAGCTGCGGGAGCTCCAGGACGAGAAGGCAGAGTTGCAGAAGGTTTGCGAGGAGCAGGAACAGGCCCTCCAGGAAATGGGGCTGCACCTCAGCCAGTAAGACCCCAGTCCCCCTCACCTGCCCCCTGCGCCGCCCCCTGGAGTCACACCAGCCTGCCCACCGGGCCCTGAACCAAATTGTGTTGTCGTGGAAGGGAGGGCCGGGAAGGAGGCCTGCCAGGTGGAGGTCAGGCCTCGAGGACGCAATGCTGGTTTAACGCGTTAAGAAACCCCAGATGGGTGAACCAGATGGGTGGCGGGCGGGCTGCTTGCTGGGCCTGCAGTCAGACCAGAGTGGATACTGTGGTTTGAGGGTTCCAGCCTGCCCTAGCCAAAGTGCGGTCACCTCCAGCCTTTCTGGATACTCGCACCCACCAGTCTTTCTGTCTGCTCTGCTGGCTGCTGCTGCAGGAGTGCCGATGTTGGTGCTTCTGTTTGTCCTGTAACTGGACAGCTCTCCTTCCCGATGGTCCCAGTCCTGCCAGGTTGCTCTGGACAGTCTGATAGGTCACAGCCGATACTAGAATATGTTCACCTGTGCAATTATTGTTGTTTTTCTTTTTTAATATTTCTTGAAAGAGATAGAGCATGAGCAGGGGAGGGGCAGAGAGAGACACAGAATTCAAAGCAGGCTCCAGGCTCCAACCCACAAACCGTGAGACCTGAGCCAAAGTCGGACACTTAACTGACTGAGCCACCCAGGTGCCCCTATTACTGAATTTTCAAAGCCATGGGGGAGCTTTTTCTCCTTCTGAGTCAGGACTCTTGGTTTCAGAGGGACAAAAATCCAACTCAAACTGTCTGAAGCAGAAAAAGCCATCAGAACTGTCTCTCCTTCCTACCTCTGGTGTCCTGTCTGTTGCTTCCACCACGAGGGGATCTGGCTCACATCAGGGCAGAATGGCTCCCACAGGGACTCCAGGTTGACTTGCCACCCCCACCAGAGTCCTGTTCTGGTGCCTGTCACAAGCACGGTGACCAGAGAGAGAAGGGCTGTCATGGCCAGCACAGCCTGGGCTCAGGCTCCATGCTGAATAAAACCCTGACCAGAAAAGGTCCAGAGATGAGGGTGACCAGGAGAAGAAACTAGAAACACTGAAGTAGTATGCACACCGAACAGGATGTCCCTCAGTTGGGCTGCGTGGGGGTTGCTGTGTCAGGACACGTGACACGGGCAGGGGTTCCCCAGGGAACCTTTGTGCTTCTTCCCTCCTTCCCTCCCTCCTTCTTCATGTCACCAGGTGACACCAGAGAAGACTCCCTTCAGATCCCTCCACCAGCCAGACACAGCTGCCTGGTTTCTTTATGTCGCCAAAGTCTGGGTCCTTCCCAAGCTTATTTCCCAGGGAAGTGCTTGCACAGTCAGGCTGCCCTCTCCACCTGGTGTCCCCAGGTCTCTCCACCCAGGCAGCTGCTGGTGCTGTCAGTCTGCAGGCCTGTTCCTAAGCTGGTCAGGGCAGGAGGGAATGCCTTTTTCTAAAGGACTTGATGCTCAGTTTCCTAATCCTCCCCCAGAAGACTAGCTCGTGTCTCAGAGCCCGGCCACTTTGACACTTGGATTAGGTTAATCCAATGACAGTTTAGGCTAATCTCAGCTTTCAAGGGCTCAGACCATCCCCCCTGCCCCACCCGCCCACAATTACAACTTCTTACAGTTTCATTTTATCTGGTTTAATCCTGCCAGTTTAGACTGTGTTCAGTCAGTCGTTTATGTGGACAACTAAGGAATTATTCTTACCCTAACAAGAATGGAGCAAGGACAAATGAACATGTCCTCTGAGCAGGACTGTTCTAAAAGGAGCAGGCAGCAGGAAAAGGGCCCAGAGAGCCCTGCAGATTCTGGTTCCTGAGGGGAGCACACACAGCCCCACTCCAGGACATGCCTTATGCAGGAATGGTTGCCCAGAGAAGCTAGGAAACTGGATTTCTGGGACATTATCTTTTTATTTTTTAAGTTTATTTATTTTGAGAGAGAAAGAGACACCCCAAGTTGGGGAGGGGCAGATGGAGAGAGAGAGTCTGCACTGCAGCACAGAGCCCGATGCGGGGCACGAACTCACAAAGCTGTGAGATGGCGACCCAAGCCAAAACCAAGAGTCAGATGCTTAACTGAGCCCCCCAGGCACCCGTATCCTCAATCTTTAAATGGCTGCAACTATTTCAAAGTCTTCTGAAAGCTTGCAGGATCAACAGTCTGTTCTTGGGCCACGTTCAGTCCACAGGCTCAACCTCGGAGCATGGCAGACGTGAGCCAACCTCAAGAGGTGGCTCTGGGATGATGAAAAGGTAGAAAGAGTGTTCCAGAATGACTCATGTTATGGGACAGCTCTCTCAATAAGCCCTGTCTCCCTCCCGAAGCCAGACAGTCGCTGTTGAGAGCCTCTCACTGCTTCTAAATGATTTTTGCCTTTTTTTCTTCAAGGTCAAAGCTGAAGATGGAAGACATCAAAGAAGTAAATAAGGCACTGAAGGTACTGGATTGTTGATGTTATTAGCATAAGAATCTCTGCCCAAGAGCAGCTGTTGGTCAGCTAGTGCAAACGCCCCATGTGCTCTTGGGTTTTGCCACAAGTCAGGTGACCGTGTGCGGCTGAGGCTTCAGTGGCGGTTAGCACTTGTTCACAGAGCAGAAAGTGCCGCTCAGAGCCAGGTGACCTGGTGAGAGGTGGTGCTGCTGAGTGGCGGGCCCACCCCAGAACCCTGGTCTGGATCCGGGCTCCTCAGCTGTCAGCCATAGTTCCACCCCAGGCCTGCCACACAGGTGCCCAAATGGAGGAAGCACAAAGTGGCAGAGAGATCCAGGGATTGTTGAATAGGGAGCGTGAGACCTCTCCCTGCAAGTGAGGGGCCGGAGGCCACCCTGCTATTTCTGGGGACCATTCAAGCCCTGACCTGGGCCGTGTTTCTGGACCACCTTGGGGAGGGCAGGATGATGCACCCACCTACGGAGAGCTGGAACGTGGGGACCAGGTGACTAGGTACGGGCACCAGGCTGGCCCACTAGGGTCGGGACAGGGACAGTTCAGAGAAGGGACCGCCCACCTGGGACAGGAGTTTGCGGCCTCTGCTGGATGGAGACCCTAGTACACACAGGGCAGAGGCAAACTGTCACGGCAGCTCACGGCAGCCCTGACTTAACATCATGCACCTTCCCCGCCCTTGCAGGTGGGCAGCGCCTTAGAGGAGATCGCTGTGAGCTGCTTTTCTGTCCCTGAAAAACTGCTGGAATGTCCAACAGTGACAGCAGCACTCGAGGAAGGAGCTGTTGGGCGTGGTGCTACAGCTCTTAGGGTCAGTCTGTCACCAAGAAAGTGACATCCACCAGAGGCTAAGGAGCCAGAAAAGTTTCTCAGGTCTTTGGCCCCTTTGAAAGCTCAGTCCCTGCAGCTGAACAAATCATGCCTCCTGGTTGTCCTTTAGAAAGACAGCTTTCAGAGTGGTGTCTGCCTCTGCAGAATGGAGACTCCTGCCTCCCCACCTCGCTCTGAGGGTCGGGGGGCTCAGCATGTGGAGAAGGGCCTCCCATCCCATGGCATGTTACCTTCTGTCTCAGCAGGGACTGCCATCACAGACCTGGTCTGGCTGACCAGGCTGGCCCCTCTCCCTCCTGCCAGTTCAGCAGGGGGACACTGGAGAATGTCTCAGCCAGGATCCAGTTGCAGGCATCAGATCCTGACTCTTGTTACCTCAGCCGAAGGGCATTTATTGAAAGGGGGTGGGGAAGGCTCAGGTTCCCGGGAAGCTGGGGGATCTGGCTGCAGGCCGGGAAGCCAGGGCCAGAGGGCAGACGGTCTGCAGCACGTGAGCTGTGGTCAGGGCAGGGAGGCCCTAGGAGGCCCCATCTAGCGTAAAGTGGCTGTCCCTCAAAAGGTGCTATTAGAGAAGTGGTAGGCCACTGACATTGGGCAGCCAAAGGTCCATCAGGAGCCAGGCCGTAAACTGGGATTCTGTGGTGGTCTTTCCTCCCCCAGGGCCATACTTGGCTGAAAGACGATGAAGCAACGCACTGTAAGCAGTGTGAAAAGGAGTTCTCCATTTCCCGAAGAAAGGTACGTGGGGTGGCCCTCCATTGGCTCACACAGGTGGGGCTCCCCTCCCACCAGTCCCACAGGGGCCACCGCACTGTGATCACACCTGCTGGTCTGCTGGCCCAGGGAGATGGTTTCCCAGCTCATGCCCAGAGCTAGTCTAGGTGAGCAGATCATTGAAAATTCATTTTAAGCAACAGGACCAACATCTGGCAAAGTGAGGCAAAAACAATCTCTAGAGAACCGGTGAGCAGCGAGTCTCCGGACAGGCCCCCAAGTGGCACCAAAAGCTCACTGGCATCTGGGCAGGGCCAGTGCCCTGATAAGTCTGCCTCTGCCAGTGTACAGCCTGCCCTCAGGCTCCAGGAACAGAAGGTCCTATACCTTTGGTCCAGGGTTGACAGGGCTTTGAGTGACCAGTTGGGCATGATAGGGGCAGGATATAGATGCCAAGCAAAACTGGAAACCTCTACAGCCCACAGTACCCCATCCACTACTACACAGGTGCGCATGCTCACCGGTCCCGGCTAACGGCCTGTGGAAAAGTACAACTCCCAAACCTTAGTGCCTTGCAGTAGGTCCAGAGGTAGAAACAGCCCTCCTGAGGCTACCGTTGAAATCCTGCATTTCCACAAGGCCTGCTGGACACTGGGGCCTCTCCATCCCCACCTGTGAACGGCCTGGCAGAGGTTCATTGTCTAGCCTGATGGGGTTGGGCTGTTGGCAGAAGTGACAGATTTCTACATGGATCCTGGTCTTGGCGTTCTGCCCAAGGCTTAGGCAGTTCTTCACAAAGTAAGACACCCATCAGGAGGGGCTGGCTGGCTAAAGAAACCTGGGGTCCCACCACAGGGTGCAGGGATTGCAGGGACTGAACCTGGGCCCCCAACTCCAGTAAACACATTCTGAAGGAAAAGAGCCTGATTCATACAAGCGCATGCCCCTCCACCACCACTCTGCAGACCTTAGAGGCACAGGACTGTAGAAACAAATGTCTGCAAGGACCCCTTCCAAACTGACACATCTGCAAGTCTGCCTTAGGTTTTAAGATCCCTTCCCCAAAGGCTCTAAGAACAAAGTGGGTGTACGGATGGGGGAGCACAGCACACCATGATGGCCTCTCTGTCCCGCAGCACCACTGCCGTAACTGCGGCCACATCTTCTGCAACACGTGTTCCAGCAACGAGCTAGCACTGCCCTCCTACCCCAAGCCCGTGCGTGTGTGCGACAGCTGCCACACGCTGCTCCTGCAGCGCTGCTCCTCGTCCACTGGCTCCTAAGCACACAGGGCGTCGGCAAGGCAGCCTCACAACCGTGCCAAACTCTGTGGGTCTTGGGGGATGCCCAAGGGCTTGGGGAAGCAGGAAGGAACGCGATCCTGGCCGGCTGTGCACACGGCATGGCGGAATGGAAGGTACACGCCTCTCCTTTCCGGACTGTATGGAATTAACCTATCTGCTAACCTGTCTGGATGCTTCCTTCTCACTTGGCTACATCACTGGCTTTGGCTCCAGTGTAACTTCATGATTTTGCTACTGTCATTTTTCACTTTTCAAAAAAAATTGTCCGGTTTTATGGCAGTCGTACTAGTATAATGAGCAACCAGCTCCACCCCCCCCCCCCCCCCCCGCCCCTTCCCTTCCCTGCTTCAGAAGCCAGAGATTTGCCACATCACACCCTTGTTAATATGTCTTTGGACCTGCAATAAAATCATTTATTTTTCACTCCGGTGCAGAAAGCATAGGCACTCGTGTCCGTGTCACAGACGTCAGGGTCAGCCTCTGGGGAGGCCTCAGGGCAGCCCCCATGTCAGGACTAAAGGCCCTCAAGGAGGGCAGCTGCCTTTGAGGTAAGCCTGCTGGGTTCTGGTACAGGCTGTGCCCTGTCCAGTGAGCTGAGGACGACATGGGCCATGAAGTCCACCAACAGGCACAGAGGAAGTGACCTCACGCCCATCACCAAAGCTCAGAAGTTGTTCCTTTATGCAAGTGGATTGCAGGAGATACCTGTGGGAGGCACCTGCCAGATAGTCATTCACAAACTTCAAAAGTAGGGCTAGGACAGGTGCAGTCAGCTGTGAAATTGGGCTCAGCACATGCTCACCCCACCCCCTGCCCCCAGCCAGGGGTCTGAAATGAAAGAAGTGCTGTAACACTGTCCAGACCTGTCCATCCATCTGCAGAGCCTCTGCCTTCTCCAGCCCTCAGGGGACTCCCTGTGCTGGCTGCTCAGTCCCCACTTTCCCCGTAAGTCCCCTGGCCTGCTTAGCTGTCCAGCCCCCTGCTCGAGGCCCTGGCTCTCCCTCTTCTTCCTGGGCTCTTACCCTGCAGAAAGTTCCCCACAGGCTGGCTCAGATTCCATATGTGCTGCTCCCTTAAACACATCTGTGGGGTTGGGAAGTTTGCGGGGGGGGGGGCGGGGGGGAGAGACCTGGGCAGCTCTGCAAGGTTGGGTCGATACACACGCCCAGCTCCAGAGCAACATTCCTTCGGAGCTGCAGGTTCTCACATCCTATCAGGAAGTACGATGGCAGAGAAAGCAGCTGCCAAGAGGGACGCTTCATCTGAGCAGCTTTTTAGTAAAATCTCCAGCACTCAGCTGTTCCCGTAATGCTTACATCCTGAACTATACTCCACACTGGTCTGGCATCAGAGCAGTACCCAGTTTTCAGTGCACCCAATTTGGATTCCAGCTCACTGGAGAGCCTTGGGCTCGTCATCACCTCACTTCTGGGCTCTCATCTGCCCACACAGAAAAGAATACCTGACTCCTGTTTTGACCACTAAGTAGAATGTTCCCCCTCTCCACCCAACAAGCAAGATACTGAGGCATTATTCAAAGGACCCTTCTGCCAGTTACCAAATATTTAGTTGCAATGAGACAACTTTTCTATCCACGCCACGTCAAATATGCACCTGAACTTTGGAATCCTCAGGCTGTGGTGGGGTGACCTTCCTGACCCGGGCAATGAGGGACAGTGGTCTAAGGCAATGCTTCTCAAGCTTAAATGCACAGGTTAGCCAGGAAGAAGGGTGTCCTATTAGAATGCCACCTCCCAACAGCACCTGGAGGTTCTGGTCTAACAAGCACCCAGGTGGTTTTGGTTCAAGTCCATGGAACACAAGGTTCCAAAGAACCAGGATGGTGGGTTAAATACTCCCTTTTCAAAAGCCAAATGGTTCTGGATTAGCTTAGCCTTACTCCTGCTGTCCCTTTTACCTCCAAAGAGCCTTTACTCAACAAAGACATTCCTTACGTAAAACAACTTAAAGAGCCAGACAAGCAATCTTCCTTGAGCCTTCTCATTAACAGGGGTCAGTTCCACAGACACTGAATAACTCAGCCAAGATGCTAGGGGCAGTGTGAAGTCCAGAACACAGCAGAAGCTCAAGGCTGCCTCCCCTGCAAATTATTTCTCTAAACCTGAAGACAGGCTAAGGATTCCAACAACACTTGTGTGCCCCAGGCTGATGGCAAGTTGTTCCCCTCCACCATGTGGGATAGCACCATCCTCCACAGAGGGGATGCAGCACAATACATCTGCAGGGCCTTTTGCACACATTTGTGCAATGCTGCCATCTACAGATGCTTAGAAACACCTAAGATTGTAACCAAACCTCACCAAAGATGAAAAGAGATTTTCAGCACTGACACAAGTGGCTTCAAATCCTCAATTTGGCTTAAGCGGAGTCTGCAGTGTTAAGCATGTACTAAAGGAATTTTGAGACAATCACACCTTGGCTAGCTCCTTCTAGAAGACCTCCCGTACCCCATGTAAGCAAAAACTCAGAGTGGGAAGGGTGGCTCCTGGTCAGCCACCCACCACCCCTGGCACTTCCTTCTTAGCCATGCCTGCTGCAGGCCTCCGCGAACATGCAGAACATGCAGTGAGCACTTCGGCCTCTCCATGTTTTATGCAAGCGCTTAGCAAGTCAGAGGCAGCTCAGGTTAGGTCCTACGCAGCCAGGCCAAACACACAGCCCTTCCACAAGGGCCCCACAAGCTAGATTTACCTTCAGTTGCACTGGAGGGAAGAAGTCTGACGACATCTACACAACAGCCTCAACTGCCGAGCCTCTCTGCCACAGCCAAAGACGTGAGCCACTGTCACCTACGCCCCGGGCAGGAATAGAGCACCAAGAAACAGTCCACATGACACTGAAGCATAGACAAGACAAAGTGCAGTTTTTAAAAGGAAGATTTATTTGACAAGTTTCACTTAGCGCAATACACCTAAAAGGAAATCACAATACAATGAAAGATTTAAATCAAGGCCTCAGAATTTCATACAAACACCAAGACCAAAATCCTAAAGTATTGGTATTGCGTCTCAAATTTCCCCCATTAACTTAAAAAAAAAAAAAAAAAAAAAAGAAGCTTAAACTTACGTGCCTTAGAGGTTATTAAATGAAACTAGAATTAACAAACATGCCAAATGTTTTCACTTTTAATTGTAGACACAGCTCCTATATTGAGTTTTACAAAAAAAAAAAAAGCATGTCTTTCAACATGCATCCAAACAGTGTTCAATGTAATGTGGTATAAGAGCAACATTTAACATAATTCAACTGCTTTAACCTAAATACACTTACTGCTTAAGTACATCCTACTATATAACTAGAGAAAAGCTGAAAATTGTTTAACAGTTATAGTTTACTCGGTTGTTACATCCTAGATGAAAGTTTGTGTTCAAAAATACTGAACCTTAAGTCTTTAAAACAATCCTTGATTTCCACTTAGAGTAAGCATGAATCACAAGCTTGTATTGCAAAACTGTTAAACTTTTTTCTTTAAAAAATGTTGACCAAGAGTCAGTGATCAGGATCAATTACATTCCCCATCCACCACTCATACTGGACATGCTAGACATCCCTCCCATTCCGTTCACTCCCATAGATGCACGGCTTCCACTACTGTAGTAGCTGCTGTTCACTGCTCCTTGGCTGCCTGCAAAGAGATCAATATGACAAGTCAGGAGAATTACCAGATTATCAGTCAAATAAAATATAGCATTCCAAGAAAAAGTTTAAAAAGTATACGAGTACAAATGGCTGCTGTCCAAGTGGCGAGAAGCATGTTTGGGAAAGGGGACTCCCGACTCCAAACAAGTCTCAATTAACCCCTTTTCTCTGCAGTACCAACTTGCCAGACTCTCGTGCTACCATTTAATTGGATGCTTCAGGATCAACATAGAAAATTAAGTTTAAAGGAAAACTAGTGTTTTTCAAAAATTGCAAAATTACTTCATGTTGTTTTTAAAGCTAAACAAGGCATTTAAAAAAAAAAATTTTACCATAAACATTCACAATGTGTCCATCGAATGGCATATATGAATAGGGAGGACAGGGGCAGTCTCTTGCTTTTCCTATTCATGGTGGGCAGGAAGTGAGACGACAAAAGTTGGACTAAAGGCAACTCACTGTGCCCAAAATGGCAGCCTCCATGGAGTTAAGTCAGAGCCATTGACTGCTATAGAAATAGTGTTATTACAACATATCAGTATTTGCTATTGGGAATTTAAATTATATTTTTTGAGAAAATATTTACCTATGCAATGTTTGATTGAAAATCACTGGAGTTTTCCTGTAAAACTTGGTCTGCAAAAGGATTTTGTAGGGTAAGACTATAATACCAAAATCACCATTCTTTAGACCAATTGAAAAAAAAAATCAAATAAAAGCAATCCTAGGATAAAACTGACTAGTAAATACGGTCCTGAACCCAACCACCATTCTACTTTATAAAATTCTCCCTCCATCTAAAATGGATTTAATGCTAACGAAAAGACAGAAAAAAAAAAAAAAAAAAAAAAAAAGATGAACAATTTTTTTAATAAATGGAGGCAGATGTTTTCTGGCTTGACATTATTCCAAGTTGCAATGACTAATAATTTATACAACACTCCCCCTCCCAAAGATTGGTTCTGAAAATTAAGCTATTAAAAGAACAAGTTACATTTGGATCAAAAGCATATTATTTGTTAACCCCAATTTCACCAAAAAGAAGCCTGCATATTCCCCCAACTAAAGAAACCTGCCTAAAACTTATCTCAAGTATACAGAAAAACACACTTACCATATCCACTCATGCTGCTCTGGCCGCCATAGCCGCCTCCATAACCACCACTCAGCTGCTGACTGGCTGGGCCACCATAACTGGACTGGTTTGCTGTTAAGTTAAGAGAACATTAGAACCCTGTGCCATATGTAATGTGGTACCTGGTGGTACCGGGCTTGTAATTCTAAATCTATGATTTTCCAGTCTTTTGATTTTATATTACTATAATCCTCTGTCTCCTTCTGCCTATTGCCTATGACCAAAACTACCTTTCTATCCATCGTATGAACTAGTCAAACATTTATAAACCAAAAGGCCAACAGTATGCACATCAGCAGGACTAAATGCACATGATTCCATAAAGTAGAGGCATTTTGAGAAGACCTTAGGATACTGCTTAACTGGATTTAGTGGGGTTTTACCCCATAATTTATACAGTAAGGTTATGTCAATACACAGGTATAACTGAACACCTAATTATGCCCAACTATGCCCAAGAATTTATTGATCCTGTGCTTTTTAGTAATTTTAGACTTATACTTCATAAAGACAACCGAACTAGTTTCTGCCATCCCCTCCCCCAAAAGTACTTAAAACTAGTCATCTAAACAGTTTTTACATTAACTCACAAGGATTTAAATAAGCCAGACAAAATTCAAATTGAAAACTCTTTGCCTAACTTAATTATGCTAAACTCATTAAAATATAAATTAACTTAACTTATATAATCGACTTATATAGATATGTTTTGGTTTTTAAAAAAACTAACGATATTTACACAAGCCCATGCCTCCCATCATTTGGCTACCATAAGCACCACCGCTTGCTCCTGCTGTAGAATTCAAGAAGAGTTCTACATATCTGTGTTCTGAAATGAGAGAAAAGGCATACAAGGTTAGCTTAAAAAAAAGACACTAAAGTGATATTTACACAAACCCATGCCTCCTAGCATTTGGCTACCGTAAGCACCACCGCTTGCTCCTGCTGTAGAATTCAAGAAGAGTTCTACATATCTGTGTTCTGAAATGAGAAAAAAAAAAGTTTGAAAGTCTTTGTTGGTGAAAGAAAGAGAGAGAAGCACTTTTAAGTTCTTAAACAAGTAGATCTGTGAACTTCAAATACTTTTGGTAAAAAAAAAAACAAAACCTCTAGCTGCTTCTCAGGCAATTGGACTATGCACATTTCAAAAACCAGCCTTCTGATTTAAACATTCATCTAAATTAAGTCTGTCAATTAAGGCTATAATTCAAGTCCGTGTTCTCATCACAAACCCCTTCCAATCCCACTAAACCCACATTTTTTAAACACAAACCAAAGAACTAACTCATTATCAGACCGAATTTCTCATACATCCCTACTATTTCTCTATCACAAACACTGGTCACTCAACCATCTGTAGAGACCCCCGGCCAAGACACTTAAATCTCACTTACGCATATTTGCTTTGTCTTTTGACATAGCTGCCACAGCATCTTCGTGAGTTGCAAACTCGACGTCTGCTTCACCAGTTACTCTGCCATCAGGACCAATTTCAATGTGTACTCTCACAGGGTTCAGCGGTGAAAAGAACTAAATATAAGTATTTCAGAGAATAAAGTCAAATCTCTATTGTTAGAAAACACAAATTTATAGCGTACTGTTTCACTTAGACTAAGAACCAAGTTTTTAATGCTCTCCTGAAATAGACAACCTGTAAATTTATCTTACACTTACATTATAAATGTCATTCTCAGTAGCTCTGTAAGGTAATCCCCGCATGTGTACACAATGTCCTGTTGTGCTCTGGAAAGTAGAGCCACCATCCCCGTATCTGTGATCAGACATTCCTGAAAAACAATAATTGAGGTCTAGATGGACAAGAGTGTAAGTATCCTTTAGTTGAGAAATTCAATTCTTACCTTACCTCTTCCAAATCTATCTGACCCAAATCCATAGCCATCATTATATCCATTATAATCATCATAGCCTCCGTAACCTGGAAGACAAGAAGTACAATCAATCAAATGAAAACAGTTACACAAACAACAGACCTTGTGGTATCTGCATATTGACGTACCTCCTCCATAAGCACCACGTCTCATCCGTTCAAAGCCAGCTCCCCTGCCAATGCTGTTATACCCTCTGCCAGCTCCAGGTCTGTCATAGGGACCTGGCCGCTGCATGGCCATAAGCTTTCGTGGTGGATCATAGTGAGTTCTAACTTCAGCTCGACTGCTCTTAAAGATTTCGATATACCTAAAGCATTGTTCACGAAGGAAAGGGATGGGGAAGGGAGAAAAAACATTAGTTCATTTCATACAGGTATTTAGTTACACAAGAAAACAATGTAGTCATAGCCATGAAACTGACTAATATTTAAAGCCAGATTTCTTATATTTGCATAGGCAATGACCAGAAATTCACTCAATTGTAAGATTTAATGTAAATTGTATTTATATAGTATAACTCACTCCTCTGAGGCAGAGAGCCCAACCTTAGGGGTAGAGAGGAGTACTACAAATAAATGTTTTAGGAGGGAAAGAATTCCACTCAACTTTCAACATTTCATGTCTTAAATCCATTGGCATCATGTATAGCAAGTGGGCTAAAAAGCCAGCCTCCACCAACAGTCTAGCCCACACTACACATTTTCTTTCGCCAATAATACCCCAGGCCTATGCTTTTAGTAGAAATCAGCATAGGTAAGCGCATGCTTCAATGAAAAATAGTCACAAGCAAAGAGAATAAAACCTTTTGTGACAATTTCTTGAAAGCTATGCTTATTAATACATATGCAGAATATTTATACAGCAAGAAAAAGTTTGTTGCATTTCAACTTTAAAAACAAGATCAGAAAGTATCACATTTTCTTATGGTAATATTAATTTACTAGGTGGGTGTTATTACAGCTAAAGCCAGGTTTGCATTAACATTTTTTAAAGCCATAGTCTCTCAACTCTATTGATTAGAATTAGGAATCTTGGAATCTTACAGTATCGTAAGGGAGACCAAATTAACTGGGGACAATTTTAAAACCTAAACTTTAATCTGAATGCTTTATGGGACTTTAATATAGGGAATTTGAAAATTGTGGCAAAACATCAATTGGGACTAGAAAATAGGTTTTTCTTCTAAGCAGAGAGAATATGGATTTAATTGTTTACCATAAGAAAAGTGACAAATCCAACCAACCATCCATCCCCACCTGTGCCCTATTCTTTCCTTGTGTTTCTTTAGAGCCTTTTCAGCTATTTCCTGTGAAGCAAACTGCACGAAGGCCTCCCCCGTACTCCTCCCCTGGAAGTCCACCGGCAATGTTATCCCATTTGGCACGATTTCCAACCCTTCAACCCAAGGACAAATAACCCCAGTAGGGGGGCAATATTAACATCACAAGCCCAGAAATGATTCTTCTTATAGCTTTAAATAAACCAGAATTTTAACTTTAGGTGAACGGTATGCTTTCAACAAGTACTTTTTTACATATGCATTGTAATATGAAGTTCCATTATTACAAAGTATAACTCAATTCTTAACACACCCCATGGCACAGTATGTAAGAAAAAAACTTGAACACAGGATGCATTAAGAATTCAACAATTAACACTCTAATCTATGCAAATTAATGTTGAGAATTACACAAGAATTTAATAAAGTTTCAAGCATTAAATACAACAGTTACTATACTTAAAACACCTTTTACCTCAATTTATATTTCAATGTTCTAAGTGGAACTTCAACTTTTAAAAAAAAATTACACATTTAAACATTTCATATACAAATTGAAACATTGCTTAAGTCATATAATTGACAAACATACAATCTAAACTTTTCAACAAACAACTGATCTACACAGCACAATCATGCACTCTTATGCTCTAATAGTAGTATGATTCACTTCTGGAAATTCCGTCTATGAAAAATCCTTTCCGTGGATACATTCCCAAGCTTACAAAAAGGGCTTAAAGCACTTTCCTAGAAGATATGAAATTATGTTCATATTTAACGTTGACAGATAGCATTCAATTCTCACCAATTTAGACAAAAACAATCAAAGCAGACTTGATTTCAAGAATTCTGGCAAAATATTAGGACTTGATACATATCTAAGTCAAGATTTTCATACATACTATACTGAACCATGAAAGGATTTCTTAATTCCACTTATCACATGAGTATTAAAATAGTACTTAAAATATATGATCTAACATTCTTCTACACATGCAATTTTACCAGCTCTTCAGCATAAAAACATTCAAATACTTTAGGCCCAGAACAGTTTCAAAATACTTTCTTTATTTCAGACAATGAGACTACATTCAAACTACTCTTACATTAGATTTTAATTAAGTTCATAATTCCCTGGCTACAACAACCAGTTGCTTCCGTATTTTTTTTCCCCACTAAGAGTTAGGCCATTAGAGATGTTTCTGGGCCCATGACCCAATTTGTCTTAAAACATAGGCACTTGCCATAAATCACAACAACCTAACTCAAACTAATCTAATGTTAAGGGATCTTACCTTTAACTTGAAGTACTTTGCTGAACAGCATTGTGAGGAAGTAGTTAAGCTGTTGAGGACAATCCTCAAAGATCTACTCTGAACTACAATACTAAATATAGGCAAAGTTAGCATTTTCAAAGTACTTAATTTCCACCTTTAAGATGGGCTTAAATTATTTGAAGGTCTCCAGGAAGAAGAAAACATTTAATTCACCTGTATATACTCACACCTGTTTAAATATCTAAGCTACTCAACTTTAAGGTCTATTAAATCACATGTTGCCAGAAGCTAGCCAGAACTCACTGCTCAGCAACAAACACAACTACATACCTGAGAAGAACTGAACAATTTCTTCCTTGCTACATCCAAAGGGGAGTCCTCTAAGCCGTACAAAGCCATCATTGGCCGTGTCAGGACTATTTGGACCAGTATGCTTCAACACCCAATCCATTTCAACGTTGTTTGACTTGAATACTGAAAGAGGTGCTTAGAATTAGTCAATTTTGGAAAGTCAGAGAATGAAGTTCAGACTTCCTGGGTCTTTAGATAATCTAGGAAGAGCTGCCATAAACTCCCTTAGATGACCATTTCCATGCGGTCAAATACCTAAAATTCAGAAGGGGTAAGATAGAGCTCTATGTGTTTAATGTTTTTATTTACTGTTACTAGGGCAACATAAATCAAACCTTCAACATATCTGTGTCCCATAGTTTCTCTGTCTTTTTTCAGGGCCAATTTGACTTCATCTTCTGATTCAAGTTCAACAAAAGCCTCGCCACTCGGTCTGCCTTCTCTGGTGTAGATGAAACGAATACCTTGAGCCCCATTTTGAATTTTGCAGTCTGGAAAGAAAACAACCGTTAATACAGAATTTAAAACTAAAAACGAACAAACAAAAAAAAAAAAAAAAAAAAAAAAAAACACCTCTGGGTGATATAGATGAAACGCCTATTCATGCTCCACTACAAACAGAGCTTTTGCAAAGCCTAGAATGAGCAATGTTACCAAATCCCAGAGCCGCTTTCTAGAACTTAAGCCGTTAACTTCTCCCAAACTTCCTTACTCCCTATATGATACATTCCATTACCTCAAGAAAACCCAAAATCCAAAACAGTTTAACAAAATTGATTTCCAAGTCTTCTCCATTGAACATCCTTTGAAACCCCTCATAAGTCTGGACTTTGATTTTATGGCATTTTCTGGGTACTGTTTCAAGTTTTGGTCCAGGGCACGTGGTTTTACCTTACTAGCAGCAACATTACAATTTCTCCTGTGAATCCAAATTTGCAGGGCCAATACTCACCTAAGTGGGGATCAATGTTAGCAAGCTAAAATGCTCCAAGTTGCACAGCTGAAGCCAAACTCAGTCTTGCTCACCGCAAGGTGGCTTCCAGTGTACTTGGTTCTCGTTTTACAGGTCGTTTTCCGTTACCCAGGCTAAATTCAGACAGTAAGTCAATACTACAAGTGTCCTTCCAAAACCTGTAAATTTCTTCCAAATGTATCTTTATCAGCCTAAACTCACACTAGCAATGAGAACAAGGACATTCTAGTAGAAATTATTCAGAAAACCTACATACTGGAAAAGAGCTACACAGACAAGTAAATTTCCCTGGGCTTCAGTGTCCTCAACTGTAAAGTGAGCCAGATCAAGAACTAGAATGAGCAAGAACTCCTCACAATTACCAAATCTTGATTTGGAAAATTGTCTGAAATTAACAAGTGACATTTTAACTTTCTGAAGTCAAATACCCTGCTTCAAGAACATACCAAAATTGGGAGTAAGTTGTTACACTTCAAGGTTTTGCAAAATGTTAGTATTGTTTGCCCAGCAACTGGGCAATTTTCTCAAGATGAAGAGAGAAATCCCATTTATCCTTTCGAAAAGATAGCCGTAGAAGACTAGTGCTTAAACGTAGGTAAAGCAAACAACAAAAAAAAAAAATCAGCCAGAGAGGCCGCACTCCCCCCAAGAGGACTCGGAGGGCGGGCGGGGCTTTCGCAATTTCCATTGCGTAACAGCGGCCAGCGGGGCGCGAGCAGCCCAGAGGGAATGGCTGCCTCCCGCGCCCCGCCAGGGGGCGCCCCAGGCCCCGCCCGCCCCGCCCTGGCCCGACCGCCTCACGGCCCGCCTGCCCGTCCGCCGGCTCCGGCCCCGAACTCCCGCCTCCGCTTCAAACTCACCAGAAAAAAAACGCTGCACTTCGTCTGCTGAGCAAGACCAAGGCAAGCCCCGGACCTTCACCACGAATCCCTCTCCGCCTTCGGTGCCCAACATCATTGTCTCTTAGTGGGTCCTGGCGTGCAAACAGACTGCAAGGCGAGGGATGAACGTCAGAACAGGGAAATGTTAAAATTCAACAGCCCTCCGCCCTCGAGGCGCCCGACGGTCCGCGGCGCCCGAGTATGAGGCGAGCCCGTGCAGACGCCCGAAACCCAGCAATTCCAACACCAACACCTCTTTGGCCAACGGCCGGGAGCCCGAAGCCGCTGTGGGCACCAAGTACCGGTGCCCCAAGCCGAGGGGGCCCTGGCCTAGCGCCAGCGTGGAGGCAAGGAAATGGCGGCGGCCGCTTCCGCTCCGCCTCCTCCGACATCTCACACAATAGAGTCGACGCGGCCTGCAGGCCTCGGCGGCCCCGCCGCTACTCGGCGAATTACTTCTGGCTTCTAGTTGCAGCCCGCACCTTGCCAGGGCCCCACAGGCACTACCGAGGGCTAGGGATAAGCAGTCCTCGAAAAAATGACATCCTCGGGGGCCGCTGGGTAGCAAACACAGAGCGACACTCACCTACCTGAACACACGACTTCGGCGTGGCTGAGAAGAAATGGCCAACGGGCGCCTGCGCAACCTAAATAAGGCCCTTTGAACAAGCTCTGCGCACGCGCAGCTAGGTGCCCGCACCGCCCCCTTGCGTCACACAGAGCTCAGACGCATGCGTAATTTCATGAACGGGCCTCCCTCTAGGCAACATATGATTGTGCGCACGCGTTTTGGGCTCATTCCCCCTCCCACCTCCATAAACCCGCCGGGCTTTCTTGCGCCTGCGCCATTCCGCGATTATTGAACTTCGAGCCTCTGCCGTTTATGATTTAGTTTCATGCGCATGCGTCTTCCTCCAAACAGTTCTGTCCCCTTACCCGCCAAAGTGGGGGAGGGGAATGGCGGCAATCCATCCCTGTAGTAACTATATGAAAGGCAGTCCCGAGATCCGGGATGTGGTACGGTGGCTACGTTCCTACCCCTACTCTAGCCTATTATCCGCGCTCCGGGCTGACCTGAAGGGACAGCCGCTCCCCGCCCTGGCGCCGCCTATACCCGTTTTCTCCCTAGAACCAGCCTATGACCACCTGGGCCTCTCCTGGGGGCTGCGACACCGGAAGCATGTCCAAGGCGTATGTGCCTCCGCTCCCCTTACCTGCCACCGTCGGGCCTGAGGCCCGGACCCGCGCGGGGTCTCCTGCGCGTGCTTCAGTCGCGTACCTGGCTTTTGCCCTAACGAACTCGCACCCACGCGACCCTCCCCCCCCACCCCCTGCGGCGCTCAGTAGGCAGGCCCCGAACGCCGCGGGGCGCTGCCACGAGAAAGGGTGGCCGGAAGCCGTGTCCCACTGCACTTCATCAGCGCCGGACTCGGCTCTCCTGAGCAGGTTCCCGCTTAATTCTTCCAAGGATAAGTGGGTACTATTAAGTCCCTTTCCTCGGTGGAGACGCCGGTCACCCCATGTGAGCATATGGCACAAGATGAGTGGTGTTCCTGGTCCCCACCAGCACTGCAGGGAACTTACCTGCTTGTCCTCTCCACCTCAAACCTACGCACACAGGCCATAAACAAGTTAGCAATAAGGTAGTGTTGGACAGTTAGTGAAGGCCTCTCTGAATGCCACCATGAAAGGATTTGGGCGAAATCCTTGGGCGAAAGTTTGTTCCTGCCCAAGTGTAATAATCTGGAAGCCGCATCCAGTTTTGACAGGTTTGAGAAAACTAGAGAAAGATTCATCAATGGAGTAAAGGAGGACGATGATCCAAGATAGGATCCCAGAGGTAGGGTGATCCTGACGGGCCATTTAGGTCTTGGCAAGGGGAAGGCATGAGCAGATCTTCAACAGGGAGCAATACAAGCTGTTGGTAAAGGAAAATTCCATGGCTAGGAGTGAGAGGGACACAGAAAGAACAGTCAGGGTGAATAATGCTGCCTGCCCTCAAATGAAAACGGAGCTAGAGGAAATGGCATTTTGGCTGAAGTCACCAAGACGTGGGACTCCCAAATCTTCCAGACAGGAGGTCCATTTCTGGGTGGTTCACAAGTAAGGAAAACATTTTTTTTTTTTTTTTTGCTTTTGAGATTTTTTTTTAAATGTTTTATTTATTTTTGAGATAGAAAGAGACAGAGCATGAGCAGGGGAGGGGCAGAGAGAAAGGGAGACACAGAATCTGAAGCAGGCTCCAGGCTCTGAGCTGTCAGCACAGAGCCCGATGCGGGACTCGAACTCACAGACTGTGAGATCATGACCTGAGCTGAAGTCGGACACTTAACCGACTGAGCCACCCAGCCGCCCCCGGTTTTTTGGGGGGTTTTTTTTTTGTTTTTTGTTTTTTTGCTTTTGGATGCTCTCTCCAGGATACCACAAAGACACTTCCCAGAGGTTTCTTCTAATTTTTTGTTTTAATTAAGGTATAATTAACATCCGGAGGTGTCGTCTTAATAGGTTACAGCGTTTGAGAGTTCAGGTCTTATTAAATGACCAAAGAACACTGGTTTATGATCAGATGAGGGAAAACCCCTGATCTCCTTGGTAGTGCATTTAAAAAAATCATGTTTCTACCTTTTAACAATATGGCCACACTTCTAAGATGTTTATTTTTCCTAGTTTTTTTCCTACAGTTTCCTGTGATTTTCTCCCATAATAAGAATGTGGGTGCCTGGATGGCTTAGTCAGTGGAGCATGCAACTTTTGATCTTGGCATTGTGGGTTTGAGCCCCACATAAGGTGTAGAGGTACTTAAAAATCCTTTAAAAAAATCAATGTAATGTATCATTATCACAGAAAGACTTGATCATTTCTGTAGGGTAAATTTCTAGAAGTAAAATTATTTAATGAAAGGATCTGAGTCTTTTGAAGGCCCCTAATAAAGGCTAGAGCATTTGACAAATCCTCTCTGTGGTATGTGAGGGTTTCATATCCCTTGTTTTGCTGGCACTGAAAATTTCCTTTCCACTAATCTTTGGTGATGTAACACTGAGAAAAACCATATCTCTAATTTGCACCTGTTTGATTACTAGTGAGGTAGAATAAATTTTATACATTTATAGCCAACTCCCTCTTACATAAATTGGCAGTTTGATTGCTTTCTCCAGTGATCTTGTGGTCTTTTTAAGGCTATTAACCCTTGGCCACAGCTGCCCCAAATATCTTTCTGTTCACTTACCTTTTGCTTGTTATAGTTTTAATAAGACATAAGGAAGTTTTGGGGCACCTGGGTGGCTCAGTCAGTTAAGCATCTGACTCTTGATTTCAGTTCAGGTCTTGATCTTATACTTCATCAGATCAGATGGTGCCCTAGGTGGGCTGTGCATTTACAGTGCGGAGACTGCTTGGGATTCTCTCAAAAATAAATAAACTTAAAAAAAGAAATAAGGAAGTTTTTAATTTTGATGAAGTCAAAGCCATGGATACTTTCTTTTATCTTTAAGCTTCGAAAGCCCTTTCCCACACAGAGATAAAGCATGTATTTATTCATCATCTATATCTTTCATCAATTCTAAAATAATATCTTTTCACAGTTTAACCTCTCTAATATAGGGATGTGTTTTAAAAACCAGTGGCATGTTATAGTTTACTTGGCAGCATTTTTTTAGTAGTACATAAATAGTGTGTCTTAAAATTAATGACATCATAGTTTTAATAGAAACTGGTATATTCCACTTAATTTTTGTGATGACACATTGCAGCCATTAAAATTATGTTTTTATGGATTTGTTGATATTGTGAAGAAATGTGTGTGATATAATTGTATGTGGGAAAAGAGCAGATTACAAAATTAATAAGTGGTATATGGACCATGTAAAACTATATTAACATTACATTAAAACACTGTGGCCAAAGAAATACAAATTAAAGTAAAAAACAATGCAACACCTTTCACCACTAATTTTCAAAGTAATGACTGTTAAAAAGAGTAATAATATGGGGCACCTGGGTGGCTCAATCAGTTAAGCATCCAACACCTGATCTCCGCTCAGGTGGTGATCTCAGAGTTCGTGAGTTCCAGCCCCTCATCCGGCTCCTCGAAGACAGCGTGGAGCCTGCTTGAGATTCCTCTCTCTCTGCCCCTCCTACACGCTCTCTCTCTCTTTTTCTAAACAAACAAACAAATACTATTTTAAAAAAGAGTAATAATAGAGCTGGAAAGGGAAAGAATGCAGGGAGATGCCATGCATATGCATTGCACTGCTGTTGGGATGTAAATTGGTACAGTCTGCCTGAAGGACTATTGGCAATATATATTCAAAGTCTTGAAAATATATGTCCCTTAGTGTGCCTGAGTGGCTCAGTAGGTTGAGCATCCAACTCTTGGTTTCAGCTCAGGTCATGATGTCATTGTTCTGGGATCGAGCCCATATTAGGCTCTGTGCTGACAGTGTGGAGCCTGCTTGGGATTCTGTCTCCCTCTCTCTGCCCTCCCCGCCATCTCTCTCTCTCAAAATAAATAAATAAACTTACAATATATTTTTTTTGGCTGTCTCAGTCGGTAGAGCATGGGACTCTTGATGTTGGGGTGGTGAGTTTGAGCCCACTGTTGGGCGTAGAGCTTACTTTTATAAAAAATTATAAGAATGTTTATTGCAGCCTGAAATGGGGAAATTATAGAACATAACTTTAAATGTCTATTGTTGTATTGGATAAATTGGGGTATAGCTTTACCATACATTCTTACTTGGAGTGATATCACCTCCTAAGGGTGTCAAAAATTAGTTCTTGAGTGGGGGAAAGGCAAATACAATCTTTGCTACTACCATGCTTTATGGCCACCTAAAAAGATATACCATATGTCTATGCTATTAACATTTCATGTGGGGAGGCATTAGGGGGAAAACTGTCCAAAAAGTTTCCTTTGGGTGACAATCATGAAAAAAGAAATTGAGAAAAACTGATCTCTATAATAGAATACTCCACAATGATTAAAAATGGTGATTTAGGAGTATATTTTTGAAAAGACGTTTACAATACTTGTTACGTGAAAAGCAATTCATGAAACAATAGTACAGCTCAGTTTTCTGAAATATGTATAACTACACACATGTATAGAATGTGTGTGTGTATATGTATGTATATACACACATACAAGGTATAATCTAAAATGTTTATAGGGACTTTGGATGGTGCCAGCGTGGGTGAATTGTCTTGTTTTGTTTTGTTTCTCGGTATTTTTCATCGTTTTAATGCTCAACACTTAACTATTTGCAGATGCAAAACTTTACAATTCTCTTAGTGGTAAGATTGAGAACGTCAGGACGCGCGTTTCTCCCCCATCGTCTTGGAATCTCAGCATCAGCAGCCTCCCGAACGTGCTTGCGGGCAGGGACCACACTTTGGAGCTGGACACTCAGACAGCCACGCGGGCGCAGTGGGTAGAGCCGGGGACTAGGGTCCCAAGAGCATCCCCACCTCCGCGCTGCCTGGCTTTGCCCCTCCAGCTGCGCGATCCCGATTGTATTACAGGAGATCGCCTCTCCCACACCTAGTGAAGACTCCTCAACTATTCCAACCACCGTGAATTCGTATATTTGGAGCAGTATAAACAAAGGCGGAGGCGGAGCGTCCCAGGGGAGGAGCCTGGCTCTCCCAAAGGAGGCGGTCCGCCGCAGAGCGAGGCTGGGAAAAGGGGATCCTAACACGCCCCCTTCGGTTGGCTCAGCGCACCTCCTTCAAGGCGGAATGCGACAACCGTTGGTTTTGAACTTTTTAGGTATTGACCCTGGTCTCCCAAGGCTTTAGCCTGGTCACTCACTGTGGTTGAATCCTGCAGCCAGGTGTTCAAAGTGTACTGATGGCTAACGTTATTCCTTATGTTTAAAATTTTTTTGCTGTGGTAAAATATACCTAACAAAAAAGTTACCCTTTTAGCAATTTTTAAGTGTACAATTGAATGGGATTAAATACATTCACAATGTTGTGCAAATATCACGACTATCTTTCTCCAGAACATTTTCATCTTCTCCAACTGAAATACTACCATTTAAGCACTGACTCCCCCAGTCCCCAGTGACCTCTATTCTGTCTCTAGAAATTTGCCTATTCTAGGTACCTGACATAAGTGGAATCGTAGAATATTTTTTGTGTATGGTTATTTAACTCAACACAATATTTTCAAGGTCTATCCATTAGAATAGACCTTATCAGAATTTCCTTTCTTCCTAAAACAAACTAATGTTGTTATATGTATATACTACATCTTGTTTATCTGTTAATCCATTAATGGACATTTGAGTTGGTCCCACCTTTTAGCTCTTGTGAATGGTGCTGCTTTGAACGTTGGGGGTAAAAGTATCTGTTTCATACAGATCTGGGTATCTGTACATACCCAGGAGTGGAATTGCTGGATCCTGTGTCATTCTATGTTTATCTTTTTTAAGGACCACCAAACTGTTTTCCACAGAGACTGAGATATTTTACATCACCGCCAGCAATGCACAAGGCTTCCAATTTCTCCACATCTCCAGCAACACTAGTTATTTCCTAGTTATTTTTGGTTTTAGTTTTTTACAGTAGCTGTCAAGGAGTGTGAAGTGGTGTCTCCCCGTGGTGTTCACTTGCATTTCTCTAATGAACATCTCTGAAGATGTTGAGCATCTTTCTATATGCTTCGGGGCCATTTGTATATCTCCTTTGGAGAAATGTGTGTTTAAGTTCCTTTTCTATTTTTCATTTGGTGGTAGTTGTTATTGTTGTTGTTTTGTCTGAGTTTTAAGGATTTTTTATATATTCTGGATATTAATCCCTTATCGAGTATATGATTTGCAAATACTCTCTCTCATTCTGTGGGTTGTCCCTTACATTTTTGAGTCTTTGTAATGTGATTTTCCTTTCTGAAGGTTCCTTGACCCGTTGCTTACTAGCTTCTCACATATACATTCATTTCATGCATTCAATCCACCCAGACAATGTTCCAGTACATTTCATATACCGTGCTCTTGCCTGAGCACTGGAGGCATAATCACAGGAGAAAAGATTCCTGTCCTGGAAGAGTTTGCAGTTTTAGTGGGGGAGGTGAACAAAAAAGGAATGATTATGCAACTCAGCCAATGACTACAGATCCTGACAAGTGCTGTGCAGGACAGCAAGAGCCCCTGACATAATGTGAGGTTGGAGGAAGTTGCTGAGAAAGTGTCACTCACACTGGGATTTGACAGATGAGAGGGCCTGGTTAGGGCAGAGTGATTTGGCCAAAGCAACCCAGCTTTGAGGCTGGGGGGCCTGAAGCCAGACATGGTTCTACTGGCAGTGGGAAACCACTGAAGGCTCAAGCTGCACAGTGGAATGACCCATTTTATTTTCTCAAGGATTATTCTTGCTGCTGTGCTGCCAATAGTTTGAGAAAGGAACCCTCCTTCCTCCCCGTCCCCCACCTGACATTCGCCACATCCTGCCTGGTACCCACAGGCAGGCACCGCTCTGGCCCAGGCTCTGTCATCCCTCCATCATCTGATGAAAACGGTTGATCTCCTGGGCTATCCTCTTGTCCTCTGCCTGGTCACCCTCAACCCCAGAGTGATTTCCTTTTGTCCTGCTAACAGCTTTACTGAGATATAATTCACATACCAGACAGGTTTTTTGTTGTTGTTGTTTTGTTTTTTATTTCAGTGTAATCACTGAGTTCTGCCACCATCACCACATTCTTTTTATTTTTTTTTTATTTTTTTAAGTTTATTTATTTATATTTGAGAGAGAGGAGGGCAGGGCAGGGGAGAGAGAGAGAGAGAGGGAGAGAGAGAGAGAGAGAGAGAGAGAGAGACAGAGAGAGAGAGAATCCCAAGCAAGCTCCACACTGTTAGTACAGAACCCAAGGTGGGGCTCAAACTCACGAAACTGTGAGATCATGAACTGAGCCGAAACCGGGAGTCAGATGCTTAACCGACTGAGCCACCCAGGCGCCCCACTATCACCACGTTCTAAGTTTAGAACATTTTCATCACCCACAAAAAGAAACCCCTTACCAATTATCAGTCCGGAGCAGTCTTTGACAACTACAAGTGAGATCATATAACTCACCCGCTTTGAATCTTTCATGGCTCTCAATGAGGTCCTGCATGATGTGACTCCTGTGTGCCTCCCATCTTCTTCTCATGGCCTCTTCACCCCCTTCCTTATGCTCCAGCCATGCTGACCTCCTTTCTGCTCTTTTCTATCGCAGGCCTTTGCAAATGGGGATTCCTCCACCCAGAGCACTGTCCCTCAAATGCTCTCATCACCAGCTCCTTCTCTGGGTCTCTGTCCATCAAATTCCTCTATTCAAATCTTTCATACCTTTTCTACACCCTGTGATCATCTTGTTTATTTATGTGATTACTGTTTCTTGGCTGTTCCCCCACACTACAATGTTGCTTATATATTGCTAGCACTGGGACAGAGTGCCTGGCATGTAATAGGCATCAACAAGTAAGTGTTGGATGAGAAAAGGATTAAAGAGAAGAGGGGAAAGGACACAGGAAAGTTAGTGTCCCAGAGGGACAAAGGCACCATTCGCTGAGATGGGGAGAGGGGAGAGCTGGAGGCAGGCAGAAAGGAGGGGACGTGTCAGTAGATCCATTTTGAATATATTAAATTTGAGATGCTTCCAAGATATCCAAGTGGAGGTGTCATACAAGCAGCTAGAGTGCTATGAGTCTAAAGCCAACAAGAGTAGTCTAAGCTGGATATAAAAATCTGAATGTCACTGGATATGGATGATATTTAATGCCTCAGGGATGAATAAGGGGCTTACCCTTGAGAAGAGACACTTAGGGATTCCAACATCAGGTATCACACAAATTATAGACTGGGAGGTTGTGTCAAAGAAAGAAAAACAAGAAAAAGGGGCACCTGGGTGGCTCTATTGGTTGAGCATTGACTTTGGCTCAGGTCATGATCTCACAGTATATGAGTTTGAGCCCTGCATTGGGCTCTCTGCTGTCAGGGCAGAGCCAGCTTCAAATCCTCTGTCCCTCTCTCTCTCTCTCTCTCTGCCCCTCCCCCACTTGTGCTTTCTCTTTCAAAATAAATATTTAATTTTTTAAATTTATTTTTTAATGTTTATTTATTTTTGAAAGAGAGAGAGAGACAGACAAGACAGAGAGACAGAGAGAGACACAACACAAGCAGGGGAGGGGCAGAGGGAGAGGGAGACACAGAATCCGAAGCAGAGGCTCCAGGCTCTGAGCTGTCAGCACAGAGCCCAACACGGGGCTCAAACTCATAAACCATGAGATCATGACCTGAGCTGAAGTTGGACGCTTAACCAACTGAGCCACCAAGGCGCCCCTGAAATAAACATGAAAGAAAGAAAGAAAGAAAGAAAGAAAGAAAGAAAGAAAGAAAGAAAGAAAGAAAAAGAAGAAAGAAAAGGGGAGGGAGGAAGGAGGGACAGGGGGTACAGTCCACAGCATCAAATTCTAGTGAGAGGACTCAGAAGATAGGGGAACTGAGGCCCTGGAATTTGGCAACATGGAAGTCACTAGTGCCTTTAGCAAGAGCGGGTTAGGTCAAATTAAAGGGGTGGAAACCAGAGCAGAGTGCAGAGAAAAGTCAGGGAGGGCACATACAATACCAGCACACTCTTCCTAGAACACAATATAATGAATTTGTGTTGGTTTGAGCTACTAAGTTTGTGGTTGTTTGCTATAGCAGTAACAGGAAAGCCATTCAGGGTGTATTCTAGGAAACAAAAAGGATAATTCCTTGTCTTGTAAATCAGGGAGAAAAATCTTGTGATTATATCCATGGATACTCAGAAAGGCACTTGATGAGAAGAAAGAGAGAGAAAAAGAGAGAAAGGAAGAAAGAAAGAAAGAAAGACATTTGAAATAATTCTCTATCTTTTCCTCATAAGGGCATAAATTTAAAAAGAATAGAAGAAATATACTTAAAAGTAATAAAGACTATTTACCAGAACCCAAAATTGTAAAGGAAACTTAAATCAATCAATCAATCAAACTAAATGGATATATCAAAGTTGTTTCTACTAAAATCTGGATCAAGACAGGGGTTATCACTCCTCTTTAAGATTGTTTTGGAAGTTCTAGGTAGACAATGTAGTTCTAACTGGTTTAAATGATTTTATTTTTTTAAGTAATCTCTGCATCCAACGTGGGGCTCAAACTCACAACCCTGAGATCAAGAGTTACATGCTCTACTGTGCCAGCCAAGTGCTCCTAGAACTGGTTTAAATTAAAGTTCAATTGGGGGGCCCTGGGTGGCTCAGTCAGTTGAATGTCTGACTCCTGATATTGGCTCAGGTCATGATCTCACAGTTCATGGGATTGAGCCCTGAGTCAGGCTCTGTGCTAACAGTGTGGAGCCTGCTTGACATTCTCTCTCTCTCTCTCTCTCTCTCTCTCTCTCTCTCTCTCCATCTCTCTCTCTCTCAAAAAAAGAAAAACTTCCAGGGGTGCCTAGGTGGTGCAGTTGGTTAAGCAGCTGACTTTAGCTAAGGTCATGATCTCGCAGTCCGTGAGTTCGAGCCCCACGTTGGGCTCTGTGCTGACCGCTCAGAGCCTGGATCCTGCTTCAAATTCTGTGTCTCCCTCTCTCCCTCTGCTCCTCCCCTGCTTGTGTTCTATCTCTCTCTGTCTCTCAAAAATAAATAAATGTTAAAAAAATTCCATAATAAATATTTAAATATAAAACAATGTATTAGAAAACAGAATAAAAAAATTTAAAAAGAGAAAACAATAACATTTACATAAAGGAGGTGGAAATTGCTGAGTATTAAGCCTGGAAACCAGAAAGCCAAAAGGAAAAGATATATTTGACTGCGCACAAATTTTAAATTTTCCTAGAAAAAGATGTAAGAAAACATAGAAAGCAAATGATAAGCTGAGAAAATATTTATAAAATATGTGAAAGACAAAGAGTCAAAAGCCCTAATATGCAATTGAGACCGGAAACCATAAAATTCTTAGAAGAAAACAGGCCATAATTTCTTTGACACGGGCCATAGAAATATTTTTCTGGATATGTCTCCTCAGGTAAGAGAAACAAAATCAAAATGTAACTATTGCAACTACACCAAAATAAAAAGGTTTTTGCAGGGGCACCTGGCTGGGTCAGTCAGTGGATCATGCAACTCTTCATCTCACGGTTGTGAGTTTGAGCCCCATGTTGGGTGTAGAGACTTCTTAAAAAATAAAATAAAGGGGCGCTGGGGTGACTCAGTCGCTTAAGCGTCCAACTTCGGCTCAGGTCAAGATCTCACGGTTTGTGAGTATGAGCCCCGCATTGGGCTCTGTGCTGACAGCTCAGAGCCTGGAGCCTGCTTCGGATTTTGTGTCTCCCTCTCTCTCTCTGCCCCTCTCTCACTCACACTCTCTCTCTCTCTCTCTCTGTCTCTCAAAAATAAATAAATGTTAAAAATTTTTTTAATTAAAAAATAAATAAAAATAAAATAAAATCTTAAATAAAATAAAGTAAAATCTAAACAAAACAAAACTTTTGCACAGTGAGGGACACCATCAACAAAGTGACAAGGCAACCTACCAAATGGGAGAATATACTTGCAAACGATATATCCAATGAGGAGTTAACATCCAAAATTTATAAAGAACTTATAAACCCATCACCAGAATCATCATCATCATCATCATCATCATCATCCAATTAAAAAATGGCCAGAGGCCCTCAAAAGACATTTTTTAAAGAAGACATACAAACAGGCAACAAACACATGCAAAGACACTCAACCATACTCATCATCAGGGAAATGCAAATTCAGAACCGCAATGAGCTATCACCTCACACCTGTCAGAATAAAAAAGACAAAAAATACGTGCTGGCAAGGATATGGAGAAGAAGAAACCCATGCACTGTTGGTAGAAATGGATATTGGCACAGCCACCATGGAAAACAGTTTGGAGTTTCTTCAAAATTAAAAATAGAATTGCCACATGTTGCAGTAATCCCACTACTTGGTATTATCCCAAAGAAAACAAAACACTAGTTCAATATGACATATGCACCTCTATGTTTATTGTAGCTTTATTTAAAATAGCCAAGATATGAAAGCAACCCAAGTGTCCATTGATAGATAAATGGATAAAGAAGAGTGAGATAAATACATAAATAGATAGGTAATGGAATACTATATTACACAGCCATACAAAATAATGAAATCTTGCCACTTGTGACAACATGGTTGGACCTGAAGGGCATAATGCTAAGTGAAATAAACCAGAGGTAGACAAATACTATATGATTTCACTCATATGTAGGATTTAAGGAACAAAGGAACAAGCAAAGAAAAAAAAAAGACACAAAAAAGAAAGACTCTTAAATACAGAGAACAAAATAGTGGTTATCAGAGGGCAGAAATGTGGAGGATGGGAGAAATAGATAAAAGGGATTATACTTTTTAAAAAATTTTATTTATTTTGAGAGAGTGAGAGAGCAAGCATGTGCATGAGCAGGTGAGGGGCTGAGAGAAAGAGGGTAAGAGAGAATCCCAAGCAGGCTCCACTCTCAAAACATTGATATCATGACTTGAGCTGAAGTCAAGAGTGGGACGCTTAACTGAGTGAGCCATCCAGGCACCCCAAATTAGAATATACTTATCATTTGGCTCAGGTCATGATCCCGGGGTCATGGGATCAAGCCCCATGTCAGGCTCCACACTAAGCATGGAGCCTGCTTGGGATTCTTTTTCTCTTTCTCTCTCTCTCTCCCTCTGCCCCCTCCCCTGCTCGATTTCTTGCTCTCTAAAAATAAAAAAAAAATTTTTAGAAAGAATATACTTATCACTATGAGCTCTGAATAATGTATAAAATTGTTGAATCATAAAAAAATAAGTATGAAAGGCAAAGAGTTAAAATCCTTAGTATGCAATTGTACCTACAATTTTTAACAGACCAGTAAGAAAACAAGACACATAAATGACTCAAATCTTATGAATAGGGCTCAACCTCACAAGTAGTCAGCGAAATGCAAATTAAAGCAGCAGTAGGGTTGGCTACAATTAAAGAGGGGTTCATATCCAAACTATAACACAGTCTGTTGTTTTTTTTTTTTAAGTTCATCCGTTTTGAGAGATAGAGTGCATGCGTGCACAAGCAGGGGAGGGGCAGAGAGAGAGGGAGGGAAAGAGAGAATCCCAAGCAGGCTCCAGGCTGTCAGTGTGGAGCCTGACACAGGGCTGGAACCCACAAACCATGAGATCATGACCCGAGCCGAAATCAAGAGTTGGATGCTCAACCAACTGAGCCATCCAGGTGCCCCTTCAAAAAGTCTTGAAAACCAGAAAGATGTTTTCACTTTGTTAAATTTGAGGCCATTGGGCAGCAAGACTTTAAACTGATCTAATATGAGGCTATTTGCAGTCTTGAGTCACTTTGCTTGGTGAGAATATTTTTTATATTCTGCAGAACCATTAACTAATGCATTTGATTAGGAAGTGCTGCCTCAGAGCCTGCTGGGGGTGTCATATAATTTCCTAAAATCCAAAAAGTACCGCATTCTGAAACACATGTAAGGAGCTTAAGTGCTCATAGCTCTATAATCTGCAGGGCTGGCAGGGAGGCTGAGTGAGAGAAGCATGCATTGACTGATTTTCAAACGTTAAAACAACCTTGCATTCCTGGAATAAATCCTACTCTGTCATGATGTGTTATCTTTTTACATTAATGTTGGGTTTGATTTGCTAATATTTGATAAGGATATTTAAGTCTACATTAACCTGGCCTATTGGTCTGTAACTTTCTTCTGTAATCTCTTTGCCAGCTTTCTGTCCTGGGTGGTGCTGGCCTCAGAAAAGGAACTGAGTGGCCAGTGTTCACCCTTCCTCTATTCTCTGTGTTTGTATGAGACACCATCTGGGCTTGGATCTTTCTTTTGGGGAAGATTTGGGTAACAAATTCAATTTCTTGGGGCGCCTGGGTGGCTCAGTCAGTTAAGTGTCCAACTTCGGCTCAGGTCATGATCTCAAGGCTCATGAGTTCGAGCCCCGTGTCAGGCTCTGTGCTGACAGCTCAGAGCCTGGAGCCTGCTTTGGGTTCTGTGTCTCCCTCTCTCTCTACCCCTCCCCCACTCACATTCTGTCCCTGTCTCTCAAAAATAAATAAACGTACAAAAATAAATTAAAAAAAAAACAAGTTCCATTACTTTTCCTTTGTTTCTTTTTTACAGCAAGCCACAAGGCAAGACAGATATCTACCCCTGTGATGCAGGTCAGAACTTGTGTCAGGTGCTCAGCCCCAGACACCAAGCACAGGGTGATGGCTCTGCTGAGGTTGGCTTAGCCAGTTCAGGACTGATCCCCACACCTGGGTGAGGGGCTCCCTCTGCAAGGGTGAAACCCAAACAGTGTTCTCTGTGGCCCTGGGCTAGTATGAAAGATAAAGCAAAGCCTGTGGCCTTGAAGTTGGAAACAGCGATTACGCAGGCTTGCACAGGGGGAAAGGAAGAATATTTGAAAGTTGGAAGACTAAAATAAATCCAGAGAGATCATCACCATTACAGAGCAAGTTTGCTGTTTTCCATTAGCAGGGATAGGGCTCAGAGCAGGGGGCGCTGGCAAGTCGAAAACAAAGTTAGTTTTTTCCCATTAGAGTCCTATGAAGAAGTTTGTGCACATTACCCCACTGTGCCCACCATCTCCCCTTACACATGTGTTGGTACAGATGGCGATGTTGAGTGAAGGCTGCAACCACTCCTGACCAGCCATTCGTGAATATGAACCAGAAAAACAAACAAGATAGGGAGGAGGTTGACTAACAGGTCAGGGAGAACTCCAACAGGGAGGGACAGGTTCTCACCAGAGTGGTGTGGGATGGCCGGAAGGCTCCAGAGAGTCCATTTCCAGCCTACAGCTCCAGGGCTGCAGTGCAGACGAGCACGATGAACAGGCCAGCTCTACCAGAAGAGTTGTGACCTTGGCGTCCAGGTCAGAGCCGACAAGCTCACACCATGGTCAGCTCAGTCTGAATGTCCTCGACTTGAGGACACTTGACCTGCCATTCATTGTTCAAGAATAAATCCTAGCGGCGCCTGGGTGGCTCAGTCAGTTGAGTGTCCGACTTCATCTCAGGTCATGATCTTGAGATTCATGAGTTCAAGCCCTGCATCAGGCTCTGTGCTGACAGCTCCAAACCTGGAGCCTGCTTTGGCATCTCCCTCCCTCTCTGCCCCTACCCTGCTCACACTTTGTCTCTCTCTCAAAAATAAAGAAACATTAAAAAAAATGTAAAATAAAGAATAAATTCTAGATTCACAGGGCTTACAGTCTCAAAGGGAATAATCCACCTTCCTGCCTGTTTGCTAGGTGGCCTGTACTATTTCAGAAAGGAGTTAGGATGCATTAGTCAGGATGGGCTGGGTTATGCTGCAGTAGCAACTCCAAGTCTCAGGGGCTTAAGGAGACAAGGTTGGTTTCTCACTGCTCAGACGGACACGTCTATCTTAGGTCAAGGAGGCTCTACTCCATCTTGCTTCCCTCAAGGACTCAGGCTGGTGGTGTCTCTACCATCCGGAACCAACACTGTGGCACCCAGAGGCTTCCACCCAGAAGAGACACAAACAGTTCTGTCAACAGCTCCTTAACCAAATAAGTCACATGGCCAAACCGTTCTTCAAGAGGCTGGAGAAATGAAACTTTCCCATCATCCTGGAAAAGGAACTAGAAATCTCAATGAACAAGAGGAGAGACCACCCACTCTAGGTGGGGTGTCCCTATTTATATACAGACATCAAAGAGGAAATGCCTCTTGCAGTAAACATGGAGCACCTGTTTGGTGGCACCAATAAGTTTCAGTTCATCTTTGAAGGATTCACCTCAGTCAGGTGACAGTCCTCAGTCAGGACTGGCCACATCCCCAGAGAGATTGGCCTCCTCCATAATGCCCACACTGCACCAAGGCCCTTCCTTCCCTTCTCACCTTCCATGTCCTTTCTCTGGGTTTTGCCCAGTCATGGCTGACTCTGTCAAGTGATAAGACCTAGTCATTGGGTCCTAGAATTTGACAAATAATTATTTTATTATTTTTTAAAGTGTATTTATCTTTTTTTAATATTTTATTTATTTTTAAGACAGAGAGAGACAGAGCATGAGTGGGCAGAGAGAGAGGGAGACACAGAATCTGAAACAGTCTCCAGGCTCCGAGCTGTCAGCACAGAGCCCGATGCGGGGCTTGAACTCACAAACTGTGAGATCATGACCTGAACCAAAGTCGGACGCTCAACCGACTGAGCCACCCAGGCGCCCCAAAGTGTATGTATCTTGAGAGAGAGCATGTGTGCACACAAGTGGGGGAAGGGCAGACCGAAGGGAGAGAGAGAATCCCAAGCAGGCTCCCCACTGTCAGCACAGAGCCCGATATGGAGCTCGAACCCACAAACTGTGAGATTATAACCTGAGCCGAAAAATTAAGAGTCAGACGTTTAACTGAATGAGTCGCCCAGGCACCCCCGACAAATAATTATTTTAGAGTTGTGTTATTAGTGAGTCAAGGGGGAGTCTGGGTAACGTTAAGACTTCTCTGTCGCCCTGGGCTAGTATGAAAGATAAAGTGAAGCCTGTGGTCAAGCCCAAGGGCTGGACAGAGTCACTCTCAGTGGGAGGGAGGGAGTTGGAGGAACTTCCCAACAGAGCAGAAAGAACCACTGTTGGGAGGGGCAGTCAGGAGCTGGGGGCCTGGGTTTGGGTAGGTGAAGAGGGAGGGAAAGCATGCAGGTTCAGGCGGCTGGGTTCAAGGACTATTTCAGAGTCAGACCCCCACCTGGTTGCTCCACCATCTCTGTTGTTGGGGCCTCTCAGCAGTCCCAATTCTCCAAGGAACAAGCTCAGAGATGTGCACAGAGACCCAGCAATTGGGCAGAGCAGAAGTGGGACTCCAGGTCACGTCCAAAGCCAGTGCCCTTTCCACCACTCCAACCTATCAGAAAGCCAAGGACACCTGGCCAAAAGGAATACTGGAGTGGCAAACTCCCAGGAAGACAGTGGGACGGGTACGTCAGGGGCAGGGGGCAGTTGGGGAAGAGGATTTGAGCTCCTAGCTGGTGAGGCACCCCGGGGGGGGGGGGTCACCCAGAGTCTCAAGGCAGCGGGGGGAATGGGAACATGCAACCCAAGCCTGAGCACCAACAGCGCCATGGAAGGTGCCACTCTTTCAGGAGGCACCACCAGCTCCGTCTCCGCATGACCAGCAGGGGGCGCCAGATCCCCTCCCGAACGCGTGAGACCGCGGGCGCGTGGGCTGGACCTGGGGAGGTGATTCCTCCTGAGGTCCTCTTCCTGCTTGGGCATTGAGAAACTGGGTAAAATCATCACTGGTTCCTGCAGTGGAATTGCATGGGGGAGGGGTAAGGAGTTTTGCTTTTCGTTTTAAACCCTCTTCTTTAAATACTAAACGTACTGTTTGACACACTTACAAGCTTGTATTAATCTGAGTGTATGTTCTGTATCTGATTTTGGCCTGGCTTCCCCCCAAAGCAGAGCCTGCCAGGAGTGGCTTTAGGAGGTGACAGGGGAAGGAGTGTGACCAGGAGAGGTGACAGAGCCAAGACAACTCTTGGCTACCAAGGTGGTCTCGTCTGCTCAGTCTCCCAGGACATTCTAGGCCTCTTTATGAAATTCATCTCAGAACCATCCTCCTGAGGAGGAAAGAAGGATTTATCCGTTGCCTCCTGAGCCCCTCCAGAATCTCCAGAGGGAGCTTTCTGTCCAATTGCACTTGTGCAAAGCCTGCCCAGGATGCTCTCCCAGCCAGGGGTTGGATTCAAGATGAGAGGGCTCAAGAGGTGGCCATGACCTCAGAACCCCACCTGAGAATGAGACCTAGAAGAAACAAGGGGATCCTAAGGATGTTCCCCACAGAAATTACCAAGCTCTTCATCTCAGGGCCATTTATATACTACGGTGTGTGTCTGACATAGATTCTGGGAAGTGGGGTTGCTAGGCTAAAGGGTAAAGGCACAGGCAATTTTGCTACGTTGTCACATCTTGATTTGAAGCAGTTGTACCATTTTGCATTTCCCCACAGCAACTGAGTGAGTGCCTGCTTCCCCACAGCCTTGCCAACAGAGTATGTTGCAAAGCTTTGGGTTTTTGACTGACCTGACAGGTGAGAAATGACATCTTAGTGCATTTTTATTTTGTATTTCTGTTATTATAAGCAAGATTGAGCATCCCACCTTACACACAAGATTTTTGCTTTTTTAAAAAAAAAAAGTTTATTTATTTATTTTGAGAGAGAGCACAAGCAGCTGAGGGGCAGAGAGAAGGAGAGACAGAATCCCAAGCAGGCTCCGCACCATCAGCTCAGAGCCCAACATGGGGCTCAAACTCACCAACTGTGAGATCATGACCTGAGCTGAGATCAAGACTTGGATGCTTAACCGACTGAGCCTCTCAGGTGTCCCACAAGATTTTCCATTGCAGTACTAATTGTATTATTGGAAGACAGGAAACACAAAACCACAATGAGATACTACCACCTCACACCCATCAGAATGGCTATTAAAAAACAACAAAGCAAAACAAACCCAGAAAATAACAAGCATTGATGAGGATGCCGAGAAATTGGGACCCTTGTGCATTGTTGGTGAGAATGTAAAATGATGCCGCCACTGTGGAAAACAGTTTGGTGATTCCTAAAATAATCTGACATGGAGGGGCACCTGGGTGGCTCAGTCAGTTAATCGTCTGACTTCAGCTCAGGTAATGATCTCACTGTCTGTGAGTTCGAGCCCCGCGTTGGGCTCTATGCTGACAGCTCGGAGCTGGAGCCTGCTTTGGATTCTGTGTGTGTGTCTCTCTCTGCCTGCCCCCCACCCCCCGCCCCAATGCTCTGTCTCTCAAAAATAAACATTTAAAAAAATTTTTTTTAATTTTTTAAATAATAATCCGACATGGAATTCCTATCTGACCCGGCAATCCCATTGGGTATATATGCTAAAGAATTAGAAGCAGGGCCTCAAAGAGATAATTGTACCCCCACGTTCATACAAACACTATTCACAACAGCCAAAAGGTGGAAGCAACTCACATGTCCATTGACAGTGGATAAACAAAATGTGTCTGACATTCTGACACGTGCTACAATGTGCATGAACCTTGAGGATATTATGCTAAGTGAAATCAGCCAGTCACAAAAATACAAGTGCTGTATGATTCCTTTTATATGAGGTAGCTAAAGTAGGCAAAATCATAGACAGAAAGTCGAATGGTGGTTGCCGGGAGGCTGGAGAGGGAGTGAAATGGGAAGTGGATGTTTAGTGGGTACAGAATTTTAGTTCTGCGAGATGAAAAGTGTTATGGGGATGGATGGTGGTGATGGTTGCACAAGAATGTGAATGTGCTTCATGCCACTGGACTGTACACTTAAAGCTGGTTAAGATGGCAAATTTCATGTTATGTGAATTTCACAGTCTTAGAAAGAAATAACAGCAGAAATGCCTGGGTGGCTCAGTCGGTTAAGTGTCTGATTCTGGATTTTGGCTCAGGTCCTGATCTCACAGTCTGTGAGATTGAGCCCCCGCGTCTGGCTTGTGCTAACAGTGCAGAGTCCACTTGGGATTATCTCTGTCTCTCTGCTTCTCCCCCACTCACGAGCATGTGGGTGTGTGCTGTCTTTCTTTCTCTCTTTCTCAAAATAAATAAACATTAAAAAAAAGAACAAAAAACAGTTAAGAAACTTTGAATTCATAGTGGAATAGATTATGCTCTGTTCACCCAGTAGAATATAATACAGCTATAAAAAAGAATGAGTATCTTATGTCCTGCTGAGGTGTGACCTCAAGGATATGTCACTAAGTGAAGACAGCAGGGGGTTTTACAGATTTTACAGTATGCTACAACATCCAAGAAAGGGAGGAAGTACAAATATATATGCTTATATTTTCAAATGGAAGGAGAAATAAATCAATATAAACATTTACCTAGTGGGGAGGAAACATGAGGGTTGAAGGGACAGGGGTGCGGATAGACCTCTTGGTACCTATCTTGCTTCATACTTTTGTATTTAGAAATGTGTAAATGTGTACACAATTTTTAAAAAACTTAATCAGGGGGTGCCTGGGTGGTTCAGTCAGTTAAGCTTCTGAGTCGATTTCAGTTCTGATCATGATCTTGTGATTCATGGGTTCGAGCCCCAAGTCAGGCTCGGTGATGACAGTGCAGAGCCTGCTTGGGATTCTCTTTCTCTTCCTCTCTGCCCCTTCCCTGCTCACACTGTCTCTCCCTCTCAAAATAAATAAATAAACTTTAAAACTTTAAAAAAATGTAATCAGTATAGAGTTAGATTGATTTCTCGTCAATCTCATTATAACAGCCTGATTTTTTTTAAAAGATTTTTAAGTAATCTCTACACCTGATGTGGGGGTCAAACTCACAATCCCAAGATCAATAGTTGCATGCTCTAGTGACTGAATCAGGCAGGTGCCTCACGGGGGTGGTGATTTTTGAGATCTTTTCCACTAGGATGGGTATATTAAAAAACAAACAAACAGGGGTGCCTGGGTGGCTCAGTCGGTTAAGTGTCCAACTCTTAAGCTCAGCTCAGGTCTTGATCTCAGGATCGTGAGTTCAAGCCCCATGGGGCCCACGTTGGGCATGAAGCCTATTTAAAACAAACAAACAAACAAACAGAAAATTACAAGTACTGGTGAGGATACAAAGGAACTGGAACCCTCACACATAGCTAGTGGGAATGTAAAATGGGGTCCCTGCTTTAGAAAATAGTCTGGCTTCCTCAAAAATTGAAACAGAGTTAGCATACCCAAGAGAAATGAAAACACATGTCCACACAAAAGCTTTTATGCAAATGTTCACAGCAGCTTTACTTACAATAGCCCCAAACTGGGAACAACCCAAATTTCCACCAACGGAGGAATGGATAAATTGTGGTATTTCCACATGAGAGACTACTACTAATAAAAAGGAATGTCGATGTGCCTAACATCATTGATGAATCTTGAAACAATTTTGTAGAGTAAAAGAAACTAGGCTTTCAAACAGTACATACTGTATTATTCCATTTGCAGAAAATTCTAATAAATGAAAAGTAATCCATAATGATAAAAAGCAGATCAGTGGTGCCCTGGGGAAGGGGAAGGACGGAAGGATTAATGGGCATGAGGAAACTTTGAGGGTGATGAATGTGTTCATTAGCTTGATTGTGGTGATGGTTTTGTGGGTATACAGATACGTAAAAACTCATCAAAGCATATACTTTGAATATCTGCAGTCAACTGTTCACAATATAGGAGGAGATAATAAACAATCCTTAAAATTTTTATTTTGTATTTATTTAAAAATTTTTTTAATGTTTATTTTTGAGAGAGACACAGAGTGTGAGTGAAGGAGGGGCAGAGAGCGAGAAAGACACAGAATCTGAAGCAGGCTCCAGGCTCTGAGCTGTCAGCACAGAGCCCACCAATGAACTGTGAGGTCATAATCTGAGCCAAAGTCAAAGGCTGAGCCAGCTGAGCCACCCAGGCACCCCAATGTATTATTGATGATTTTATTTTTAACTAATCTCTGCACCCAACATAGGGCTCGAACTCACAACCCCGAGATCAAGAGTCACAGTTAGACGTCCAATTTTAGCTCAGGTCATGATCTCACGGTCCGTGGGTTTGAGCCCCGTGTCGGACTCTGTGCTGAAAGCTCAGAGCCTGGAGCCTGCTTCAGATCCTGTGTTTCCCTCTCTCTGCCCCTCCCCTGCTCACACTCTGTCTCTCAAGATGAATAAATGTTAAAAAAAATTTTTTTTAAAGAGTTACATGCTCTTCTGACTGAGCCAGCCAGGTGCCCCTGCACTTATCTTTTTATTTAGGAGCGAATTTAACCACTTCTATTTTCCTGGTGAGAATGGCCTGTGTCTCTCTTTTGCATACAGTCCTTGTCTCGCTTTGCTCTCAGTTATAATGGCCTTGAGCTGAGGGACGTTCTCTCTTTCTGTTCTCTGGAAGAGTTTGTTCTTTTATGATCGAAATGATCTGTTCCTTAACAGTTTGGTGGAGCCTGCCTATGAAGCCAGCTGGGCTTGGTATTTTCTTTGAAGGGAGATTTGTAATTACTAATGAAATCTCTTTAAAATGGTTACAGGGGGCGGGGGAATTCAGGCTTCTCTTTTTTTTCTTTTTGAAAACAATTTATTGTGGAAAATATCCACCACACAAAATTAGAAATAATAGTATGACAAACCCTCAGGTACCCATCACCCAGCTTCTACAATCAATAGTTTATAACCAAATCTTTTCATTTGTACTCTCACCCACTTACCCAACCCACATCCTAGACTACTGGGAAATGAATTCCAGACATCTCATCATTTCATCTGTAAGTATTTCAGTAAGTCTCTCTGAAAGATAAGGATTTCAAAAACACAAAACATAACCCCTATATATCATGCCTACACAAATTTAACAATTCTGTAATATCATCAAATATGCAGCCTATTTTCATCTTTCCCCAACTGTCTTCTGTGTTAGGGTTTTAAATTTATTTATTTTGAGAGAGAGAGAGAACGGGAGGGGCAGAGAGAGAGAGAGACAGAGAGAGAATCCTGAGCAGGCTCCGCACTGTCAGTGCAGAGCCCAACTCGGGGCTCAAACCCACAAATTGTGAGATTATGACCTGAGCCGAAATTAAGAGTCGGATGCTTAACTGACTGAGCCACCTAGGTGCCCCTCTATCAGTTTTGGTGTGTGTGGGGGGAGTGTTTTTTGTTTGTTTTAGTTTGTTTGAAAATCAGGACCCAAAAATGTCCATACATTGTGACCGGTGGATGTGTCTCTTCAGAGGCCTGCGCACGGTGTGAAGGGCCCTGCTCCACAGTCCCATCGCTGTTGGTTTTCAGGCCACACACAGGCCTCAGTCCATGTCATCCACACACCAAGCCACTGACTGGTCTTGCACTTTCCCTGGAGAGTTGTAACCCTGCTGGCATAACCCCAGGACATGGGTCTCTAAGGTCTACACCCAGTCCACCCACTGGTGAGTGCACAGAGTCCCCATGACCCTCTGTCCCCTTACTTCTATTCAGCTCTGCCTGATCAGAGATAGGGCACAGACCAGTTGAAAACAAACTGAGTATATGATATTACAGTATTGCTAAAATTTTTGTAGGTGCGATATACTAGGAAGGGACAGAAAGCAGCAGACAGGCTGATAGGTGGTGGCTCCCGAGGGTACAGGGGCCAAGACTCCTGCTCTGTGGCTCCAGGGATAGTGGTGCTGGTCACAGCCCTGAGCCATTCCTGCTTCCCAGGGTCCCACGTGAGGCCTCCTCACTCCCTGTTGGCACTGTTCCCGGTAACCGAGCAAGTTCTTTGGGCCTCTGCTCCGTGCCCAGTCCCCTCTGGCTGCCACAGGCTGCTGTGGTATTCCTGTCCCACGTGTGCGCAGACGCACATCTTGGGCACAGGCTTCTGAGTGATCTCGCTCTTATTCTGAACACGTCCAAGATTCAACAGCAGGCAAGGCAGAGCACGGATGGCCTCCCAGACTGAACTGGAGAGGGGGTCAATCCTGGTAGGAGTGGCCCCAAGAATCTGAAAGAAGAGACACACCCGTGTCGGAACTGAGGGGTGAGGCAGGAGCAAGGGTAAAGTGCTCATGGGGAAACTGTGTGGCACTGAGCCAGATGGAAACAGGAAAAGTAGAAAACTGGGGTGAGGCTTAGCTCCCAGACAGACACAGGGCAAGCAGGTGGTTTTGTGGGAAACACCCAGGCCACCTGGATCCCCTACAGAAGGCAGGAGGCACCATCCTAGCCAATGCCAAGGCCAATGCCCTGGCCATCCTGGACACATGACCCCCCATCTATGCTCACTCAGCTGTCACGTCTGTCCCTCTCCCCTTTCATCTTAAACACGTTCTCAAAAGCGCTTGGCTCTGGGAATTGCAGGTTGTTTTCTGGAAAGATGCAACTTTTCAGACACGGTCTGTTTTTTTCTCTTCAAAGCTGTGCTGCTTCTTATGTTCCTCTGGCCAATATTCTGTTCTGGACCCCAGTCTCAGCACAGTCACCCCTAACCATTTTTCCCTCCTTTTTACTAAGTGGGAAAATACACAAGACAGAAACATTGACCATCCTAACCATTTTTTGGTGTACAGTGAAGTGGTATTAACCACATTTGCGTTGTTATACAACCACCACCCCTAGCCATCCCCTTCTCTTGTTTCTTCTGGTACAGCTGAAACCACTGACCATTCTTACTGACTGATGTTACCACCCCAGTTTCTATCCATCACCTGGGCTGGTGGGGTGGGTTCAGGTGCAGAGGGCCATGGCTACAGGTAGGGGTCCTGGGTTCAGCATTGCTCCCTGCTGAGCCTGCTTAGGATTCCAGCATTTGCATCCTGTTATGGACCATGTGTCCCCCATTCCCAAAATGATTCATGTGGCAAAACCCCACCCCCAATGTGATGGCATCGGGAGGTGGGGCCTTAGGGAGGTGAGCAGGTTCGGTAAGATCATGACATGGAGCCCTCATGACGGAATTAGTGCCCTCATGAGAGTCACCAGAGAGCTTGCTTCCCTGCTCTGCTCTCTGCCATGTACGGATACAAGGAGAAGCTGGCCTCTGCAAGACAGCCCCCGCCTTGGCCATGCTGGCATCCTGACCTTGAACTTCCAGCAAATTTCTGTTGTGTAAATTAAAGCCACCCAAAATACCGTATTTTGACAGCAGCCTGAACTAAGACACGCCCACGGGGTCTGAATTTGATCTGTCACTGTCACATTTCTCAGCGTCTCATATTGCCTGGTTTCCTTGTTGGTATTTGTAGCCAGTCCATGTCTCACTCCACATTTCCAGCGGTGCAGGAAATGCAGTTTGTAAATGTTTTCCCATAACTTAATTTGTATGTCGAACCCGCCACTCGACAGCAGTGGTGGAAACTTAACTTCAGTTTGGAGCTGTCCCATCTCCCTTGCCTTCCTCTCGGATGTGTCTACATACCGCCTGAATACGAAGGCATTTTAAACTGCAAGACTGTCAGATTTCTGCGTGCATGTCTCTCCTTGCTCCCTCATCTTTTCTACACTGCTCACTCTCTGCCTCCTTTTTCTTTTTTAATGTTTATTTATTTATTTTGAGAGAGAGCACAAGCAGGAGAGGGGCAGAGAGGGAGGGAGAGAGAGAATCCCAAGCAGGCTCTGCACTGTCAGCACAGGGCCCAACATGGAGCTCAAACCCAGGAACTGTGAGATCATGACCTGAGTGTCAAGAGTCTGACGCTTAACCGACTGAGCCACCCAGGCACCCCACTCTCTGCCTCCTTTGGCTGCCCATTTATTTTGCCCCCATGAACACCCATGGCATTGCCAGAGAGCTCTGAGAAGCAAGACGTCCCCTAGCGGCCACTCCAGTCTTGCTGCAAAGTGCGGTGAGAAGGCCCTTCTGTCCTCTGGCTGTTAAGTATCATATCACCATCGGAATAGCTAAATGCCACTCGAGAATCCCATCATCTCCAATGGCACTAGGAAGCCCCGTTCCGTGGCAGCCTCTCCTGCTGTCAATTCTGGCCCAGAGGGGACAGCCACCAACAGCTTCTAGATGACTCAATGCTGCCTTCACTGTCTCCTACCCTACTGCCTTAGTGGAGGGAGCATCCTCTAGGCAGCTGCTAAAGAACAGTCAAATGGTGGATCTTCTGGTTTTATGTAATAAAGCCATTTTAACATTCCCACTCCCCTGAGCCTTTGGTTCCCTTCTTTAAAACTCAGCCAAGGCAATGTTGGCATCTCCACCTCATCTGACTGAGGCCACCACGGTGTCCAAACTTCCGGAGTCATCCAGAAGCACCTTAGGACAAGCTCTGGATGTTCTTGGCAGCACTTTAAGTCTTCAGTCATGGGAAATGCTCCTGTATCAACCAACTTGCTCGACAATATTCTGTATCCCACCCCCGTCTGGTACCTTCAAGATCCACTCCCTGGGTATACTTCCCCAGTCCCTGCAGTCAGACCTGTCCTGCAAGTTTTTGGGTGACTGAGCTATTTCCTCCTAGAGTAGGGACTGTGCTTCACTGCAGAGGCCATGCTGAGACCCAATTCTAGTTGTTGGTCTGGAGGCAATGAGCGGAGGTGATAGTGAGAGTGATCAGCATTATTGCATAAGACATTCACCTCAAGTGAGATCTTTGCATAGCCTCCAGGCAAACTAGACTGTTCTTCTATATCAAGGCAAGGAAGCAGCTACTGCTCAGGGCTCTCAGGCTCAAGACTCTTAGATATATCCACCCAAACAACCCCATGCCAGGCCCAGGCCTCAGGATCCCACCTTCCTCCGCCCCCCGCCCCCCCACCGTCCCCTTCAAGCCCTGACTCTAGCACAGGAAAATTGTTGAGGATCCACTGGTCTGCTCCACAGCTCTGCTGCCTTTATGCTTAAATTGTGGGCCCAGTTTTCAGCACGCTTTGCTGAAAAAGTAAGTATGTCTTAATTTTGTTTATTTATTTTTGAGAGAGAGAGAGAGAGAGAGAGCACACAAAGGCAGGGAGGGGCAGAGAGAGGGAGACAGAATCCGAAGCAGGCTCCAGGCTCCGAGCTGTCAGCACAGAGCCCGACATGGGGCTCGAACTCACGAACCACAAGATCATGACCTGAGCCGAAATTGGATGCTTAACCGACTGAGTCACACAGGCGCCCCAAGTTAGCATTTACGTTGCCTCGGGAGACTTTCTGGCTTTCATATCATGCCTTCAGTCGAGTGGGCTAACTTGAGTCTTACATGCCTTCTCCAAAGTTTCTAAAGCAGGTTTAGAAAAACTAGCCACCCCTATAATCCTTGTAATTACAGTTGCCTTCCCATCTTTCAAGGGCCAAAGCTACTTCATAAGCCAAGCTTTCCCTTCAACTTCTCATTCCAATCTACCAAAGGGAAAAGTCTTATGCTTCAGATTAGGGGTTATCACCACCCCAGTGGTGGGAGGTCGCTGTGGCATTCTGAATGGGAGATGAGCCAGTTCTAGATTCCTATCCCTATAGTCTCCCTTCCATTGCTACTTCCTACTGTTTTAGCTTGAATCCCCATGAAAGCAGAGACTGAGTCTAGAACTTGGGGGCAGTTGATATGGTAGGTGAATCCAGGAAATGAGAGGGAGGGAGGAGAATGACACAGGGTAGAAGGAAAATTCAACAAAGTGTATTTTGGCTTCTGTCCCTATGAGTTGAAGGTTGCCTCAGAAGGCGTTAACTCACCTGCACTCCCAGGCTATGCCTATGGTTGAGAGAGGTCCTGAGGCTTAGGAGAAAGCCCTAAAGCAGAAAAGCAGAGAAACCTACAGTAGACACTTGAAACGAGGCACTGACAGTGTACATGGAGCCGTCTACCATAGCTGTGGCTAAAGTCAGAGGTGGGCTGATAAGATGTAACCAAAAGTTCCAACACATCTAGCACATCTTTCCTGCCTCCTAGGGGATCAGACATCTGGGCCAATGACAAAGGCCAGACACCATCTGCTCCCTGGGATTCAGGTGCCTGGTCCTATAGACCTTTGTTATGCCCAGAATTCGTGATCCCCAAAGATCACCAGGGAGCCGAGTCTGATGCAAAAGCAAAGAGCCTTTATTCGAGCTAGCTCGAGCTCAATCCCCTACCTGTACCAATGCAGCGGTGAGATGCCAGAGAGCGCGAGGTTCAAAAGCACAAAGGTTTTATAGGGATCTAGGGGCAGTTGGTGGGGTAATGGTTGTGGTCTTAGCCAATTGGCTGGGGAAGGGTCAGAGTCCTGTTGCGCAGGTTGCCAGGTGTGGTTTGAACGGGAAGTTTGAACGGGTGAGCGGGAAGTTACTCAAAGGGAGGAGGTGTGGTCTGAGGTTTGAATGGGAATTTCTTTCTGTGGTTTTCCGGGAAAGGGGGCCATGTCAGGGACGTAGTCACTCAAGATGGAGGACACAGAACAAAATGGAGTTGGCCGGCCTAGGTCTGCTCTTTCATTCCCCCCTTGTCATGTAGCTTATGGACCCAATCATGGGACCGGCTGCATTTCTATTTTGTCCTCTTCTGTTATTAGGGGCTTGCACTGAGCACGGAGGACCATTAGTTGGACGGCCCCTATGCAGTCCCTGACAAACTGGACCAGTCTGTTGATGATAGAGGGTCCGAGGGTTAATAGTAGGAGCAGGATGGTGAGGGGTCCGGCAAGGGCCCAGATGAGGGTAGCTAACCAGGGAGACCAGTTGAACAAAGACTCGTACCAGGACTGAGATTGTTCTCTCTCTAAACTTTTGTTTTTGCAGCCCTTTCCTTATGAGGGCCATAGATTCTTTTACGACCCCCAAGTGATCAACATAGAAGCAACATTCTTCCCCTAGGGCTGCACAGAGTCCTCCTTGCTGCATGAATAATAAGTCTAATCCCCTTCTGTTTTGGAGTACTACTTCTGATAAGGAAGTAAGGGATTCCTGTAAATGAGAAATTGATTTCTCAATTCTATGTCTAAGTCAATGGCTGCCCTTAGGGTTCCGTAGTTTTTGTCCTGGATGACGAGTGAGGATATTCCGGTCCCTGCCCCCGCTAATCCCAGTTCCAAGAGCGCAGCCAGAGTTAGGGTTGTAATAGGCTCTCTCTTACTTCAGGGGTTAGTAGAGCCTAACCTGTTAAGTATTTCTTCCCCCGAATGGTACACTAGCTTGGGGATCAACTGCACGAGTATGCAGAAGCCTTCTTTCGAGGAGTTAAGGACTTGGGAGTGGACGCAGGGAGCGAGGCCGCTGGAACAGGCCCACCATGCATATTCGGGGGGAAGTAGATACACTGTCTCCCTGGGGACTGTTAGGGTTTCATTACAGAGATGTGACTGCCCAGGGGGCACGTGGTGTATGCAAGTGCCCTGCCCTGTTACCGCCTGGAGAATTAGTCTTGCAGTAGCCTGCTGCCATCTGCAGGAACTAGAGTTGGAGGCTGTTGTATAATTGCCTTTAATGGCAATACCTTTGTAATATGGGGGCCGGACATCTAGACAGAGCAAAAAGGACTTGGTCAGGTCGGGTCTAGAAGTGTTTAGTACCTGGTATGCTCCGACAACTGTGCTCCACAGGGGTATCAGATAGTAAGTTGTGACCTGGGGCAGGAGATGCGGGTGATGCTCCGGTAGGGACAGGGGATGTGGAGGGCTGTGTGGCCAAGGTCTAGGTGTTTCTGGGAGTGGCTGTCCGGGTGGGGGCAGGTCGGGGAACTAGTACTTGGTTGGGTCCTACCCCTGTGGGGGACTGCTGGGCAAGGGGAGTCGCTTGCATTCGGAGGGTAAATAACGTTCCCTTGTCCTTGGCTCCCAGCCTAACCCAGTCATATATCCTGAGTCCCCAGGTTTTTCCACTCTCCCATCCTGTTGTTTTTTTTACCTTGGCTTGTAAAGGATATAACTATGGGATTACCACGCCCCCAGGCATATGGCGGTCGAGGGCCACTGGGCCGCTTTACCACAATGAGATCTCCGGAGCGTGGTGGGGTCCACCAGATGTGCCCCGTCGAGACACATGACCAGGAGGCGCAAAAGTAGTCAGCCGCGTCCCCACATGAGCTCGAGGGAGAGTGGCCGGGGCAGACATAGAAATAAAGGTTCTGCGCATGGAATCCGGGGGCATATGGTGACAAGGGGAGCAGAGTTTGGAGGTCTACGCAAAGTTCTGGGAACCAAGTATCCCTGGGGTGGCTCTGGGAAGTCTGATTAAGTATTGTCCCCGAGCTGGTGTCTATGACCTGCCAGGTGATGTTTTGGGGGGCGTGGGGACTCTCGGCAGCATGAGCAGTGACAAGCAGAGCTAACAGAGTTACCAATATCAGGTGGGTCGAATGTGCTATAACCTGAGCTTGAGCGGGTTGTGTTGGTCCCAATTGACAGCCCATCGCATGACAAAGTCCTTCCGGATCGTGGAGGGGTCCGCTGGCCGAACGTGGGTGTGATGGACCCAGGTCGCGATGCCGTCTACTTTGAGAGCGGTGGGGGTTGTCAGCACCACGATGTAGGGTCCCTTCCAGTGCGGCTCGAGGGTCTCTCGGTGGTGCCTCTTGACGTAGACCCAGTCTCCCGGCCTGTACTGATGAGGTGTCAGCGTCGGGCCAGCCTCGTAGATGGCACGGAGGTGCGGCCAAATGTCCTCGAGCACCCTCTGGAGCCCTCTCAAGGAAAGAAAAAGTTCTTGATCTTTAAACTCAGCAAGAAGTTCAGCTCAAAGGTTGGGAATAATAGGGGGTGGCCTGCCAAACATGATTTCATAGGGAGTAAAACCCAGGGTGTAAGGAGTGTTCCTAACCCAGTAAAGGGCATACGGTAGGAGAGTCACCCAGTCCCCGCCAGTCTCCATGGTTAATTTGGTAAGGGTCTCTTTTAGGGTTCTTTTCATTCTTTCTACCTGTCCTGAGCTCTGGGGCCTATAAGCACAATGTAATTTCCAGTTTGCCCCCACAGCCTCAGCTACTGCCTGCATTACCTGCGAGATAAAAGCTGGTCCGTTGTCTGATCCTACCATGGCAGGAAAACCATATGTGGGTAAGATGTCTTTTAGTAGCTTCTTAGCTACCGTCTGAGCCATTTCATGCTTGGTTGGGTATGCCTCCACCCAGCCAGAGACGGTGTCTGTAAATACTAAGATATTTATAACCATACTTTCCTGGTTTAACTTCAGTGAAGTCGACCTCCCATTGGGCTCCTGGTCTGGTGCCTCTGAGCCTGGTTCCTTTTTTATTTGATGTGGCTCTTGCATTGGTGAGTTGGCAGGTCTTGCAGGCAGATATAACTTGCTCTATTTTGGTGTCCTATTGGTGAATCTGTGTCCATCCCGCACAAAGCTGCTGCCATCAGTGGACCAAGTAGCCTCGGCATCGGGGAGGGGCCAATCGGTCAGATCTGTCCGGAATCCATGTACTTGCTCCAGGATCCCCGCACAGTCATGTAGTGGAGCATCTAGGTCAGGGTCGGGCAGCAGGGTTGCAGGATTGAGGGCCGCACTGGGGTGGAACTGCACTCATGGAGGGTTGAGTAGGAGGCTCTAATAATAAGTCATAAGTGTGTTACTCATCCATCTATCAGGAGGCTGTTTCAGTACCCCTTCAATGGCGTGTGGGGTCGTGATCCAGATCTCCTGTCCTAGGGTCAGTTTGTCTGCGTCCTTGACTAGGAGTGCTGTTGCCGCAATAATTCTTAGGCATGGCGGCCAGCCAGCAGCCACTGGGTCTAGCTTATTGGACAGGTAAGCCACCGGGAGGTTCCAAGGGCCTAAGGCTTGAGTTAGGACCCCTTTTGCTATTCCCTTGTGTTCGTCTACAAAGAGATGGAAGGGCTTCGTAATGTCTGGCAGGCCCAGGGCTGGGGCACTTAGGAGGGCCTTTTTCAACTGATTAATGGCAGTTTCTTCTTTTTCAGTCCATTTAAATGTTTTCCCCTCTTTGGTAGCTTCATATAGGGGCCTGGAGATCTCAGCAAAACCCGGAACCCGGAGGCGGCAGTAGCCAGCAGATCCTAGGAATTCCCTTACTTCCTTTTGGGAGGTGGGAGTAGGGATCTTTAGGACAGTTTCTTTTCTGGCATCTGATAACCGCTGCTGTCCGCCCTCCAGGATGTATCCCAGGTAACTTACCCTCTCCCTGCATATCTGAGACATCTTCGTGGTTGCCCTGTATCCCAAGGCCCCCAGGGTAGCCAGCAGGTCCTGGGTCCCTTGCTCACGGTCCTTGGCTGTGTCGGCAGCAATCAGGATGTCATCTACGTACTGTAGGAGGGTGAGGCCAGGGTGCTCCTTTCTGTACTCACTCAGGCCCTCGTGTAGTGCCTCGTCGAAGATGGTGGGCGAATTTTTAAGCCCCTGAGGCAGCCGTGTCCAGGTGAGTTGCCCGCTGTAGCCCTCCTCTGGATCATGCCACTCGAAGGCGAACAAGGGTTGGCTCTGGGGTGCCAGCGGCAGACTGAAGAAGGCGTGCTTTAAATCTAATACAGTATACAGACCCTGGAGAGTGCCAAGGAGCTCAAGAGAGTATATGGGTTGGGAACAGTTGGGTGTATGTCCGTGACCCTCTTATTTACTTCCCGGAGGTCTTGTACCAGTCGATAGTCATTTGTGTGAGGCTTTTTGACCGGCAGTAGGGGGGTGTTCCAGGCAGATTGGCAAGGAACTAGTCCCCCTAGGCTTCGTAGTCTCCAGATGTGTGGCTGGATCCCCTTCTGGGCCTCCTGAGATATGGGGTATTGTTTGATTCTTACCGGACCTTCTCCTGGCTTGAGCTCTACCAGGACCGGGATCCTGTGAGCAGCTAGTCCTATCCCCCCCGTCTCTGCCCAAACCGAGGGGAATTCTTGTAGCCATCTGTCTATATTATCCTCTCTCGAGAGTGCCTCCTTGTGGAGGTGGTATTCATCCTCTAGTTTCATGGTCAGGACCTGGATGGGGTGGCCCTTGCCATCGGTGACCTGAGGCCCCCTCTTGTCTGAAAGTTATCTGAGCTCCAATCTTGGTCAGTAAGTCCCGTCCTAACAGCGGGTAGGGGCATTCCGGTATTACCATAAAGGAGTGGGATACCTGTTCCGTCCCCACATCTACCGTTCTTCAGGTAGTCCATGAATACTGGCTCATACCAGTTGCCCCTTGTACCCAGGACTTCTTGCTGGCTAGCTTTCCTTGTGGGATGTGGAGGACCGAATGTTGTGCTCTAGTGTCGATAAGGAAGTCAACCAGGGTCCCCTCCACTTTAAGAGTTACCCTGGGCTCAGGGAGAGGGTCTGAACCCCGACTCCCCTAATCACTCCGTTCATCTAGCTGTAAGACTTTTACTCGATCAGTCTTGCTTCCCTTCCCGCTGGCCTTTTTCGGACAATCTCAGACCCAATGCCCTATCTCCTTGCAGTATGCGCACTGATCTTTCTGCAGCCTCTGCCTACCCACCTTGGTGGTTCCTTTACCTCCTCTTGAGTCATCCGCCAGCTGCCGGAGACGGCGGTCTCGTTCCTCGGGGAAGTCAGCAGTGGTAGCTAGTAGTATTCTGGCCAGGTCTCGAGTCTGCTTACTGCTGGCAGCCACCATGGTGCGAGCCTGCTTATCCTCAGGAGGCTCCTGATTATTATATTCCTTTTTGGCTACCACCAGTAAGTCCTGCAGACTTTTTTTCTCCTAGTCTATCTGTTTTTTGTAATTTTTTCCTAATGTCTATGGCCGATTGGTTTACAAAGGCCATGATAACAGCTGCCTTGCTTTCCAGAGCCTCTGGATCCATGGGGGTATAGGTACAGAATGCCTCCATGATCTGTTCTAAAAAGGCAGCTGGAGATTCATCTTTTTCCTGTTGCACATTTCCTACCTTGGCCAAATTGGTTGGCTTCCTAGCAGCCATTTGGAGACCCCCCATTAGAGTCTGGCAGTAGACCCGGAGCCTCTCCTTACCTTCTGCCGTGCTAAAATTCCACTGGGGCTGAGTTAAGGGGAAGGAGGCATCTATCTGAGCCTGGTTGGTGGTGGGATTCCCATCTGCGCCCAGAACTAGTTTTCGGGTCTCATTGAGGATTCTTTCTCTTTCCTCAGTCATGAACAGGACCTGCAAAAGCTGCTGGCAATCGCCCCATGTGGGCTGATGGGTAAAAAGAACGGAGTCTAACAGATCAATAAGCCCTGCCGGTTTCTTGGAAAACTTAGGATTCTGAGCTTTCCAATTGTAGAGGTCACTAGTGGCAAAAGGCCAATAGTGATAGGGCTGATTCCCCTCCGCGTCTGGGGGTCCGGTGGCTCGCAGGGGCAGAATAGTGGAGTCGGCAGCGGAGATGGATTGCTCCCTCTGAGCCCTTTGTCTGGTAAAGGGCGGGCTTCCCACTGGAGCGTTTCCACCTCCTGCTCTCAGAACAGCATCTGTCTCCCCCAGAGGAGGAGGATGGTGTTCTTCCGGCATCCTAGGGGGGTTATATGGGGGAGGAAAAATTAATTCTTCTTCAGTCCCCCCTTGTAGGACAGGGTAGAGGGGTGCTGAAAGCTGGGTAAGACTTTTCTTGTTCTCCCTCTTTTCTGTCCCCTGCAAAGCGAGAATGGGTTTTGGCTCCAGAGGGCGTGGAGCTAGGAAGGGCTTAAGCCAAGAGGGTGGGTCTTCTACAAGGTCCTGCCAAGTGATAATGTAAGGGAGCTGATCAGGATGGCCCATCTTAGGCTGAGAGATGATACCCGACTCAGTGGATGGTAGGGAGCTTGAAGGTTCCCTCTGGCGGCCATCTGACATTGAAAGCTGACCACTCGCTAGAACAAAAAACCTGCCACCGACCCTTTCGGACTTCCATACTGAGGTTGTTAGCTCTTCCCCTGACATCCTTAAAGTGATCAATCATAATACTTAGAGGAGTAGTCTGAGTCTGTCCCATAACGTCTGTCCAGTAAGTCCACAGAACAAAACAGAGAAACACAGAAACAGACAAACAGAGGGCCCCTAGAAACTCTTCCAACTCCGTGGAAGCAAAACTGAAAGCTAGACGACGGTCTCACACCGACTGGTGGGAGCGACCCACCTCGTCTCAGACCTTTGAGGGGAATCCACGTCCCTCCAGAAGGGAGGATCGGAATGTCTTCTAAAACTCCTGGCCCAAGGTCCTCCAGTGCGTCCACTTAGACCGCACCGGGCACTACCAGAATTTCAGAAATGAGCTCACAGAGAAGAGACAGGGAACGAACAGACACTAACCATGGCCAGTCAGGCTCTCTGGGTCGGGGGTCCCTCGGGAGTCTTGGGGATCCCGGACGAGCCCCCAAATGTTATGCTCAGAATTCGTGATCCCCAAAGATCACCAGGGAGCCGAGTCCGATGCAAAAGCAAAGAGCCTTTACTCAAGCTAGCTCGAGCTCAATCCCCTACCTGCACCGATGCAGCGGTGAGATGCCAGGGAGAGAGAGAGCGAGTTTCAAAAGCACAAAGGTTTTATAGGGATCTAGGGGCAGTTGGCAGGGTAATGGTCGTGGCCTTAGCCGATTGGCTGGGGAAGGGTCAGAGTCCCGTTGTGCAGGTTGCCAGGCGTGGTTTGAATGGGAGGTTTGAACGGTGAGCTGGAAGTTACTCAAAGGGAGGAGGTGTGGTCTGAGGTTTGAATGGGAATTTCTTTCTGTGGTTTTCCGGGAAAGGGGGCCATGTCAGGGACATAGTCACTCAAGATGGAGGACACAGAACAAAATGGAGTTGGCCAGCCTAGGTCCGCTCTTTCATGTTCATTCTAGGAATATTTTCAGAGGTCCTAATAAGTGTCATTAAATACTTTTCTACACTGAAATACAGGAGAGAATATAACAGCTCTATGGAGCTTGTGTCCTAGTAGTGGTGGTGGGGTAAGAGGTGGGGGGGAGGAGAAGGACGAGAAAATATACAGCTTATCAAATGGTAACAGGTGTTAGAAAACAAAACAGGAAAGAAGGGTAAGTTGTGCTGGTCTGGTTTCAGCTGGGGAGAACACATGCTCATTTAAATAGAGACATGGTGGGGGGCGGGGAGGGGTGGTCCCTGGGTGGTTCAGTAGGTTAAGCGTCTGTCTCTTGACTTCGCTCAAGTCATGATCTGAGGGTTCCTAAGATCGAGCCCCACGTTGGGCTCTACGCTGATGGTACAGAGCCTGATTGGGATTCTCTCTCCTTCCCCCTTTCTCTGGCCCTCCCCTGGTCGCTTTCCCTCTCTCTCAAAATAAATATATAAAACTTCTAAAAAAAACAATGAAAAAATAGAGTCATCAGGGAAAACTTCACTGAAAAGATGACATTTAAGCAGATACCTAGGGGCTGAGTGGCTCAGCCGGTTAGGCATCTGACTTCAGCTCAGGTCATGATCTCACTGTGAGTTCAAGCCCCATGTTGGGATCTATGCTGACAGCTCGGAGCCTGGAGCCTGCTTCAGATTCTGTCTCCATCTCTCTGCCCCTCCCCTGCTTGCTTTCTCTCTCTTTCAAATATAAAATAAAAACATAAAAAAAATTTTAAGCAGATACCTGAAGGAAGTGAGAGTAAAATCAGCCAGACACTGAGAAGGAGGGAACGGTGTGAGGGACGAAGCAAATCGGGAGAGTGCAGTGCCCCCCTCCCCCATGCCAGGTGAAGACAGTGTTTCAAGGAGGAGGAGGCCTCAACTGCCTGAAATGCTGATCGGCCAAGGTGAGGATGGACAATGGGTGAAGGACAAAGCAACATAGCAGGGTGATGGCATCTTTGACAGAGCAGAGCAAAGAGGGAGGGGAGGAACTGAGGACAGTGAATACAGGAAACTTCTTGGAGTTTCATTATAAAGGGAAGCAGAGAAATGGGGCAGTAGCTGGAAAGTAATGTAGGGTCAAGATAAGGAATTTTTTCTTTCCAAGATGGGAGACCTACCAGCTTCTCTGCTCCCATTTCATCTTTCCTCTTGCTGTAGACAAATCTGCGGCCTCTTTGACCTCCCTCTTCAAGCCCCAAAATATTTTTCTGCAAAGCTCTGATCCCCAGAGTTCTGAGCTGTAGGAGGTAAAAGCCACAAAGAGTCCTTTGTTCAAGCTTTCTGCTCTTGTCACATCCTTCCCTGGGGCAATACACTTGGCTGCCTCAGTCAGGGGCTGAAATTCCATAGCAGGAAGAACAAAGTCAGATATCTCAAAATATCATCCTGCTGCATTTATTTCCGGCCCTTTCTCCACTTGGATGGCCTCTCCCTAAACATGGGGCTCCCTGCCTGCTTGCTGCTCTGGTCTGCCAGCACAGCTACTTTATTGTTAAGTATTTTGATCAAAGCAATATTCCCTAAACTTTAGGCATTCCTGGATCATTGTTATGATTTTAGCTGTTTCCCTACAACTCATGTCGTTTTACTGCATGTTTCTTTTTTTTAATTTTTAAAAAAGGTTTGTTTATTTTTGAAGGAGAAAGAGACAGAGTGTGAGTGGGTGAGGGGCAGAGAGAGAGAGGGAGACACAGAATCTGAAGTAGGCTCCAGGCTCCGAGCTGTCAGCACAGAGCCGGACAGGGGGCTCGAACCCACAAACCGTGAGGTCATGACCTGAGCCGAAGTTGGACGCTTAACGGACTGAGCCACCCAAGCACCCCTACTTCATGTTTTTATGTAAAGCACTTTCTTAAAAAAAAAATTTTTTTTTTTTTACTGTGGTAAAATTCGCGTAACACAAAATTCACTGAAGTGTACAATTCAGTGGCTTTTAGAGCATTCAGTGCTGTACAACCATTACCAAACAGTTCCAAAATATTTTTCGTCCCTTTAAAAGGGATCCCTTTGCCTGCTAAGCAGTCACTGCCTCCTCCCAAATCCCCCCCCCCCCCCCGCCACCAGCCCTTGGTAACCACCAATCTGCTTCCTGTCTCTCTGGATTTGCCTATTATGGGTATACTATATAAAGAGAATCATATATCTGACCCTTTGAGTCTGGCATCTTTCACTTAGTTTCTCCATTAGCACCTTATTTTGGGCTTGATTTTTTTCTGGTGTTATCATTTTGACTCCCTTTCCATTTCCTTGTCTGTATATATTTTTTCTTCATTATTTTATTTAAATATTTTATTTAAGTAATCTCTACACCCAACATGGGGCTCAAACTCAAAATCTCTGGATCAAGAGCACACACTCTTCTGACTAGGTCAGCCAGGTGCCCCTTTCTTAGTTAAAAAATTTTTTTTAACATTTATTCATTTTTGAGAGACAGAGACAGGGCATGAGCAGGGGAGGGGCAGAGAGAGGGGGAGACACAGAATCAGAAGCAGGCTCCAGGCTCTGAGCTGTCAGCATAGAGCTTGATGCAGGGCTCAAACCCACAAACCATGAGATCCTGACCTGAGCTGAATAAAGTTGGACACCTCACTGACTGAGCAACCAGGCACCCCTTTCTTAATTATTTTAAAAGGAAAATTGATTTCATCATAACTATTTTAAATATTTTTTATTTAATTTACATTAATGTATACACAGAATTACTAAAATACAAAAAAAAAGCACTGCTCAAAATGTTATTAAACTTAGTGTCTAATGACATGTTTTGTGTTGTTTTCCTGATTGAATAAATAAGTCCACATCTTTGTACAAAGTAGCTGTTAAGTCGGGCGCCTGGGTAGCTCAGTCTGGCATCTGACTTCGGCTCAGGCCATGATCTGGCAGGGTTCATGAGATAGAGCCCTGCTTCCAGCTCTGTGCTCACAGTGGGGAGCCTGCATCGAATTCTGTCTCCTTCTCTCTCTCTCTGCCCCTCCCCTGCTCATGCACATGTGTTCTCTCAAAAATAAACATTTAAAATAAACAAAACAAAAACAAACCCACAGAAAAACATCTATCAAAGTAGCTGTTTAGTAATCCCTAGTCTACTGCTGAAGGAAAGTTAGGTGGAGGCAGGACACTCACTTCTCTCACAGGTATTACCTGATTCTAGGGAAAAGGGTCCATGCTCTCAGGTTTCAGTGGTTGCTGAAATGCCCTGTCTACATTCCAAGGAAAAGTTTACAGATTGCAAGGACTGGTGTCACCACCTTTTGTTGTGCAGTTACATCACCCACAAGTACAACACACTCCCTGAAGCACCTTCTACTATACTTTGTGTGTATAGGGGTTGGGGGAAAGCAGACCCCCCCATGTCCCTGATCCAAAATGGATCTAGGAGGAGAGCAAAATCAGACACCTACCAGAAGAAAGGAGTGAAGCTCACCAGGAGGTAACAGCCAGGATTCAGCTCAAGGCCACTGCTGTAGGACAAAATGAAGGTCCAGGATGGCCAAGTCTCTTTGAGAGCACAGGAAATCTGGATTTTTAATATGAAATTTCCAAATTCTTAAATGTTGGCAACTAGGGGCACCTGGGGGGCTCAGTCGGTTAAGCGACTGACTGGCTCACGTCATGATCTCATTGGTGGGTTGGAGCCCTGCCTCGGCCTCTGTGCTGAAAGCCAGCCAGGAGCCTGCTTCGGATTCTGTGTCTCCCTCTCTCTCTGTTTCTCCCCCCTCTCAAAACTAAATAAATATTTTAAAAAATTTTTAATGTTGACAACTAATGCAAAACTTTTAAACAACGCGGGTGGAGCAAATCCTAAATGTGTTACAGGCTTAGCTCTGGAGAGTGCTTGTTTGTACCCCGGGTGAGACAAACCCTTCATTCTACAGAGGAGGAAAGGAGACCTATAACGGAGAAGCTACCAGCCAAAAGCCACACAGCAGCTGGGAGAGGCTGAGGCCCAGTTTCGAGAAAGCTTCGTAAAATACACATACCCCGGACTCAGGCTGAAACCCTCTGGCCCGCGCCGCTCCTCTAAGCCAGGGGAGCCAAGAGCGAGGTCCCTGACCCTCTCCGCCTCACCGCCTCACCGCACCCTGCATCGCTGAGCTCCCAAGGTTTCACTGTCTCCCCGACTTCGTCCTCCGTTCCTTGGGCCAAGAACGCCACTGCTCACCCCTGCTTGCCATCCTCGCGCCCACTCCATTCCTCCCTCCCCTAGCACTGCCCTGTGCAAGCCTGGCTCCCACCCCGCGTTCCCAGCGGGCCGCACACACACCTTCCTCCACGCCCTATCGCGCCCTCCCGAGACGGGCTGCCGGCTGAGTCACCCGTCCACTAACGCGCACTAAGTGACGGTCCCTACCCGCAGGTCGCGAGCCCGAGCCGACCCCACTTGGCTGCCTACGAAGGCGCCGGGGCCGGCAGCGAGGAGCGAAATGCGCGTGCGCCGCACGGGCTTTATTGCGTCACCGCGACTCCAGAGCGCGCGGCTGGAGCAAGAGCACCGCGTTCGCGCCTTCGCGTTTGCGCATCCTCCTCTGCCAGGAGCGCGCCCCAGACGCCGGGCTGGCCTGGGAATCGAACTTCTTCTCCAGCAGGTGCATGCGCGCTGTGGTTTCAGTCAGCATGTCCATGAGCAGCTCCTGCTGCAGCTTCAGGTAGTTGTTCTCCTCCAGCAACAATTGGCTGTTGACCCCCTGCACCTGCGTCTTCCAGCCCGAGTTGCTGGGTGAGGGCAGCGGCGGTCGCGACCGCCGCGGCTGCCCCTCGGTGGTCCACTGGCCGCCGCGGAACACAAAGGCCTCGTCGCTCAGGCGAGTGCGCGGCGCGCCGTAGCTGAGGCCCAGCTCGGCCTGGCGCGTCCGGTGGTCTAGCAAGTAGAAGGTGGACATGGAGGAGATGCGGCGCAGCGGCGGGCGCCGCGGGGAGAAGCGCTGCGAGAAGTGGTCGGCCCAGAACTGCTGCAGCTGCTCCCACAGGCGGCTGATGTGGCCTGAGCTAAGACACCTGAAGGCCTCCAGGGCGAGGACCGAGTGGACCTTGTGGGGCGCGTGGGTGCCCAGTGCCGAGCCTCAAGGACGTGGGCGACCAGGGCTGCGCCCTTGCCTCTGGAGGCCCTGTGTCCAGAATGATGAAGGCGAGCCAGGGGCACTGCTGGGGAGCAAGAGTCCGGGTGAGCAGCCTGCTTGGACAGGCTGTCCGGTCAAACCGCGAGGATCGGTGGACAGGGCTTAGCTCTGAGGCTGGCACTAGGGTGCTGGTCGCTGAGGAGCCCATCCCTGCACACTGGCACTGACAGCAATCTCCTGAAACTACCTTCTCCAAAGACCACTGTGTGTCAGGCCCAGGAGACAAAATGTGGATGGAGGACCATATCCCTTGCTTTCTGAGCATAGGACAGGCTGCTGGAAGGGATTGCTGTCCCAGGAGAAGGGAACAATAGAGACCGGTACTTAAAAGTTGAGTAGGACTTTGCCATGTGGATTGAGGGTGGACAGTGGAGAACCTCTAGGCAGAGTGAAGAGCCAGGCACAGCTTGCATGTTCCCCATGTAAGGAAGAGTTTGGAGTAGGGTTTGTGTAGGGGACTCGGCTGGGAATACAAGAGGAAGCTAGAAAGGGGACCAGGGCATAAACTTCATTCTGTGGATAAGAGGGCACTGCTGGATGACAAAGCCAGGGCTAGATCTGGATTCAGGAAAGTGTTTGGTAGGATGTCTAAAATAAACAAAGGCATTATTGCCACGTTCAGTTATTTTATAAACTGCTCTGGGCCAGGCTTGGTCTGGGCAGGGGTTCTTAGCCTGTGCCTGCCCTCAAGATGCTACTGGTCCAGCTAGGAACCCAGATGTGTATGTAGGTGACAGTGGTGCATTATGCTCAGTGACATCTTGGGGGCCTGTGCCATGGGCTAGGACCTATGCTTAGGATTCAAAGTCATAAAGGTTATGCAGACTACACATGACTTTTCTCCCAAGTAGACTACATCCTCAAGGAAGCTAAAGTCCAGATAACAGACAAGTTTCATTCTCTGTCTCCGCCAGCGCCTATACGTGCTGACTCTATTAAATGGGAAGAGGGCTATGTGTTCTCTTTTAAATTCCTCTTCTCTCCAGGAGGGTGAAAAGGGATAGAACTCTATCATGCCTTCATCAATCCAACACACACTTATTCCTCTCGCACACAGCTGGGCTGAAGGGGTGGTACTACCCCCTAGATCTGGCTCAGGGCATCATCTCTCTGAAAGCCCAAAGAGAGCCTGAGAGGTGCAGCCAGGCCCATGTTTAAGGCTGCGTCTTCCCAGAGGGCCCTTTCCCAGTAATACTCACTGCATGTTGTGCCTCACCTGGAGGATGTGTCGGAGGTGCCAAGCTGCTGTCCCAGGCCTGGCCCCATCCCTGAACCACTAAGCTGCTGTCCACCAGCTATGACTCACAATGCCTCCAGGTTGGGCCAGCCTGGGACAGAAGGGGTGCACACGGTCTAGCTATAAAACAGACCCTGGGCTCTTCCCATATTCAGCAGTTCTTGTCTGCTGTGTTCCAGGCGTGGTTGTACAGAAGTGAAGGAGATGTTCGCTTATCAAACTATAGTGGGGGTGTGTGTGGTGGTGGTGTGTGGGGGGAGGTTTAGAAGCAGAGCCAGAGATAGGAATTTGATGTAAGGGACTGATCGAACAAGATAAGTCCCTAAAACAATAAAACAAAAACAAGATAGTTTCTAGTGTCTGGGTGTCATGGGTCAGGTTCCCGGAAGCAGAGACTGAGATGAGAATTCTTGCTTAGTAATTTATTGGGGAAGTGCTTCCAGGAGAAGGGATGGGGGAAACAGGCAGGGCAGGGCAACAAACTAAAGTAAGCAGGAGAGTGGCCTCAGGTGGAAACTAGTTTCAGCCCCATCCCATAGGTAACTGAATAAATTGCACAGTTAGGCCTCCTTACCACAAGAAAGCAAGTTTTTAACACCCTCTCCCTTCTCTCCTACCCTTCATTTCCCATGATGTATTGGCCAGGGCAGCTGTGAGTTGTCAGCCAGCACTTAACGCATGTATGAGGTGGGTGCATCACCAGTAAAAGGGATCTTTGGGGCCCCAGCAGCATAGAGGAGAGAGGAAGAGGATAAATAGTAAAAATGAAAAGAGAGGCGCCTGGCTGGCTCAGCTGATAGAGCATGCAACTCTTGGTCTTGGGCTCATGAGTTTGATCCCCATGTTGAGGGTAGAGATAACTTAAATGTTAAAAAAAAATAACTAAATGAGGGGTGCCTGGGTGGCTCAGTCAGTTGAGTGTCCAACTTCGGCTCAGGTCATGATCTCACTGTGAGTTCGAGCCCCGCGTTGGGCTCTGTGCTGACAGCTCAGAGCCTGGAGCCTGCTTCAGATTCTGTGTCTCCCTCTCTCTCTGCCCCTCCGCCACTCATGCTCTGTCTCTCTCTGTCTCAGAAATAAATGAACATTAAAAAAATTTTTTTTTAAACAACTAAATGAATTTGATTGTGAGGGGCACCTGGGTAGCTCAGTCGGTTAAGTGTCTGACTTCAGCTCAGGTCATGATCTCACAGTTTGTGAGTTCGAGCCCCACTTCAGGCTTGCTGCTGTCAGCCTGTCAGTGCAGAGCCCACTTCGGATCCTCTGTCCCCCTCTCTCTGCCCCTCCCCTACTTGTGCTCCCCCAAAAAAAGAAAGAAAGAAAGAAAGAAAGAAAGAAAAAAGAAAGAAAGAATGAATGAATTTAATTGTGGTGCATACAATGGGGGAAAAAAAAGGAAAAGAAAATAGAGAAATACAGAAAATGACCTGAGGACATGGTGTTCAGTAAAGGTACTTGACATCCATGCTAAGACCTAAATGATGAGAACATCTCAGCTACATGAAGATTGGGGGCTGGAGGCAGGGATGAGCTGGGCCTGTTTGAAGGACAAGCACCACGTGTTGGGAAAATGGAAGGTATTACCTGCCAAGCACGCCCAAGTTGACTGCCATCACCTAGCTTGGCGTTCCTGACCTCAAGGGCCTCTTCCACAGGCCTCCCCATTAATTCAGCCTCCTGCATGGCCCTCCAGGGAGTTGGACCCAGCTCCAGAGAAGCTCACATCCTGGGGGAGAGCAAGCAGGTAGTGTCACCTCCTGGGAAAGTTTCTTCTTGAACAGTTTTATTAAGGTATAATTGACAATAAATGACGTTTATTTATTTTAATTAAAAAAATTTTTTTTAATGTTTGTTTATTCTTGAGACAAAGACAACATGAACAGGGGAGGGGCAGAGAGAGAGGGAGACACAGAATCAGAAACAGGCTCCAGGCTCTGAGCGTCAGCACAGAGCCCGACGCAGGGCTCGAACCCACGAACCGTGAGATCATGACCTGAGCCAAAGTCGGATGCTCAACCAACTGAGCCACCCAGGCGCCCCTTATTTTAAATTTTTTAATGTTTATTTTTGAAAGAGAGCGAGACAGAGCACAAGCAGTGGGGGAGGCACAGAGAGAGAGGGAGACAGAATCTGAAGCAGGCTCCAGGCTCTGAGCTGTCAGCACAGAACCCAGCATGGGGCTTGAACTTACAAACCATGAGATCATGACCTGAGCTGAAGTCGGACGCTTAACCGACTAAGCCACCTAGGCGCCCCTCAAAGTAAAAGTTTTTAATTTTATAAAGTCCAGCTTATCAAGTTTCTCTCTTGTAGTTCATTCTTTTTGTGTCCTATTTAAGAATTCTTTGCCAAAAAAAAAAAAAAATTCTTTGTCAAACCTAAGGTCACTAAGATTTTCTCCTCTGTTTTCTTCTGGAGGTTTTGTGGTTTTGGCTTTACATTTAGGTCTGTGCTACATTTTGAGTTAATTTTTGTGTACAGTGTGAGGTGAGAATTGATTTTTTTTCCATATAGATGTCAATTTGACCTAGCACCAATGATAGAAAGACTAGCCTTTCCTCCCTAGTGGCAGTCCCATCTCTTGTTCATCATGTGACTATGTCCAAATGTCTGTTTCTGGGCTCTCTGTTCTCTTCCATTGATCTTTATTCTTGTACCAATACCGTATTTTCTTAATTATTATAGCTTAGTTATTGTAAGTCTTCATATCTGGTAGTATATATCTTCCAACAATGTTCTTTAAAGATCGCTTTGGTTTTCTAGGTCCTTTGGAATTCTATATAATTGAATTTCCATCCTAATTTTAGAATTAGAATGTCAGTTTCCACAAATAAACCCTCATGCTCACTGTTCAAAGCTCTCTCTTTCTATCACGAGGACACTTGAGAGCTCAAATCAGCCCTCAGAAGGTTGTCTGATGGACATGGAATCAGAACCCAGGAATATTTTAATCAAGCCAGTGATTCATTCTCTCTGTATCTCTCTCCAAATTGTATCGATATTATTAAGGCTAATTTTCATTAACAATCTCAGCATTTCATGCAGGTCATGGGTGGCCATGGTATACAGAAACTTTCAATTTCCCTTATTTCCTTACAAAAAAGGGAAAGCTATAAAACCCAAGGAAGTCTTCTCTTTAAGTTTATTTATTTATTTTGAGAGAGAGACTGATAGAGAGCAGGGGAGGGACAGAGAGAGAGGGAGAGAGAATCCCCAGAGAGGATCCCAAGAATCCCTATCAGACTGTTATCTCAGACCCCGACTCAGGGCTTGATCTCACAGTTCAAGAGTCTGATGCTTAACCAACTGAGTCACCCAGGGGCCCCGAATATGAACGTGTTTGATAGCTGTTGATACACATTAATATCAGGAGGTTTTTACCCCCTGTGGCTCAATAACATATTCATTGTCTCACTTCTGAAACAAATATCACACTAAGGTAGAACTTAAAATTGAGCCCATATTCAGAAACATGTAGATTTTTCTGAAAGTTGAAAAGGTTTAAGTAATGTTTTTCCTAAAACAAATGGGCTTTAATACTTTTTTTTAAACATTTATTCATCTTTCAGAGAGACAGACAGAGCATGAGTAGGGGAGGAGCAGAGAGAGAGGGAGACACAGACTCTGAAGCAGACTACAGGCTCCCAGCTGTCAGCACAGAGCCCAACGCAGGGCTCAAAACCATGGGCCGCAAGATCATGACCTGAGCCAAAGTGGGCCGCTTAACTGACTGAGTCACCCAGGCGCCCCATGATACCTTTTATTTTTATTATTGTTTTTAATGTTTATTTTGAGAGTGTGCCCACACGCGTGCACAGGGGAAGGGCAGAGAGAGGAGGGGGAGGGGCAGAGAGAGGGAGAGAGAATCTAGGTAGGCTCCATGCTGTCAGAGCATAGCTCAGCTCAGAGCTTCATCTCAGGAACCATGAGATCATGACCTGAGCCAAAATCAAGAGTCAGATGTTCAACCAACTGAGCCACCAAGGTACCCTAAAACCCAAGGACATTTTTACTTGATTATTTAAATGGGAGAAGTTTAGGTAAATGAGGAACAATTAACATGTTAACTCCTTTCACAAGCAGACCTTGATTTTGAGGAAATGTCATGAAAACTGCAGAATTTAAGGTCCACAATAAAAAAAAACATTGCTTCCTGGCTTTTTTAGGGAACTCAGTGCCCATGTCATCCCTGAAAAGACCAGACCTGGAGCCCCCAAGGAAAGGAGTGCTAGGTACCAACACGTCTGAGTTTAAGGACATAAAGTTCATTCTAAGGGCACAAAGGAATGGAGAAGAGGACCTAAAAAATGAATTTTTGTTTCCTCACACCACAGGCAAATGCCACAGTGGCTGTGAATGTCAGTGAATCCCTTCTCTTGGCAACTGAGAAGAATACTCCCAAAACCAAGGACACAAACTCTTGTTTTCAGCCCTGTGTCTATTTCACTTGGTTCCTGAGATAACTCTGTTAGTGTGACATTTGCCCTTCCCCAAAACAATGAGGTGTTCTCTGTGCCAACATACCGTACAAAAAAAGAATTCTGCATCTGTATAAAACTTGATAAAAGTCATTCAGATGGTACAGAACACAAGAACACCGTTATAAAGAATGCACAAGCTTTATTTGGCACCTCCATTTTTTGGATATTTGGTTATTTGCTCCCTTTTATATATTTGGTTATTTGCTCCCTTTGGTTATTTGTATATTTGGTTATATTTGGTTATTCTGCAAGGTGCCTTTTTATGGAAGAGCAAATTAAGCAGGAAAGAATGCCCATCTGCTCTGTGGCTTATCCTTCCCTTGGGCTTTTTCATCTTTTTTTTTTTTTTAATGTTTATTTATTTTTGAGAGGGAGTGAGTGAGCAGGGGAGGGGCAGACGGAGGGGAGGACAGAGGATCCAAAGCATGCTCTGTGCTGGCAGCAGAGAGCCCAACGCAGGGCTCAACCCCACAAACCATGAGATCATGACCTGACCTGAAGTTGGACGCTTAACTGACTGAGCCACCCAGGCGCCCCAGGCTTTTTCTTCTTTAGTTTCTTCACTCGTCCTCTTGGGCTTGGTGGTGACAGCTGTGGGGTGGGGTGTAGCATGCAGGGCAGGCCAGGGTAGTGGTTTAAAGGTGGCTATACTCCTGCCCTCTTTCCCATGCTGCTCTGAAGCCATTGTGCCTTAAAATTAGTCTCATCCATGGTCTTTGTTTTTGTTTTCAAGATTTATTTTCAAGAGAGAGAGAGAGGGAGCAGGGGAGGGGCAGAGAGAGAAGGAGACACAGAATCTGAAGCAGACTCCAGGCTCTGAGCTGTCAGCACGGAGCCCCATGCGGGGCTTGAAACCACAAACTGTGAGATCAAGACCTGAGCCGAAACCAAGAGTTGGACACAAATGACTGAGCCACCCAGGCACCCCATCACGCATGTTCTTTGGAATCTGCAAGTCCTCTATATGAAAAAATGTTTGAATTTTCTGTTTTAATAAAAAAAAACCTGGAAAAATGCTAATGCATGTTCTATCTGCTCTAGATAACCGCATTGTAACCAGGAAGCACCACCAAACCTGAGTCTGCATCTAGGCCTGAGTGGAGGAGGCTAAGGAGTGGGCAAGGCAAGCAGGCAGGCATGGGAACGCTGAGCTCCACTGGGGAGTGGAAGATTTCAAAGTCTTTCTGAAGAGTCAAAAGTAGGCTGAGAATGTGCATCATATCATTGCACAGAACATGTGCTAGCTGAGCTTTATTTAAAACATGTCTTGAGGGCAATTGGGACCAGATCACAGGCCACATAGTGCTTATTTTCAGCAGAAAAAAAAAACATTTTTTGTTGTCCTATTTAAATGTTAATTTGAGGGGGCGCCTGGGTAGCTCAGTTGGTTGAGTGTCCAACTCTTGATCTCAGCTCAGGTCATGATCTCATGTTCCTAAGTTTGAGCCCTGCTTCGGGCTCTGTGCTGACAGCATGGAGCCTAGGGCTCACTTCATATCTGTCAGTAGGCCCTAAGCATTCTGTTATAAGCAAGAGGTGTTCCTTCTCTTCTGTTGGTATCATGAAATAATAGAAAATGTATATACTGTCTGTACCCCACCCCCCAAGTTCCTGACACAGGACTTCTAAAAACCTTCTAGGGGCACTTGGGTGGCTCAGTGGGTTAAGCGTCTGACTCGACATTGACTCAGGTCACGATCTCACAGTTCATGAGTTCAAGCCCCACATCGGGTTCCTTACTGACAGCTGCAGAGCCTATTTGGGATTCTCTCTCTCTCCTCTCTCTCTGCCCTCACCCTACTCATGTTCTCTCTCTCTCTCTCTCTCTCTCTCTCTCTCTCAAATAAATAAACGTTAAAAAAATAATAAAACCCTTTTAATTTCCTAAGTGATAAGAGTACCACTAAGTATGCTTTGCTCTAATATTTGGTCTTTGACCCTTATTTTTTAAATTTATTTAATTAAGAACATTTTTTTATTTGAGAGAGAGTGTGTGTGCATGCATGATGCATGTGAGTGGGGCAGAGGGGGGCAGAGGGAGAGAGAGAGAATCTTAAGCAGTCTGCCTGCTCAGTGTGGAGCCTGACATGGGGCTCGATCCCAGGATTATGGGGTCATGACCTAAGCTGAAATCAAGAGTTGGACGCTTAAACCTCTGAGCCAGGAGGTACCCTGACCCTTATTCTTGATACAGAGCTTCCAAATCCCTTGAAATTTCCTGGTAATAGCAATGTCTTTTGTTCTACTGAGATGACTCTTGGTGGGCCCCTGTATGGAGGCTGGTCACCAGAAAGACCAAGCCATGATTAGAAGCTTGGAATTTTCAGCTGCATCGCCATTCTCCAGAAAGGGAAGAAGGCCTGGATATGGAGTTAATGATGGATCATGCCTACGTGATGAAACCTCTACAAAAATCCCCAAAATGTGGGATTCAGGTTGGTGAACTCATCCATGTGCCAGAAGGATGACTCCCCCGCAATGGCATAGGATGGAAATGCCTTTGCTCTGAGCCCTCCTAGACCTCAGCCAATGTATCCTTTCATCTGGTTGTTCATCTATATCCTTCATCATATCCTTTAATAAGCTGGTAAACATAAATAAGGGTTTCCCTGAGTTCTGGGAGCTGTTGTAGCAAATAACCAAATCCAAGGGGAGGGGATCATGAGAACCCCTGATCTGGAGCCAAGTTGGACAGGCATTGTGGGTAACCTGGGGACCTACTCCTTGTGATTGGCATCTGAAGTGTGGTCAGTCTCATGGACTGAGCTCTTAACCGGTGGGATCTGACAGTAGCAATCTCCAGATAGATGGTGTCAGAATTGAATTAAATTGTAGGACAGCCAGCTAATGTTGCAGAATTGTGTGGTATGGGGAAAACTCCCACACATCTAGTGTCAGAAGTGTGAGCATGGCAGTGGTGTGAGTAAAGAGGAAACATAGGAGAGAGTAGGGGTTGTTTTTATTTTAAAAGTTTATTTATTGGGACACCTGGGTGGCTGAGTTGGTTGAGTGTCAGGTCATGATCTCGCAGTTCGTGGGTTTGAGCCCCATATCAGACTCACTGCTGTCAGCCTGTCAGTGTGGAGGAGGCTTCAGATCCTTTGTCCTCCCTCTCTGTCCCCCTCCCCCACTTGTGCTCTCCAAAAAAAAAAAAAAAAAAGTTTATTTATTAATTTTATTGTTTTATTTTAAAAAGCTTAAATTTTTTTAAGTTTATTTACTCTGAGAGAAAGAGAGCATGAGCAGGGGAGGGGCAGAGAGAGGGAGAGAGGGAGAATCCCAACCAGTCTCAGCACTGCCAGCATAGAGCCTAATGCAGGGCTCACACTCACCAACCATGAGATCATGACCTGAGCCGAAATCAAGAGTCAGATGCTTAACCTACTGAGCCACCCGGGCGCATTATTTTTTAATGTTTATTTTTGAAAGAGAGACAGCACACGTGCAGGAGTGGGGGGAGGAGCAGGGAGAGAAGGAGACAGAGGATCTGAAGTGGGCTCCATGCTGACAGCAGAGAGCCTGATGTAGGGCTCAAACTCAGGAACTTTGAGATCATGACCTGAGCCGAAGTCAAGAGCTTAACCGACTGAGCCATCCATGTGCCCCAAAGGTCTATCTATTTTTTTTTTTAATTTTTTTTAATGTTTGTTTATTTTATTTTATTTTTTTTTTATTTTTATTTTTTAGGTCTATCTATTTTTAAGTAACCTCTACACCCATGGCTTGCACTCATGACCCTGAGATCAAGAGCCACATACTCTTTCAACTGAGCCAGCTGGGCACCTCTAGGTTTTTTTTCTTTATACTTTATTAATTTCTATTTTTTCTTTTTAAAATTTTATTGATGTTTTTATTTTTCAATGGCTTATAACTATTTTGAATCTCAGATGTCTAGCCATCTGATTCTGATGTAATCTTCTGGGGCTGCAGTTGGGCACTGGGATTTGAAAAGATGCCCAAGTGATTCCAATGTGCAGACAAGGCAAATGTCCCTTGCAACGTAGAACATAGAGACCAACACAAGCAAACAGAAATAAACAAATGTCTGGAGAAGACATACAGAGGAAAAAATATTCAACTAAAAGTCTATGAGGGTGGCATTCCGGTGAAGTGAGGAGATCAGCAAATTCTCTCCCCCACCAAACAGTGATGAAACTGGAGGGAAAAAAAAAAAACAGAATAAGAACCCAGAAATGGACCCACAAACGTATGACCAATTAATCTTTGACAAAGCAGGAAAGAATATTCAATGGAATAAAGACAGTCTCTTCAGCAAGTGGTGGGAAAACTGGACAGTGACAGGCAGAAGAATGAACCTGGACCACTTTCTTACACCAGACACAAAAACAAACTCAAAATGAATGAAAGACCTAAATGTAAGACAGGAAGCTATCAAAATCCTCAAGGAGACAGCAGGCAAAAACCTCTTTGACCTAAGCCGCAGCAACTTCTTACTCAACACATCTCCAGAGGCAAGGGAAACAAAAGCAAAAATGAACTATTGGGACCTCTTCAAAATAAAAGCTTCTGCACAGCGAAGGAAACAATCAGCAAAACTAAAAGGCAAGTGACGGAATAGGAGAAGAAACTTGCAAACGACATATCAGATAAAGGGTTAGTATCCAAGATCTATAAAGAACTTATCAAACTCAACACCCAAAAAACAAATAATCCAGTGAAGAAATGGGCAAAAGACATGAATAGACACTTCTCCAAAGAAGACATCCAGATGACCAATTGACACATGAAAAAATGCACAGCATCGCTCATCATCCAGGAAATACAAATCAAAACCACAATGATATACCACCTTACACCTGTCAGAATGACTCACATTAACAACTCAGGCAACAATAGGTGTTGGCTAGGATACGGAGAGAGAGGATCTCTTTTGTATTGCTGGTGGGAATGCAAACTGGTGCAGCCACTCTGGAAAACAGTATGGCGGTTTCTCAAAAAGTTAAAAATGGAACTACCCTACAACCCAGCAATTGTACTACTAGGTATTTATCCAAGGGATACAGGTATGCTGTTTCAAAGGGGCACATGCACCCCAATGTTTATAACAGCACTATCAACAATAGCCAAAGTATGGAAAGAGCTCAAATGTCCATTGATGGATGAATGGATAAAGAAGATGTGGTATATATATGCAATGGAGTATTACTCAGCAATCAAAAAGAATGAAATCTTGCCATTTTCAACTATGTGGAGGGTATTATGCTAAGTGAAATTAGCCAGAGAAAGACAAATATCATATGACTACACTCATATGAGGACTTTAAGGCACAGAACAGATGAACACAAGGGAAGGAAAAATAATATAAAAACAGGGAAGGGGACAAAATATAGGAGATTTATATGGAGAACAAACAGAGGGTCACTGGAGGATTGTGGGAGGGTGGATGGGCTAAATGGGGAAGGGGCATTAAGGAATCTACTCCAGAAATCATTGTTGCACTATATGCTAACTAACTTGGATGTAAATTTAAAAAATAAGTTAAATTAAATAAAAAATTTAAATAAATTTTAAAAATAACTGGAGAAAAAAAAGAAATCTAAAAAACCAGTTAGGGTTCTGGAAATTGACCAAAAGCAAATGAGAAATTGAGAAGAATTTATCCATGAAAAGCCACTGAACTCTGGGTGAGAACAGTAAGAGTCTGTGGCACTCTGGCCTGGGGCTGCTCACATTCCCCCACACTTGTCAGCTCAGCAGCAGCCCATGACTGGTCAGGCTATACCATCCAACAGCTTCACTGCCAGAGGGGGCTCACTGGATTTGGAACAAACCACAGTGAGACACTACCACACACCCACGAGAACGGCTATAATAAAAAAGACAGACAATAGCACATGTTGGCAATGATGTGAAGAACTGAAGCCCTCCTACATGGGACTGTGAAAAAGAACAGCTACTTTGGAAAACAATTTGGCAATTTCTTCAAAAGTTCAGTATACATTTACCACTTAAGCTAGTAGTTCTATGTAGTACCCAAGAGAAAAAGAAATGTGTGTATAAAAACTTATATACAAACATTCATGGTAGCATTACTCATTATAGCTCAAACCTGGAAGAAATCTAAATGCACATGAACTGTTCGACGGAGAGACAAAATGTGGTATATCCATGCAATGGAATATTATTCAGCAACGAAAAGGAATGAATTCCTGATACACGCTACTAGGCAAATGAACTGCAAAAACATTATGCTATGAGAAAGAAGTCAGATACAAAAAAACTACATGTTGTGTGATTCCACTTGTATGAAATATCTTGAAAAGGGAAATCAATAGAGGGAGAAAGCAGTTCAGTGGCTACCTGGGATTGGCTGGGCAAACAGGCACAAGGGCAGTTTTTGGTGGCTGAGATATCCTAAAATTGGATTATGATAATGGTTTTATAGTTCTATAAATTTACTAAAAATCATTTATTTACATTGGATAATCTTTATGGTGTGTGAATTATACTTCAATCAAGTTTAAAAAAATAATGTAATGGTAGAATAAAGACATTTTTACTTTTTTCATTTATTATTTTTTATATGACTTAAAAATTTTTAACGTTTATTTATTTTTGAGAGACAGAGCACGAGTGGGGGAGAGGCAGAGAAAGAGGGAGACACAGAATCCCAAGCAGGCTCCTGGCTCTGAGCTGTCAGCACAGAGCTTGACATGGGGCTCAAACTCATGAGCCGTGAGATCATGACCTGAGCCAAAGTCAGACACTCAACTGACTAAGCCACCCAGGTGCCCCTATAAGACATTTTTGATGTGCAAGATTTCAACAAAACTTTACCTCACAGTCTTTCTCAGGAGGCAACAGGTAGATGAAAGTACGAATTGTGGTAGTAACCCAAGAAAAAATGAAGATGTTAGGTTAGTAAGAGAACATTAAAACATACATCTGTACAAAGAGTCCATAGCCATTTAGACACTCTAGCCCCAAATTGGAAACAGCCCACCTGTCTGTTACTTGGTGAGTGAATAAATGAACTGTGGCATGCTCATACAATGGAATACTACTCAGCAATTAAAAGGAACAAAGTAGTGATAATTGTTAACTGTATACATGAAGATCTCAAGACAATCTGTTGAGTGAAAGAAGCCGGACACAAAGCACTATATACCATATGATTCTATTTATATGAAGCTCTAGAAAAGACAAATCTATAGTAACTGAAATCAAATCAGCTTTTGCCTGAAGCTGGTGTAGGGATGGACTGGGAATAGGTACGTGGGAAAGGTAGTATAGTGAAAAATTAGTGCTTGTTCTGGATTCCTGGTACAGAGCTCCTAAAACCCTTGGAGCTTCCTGAGTGATAGGAGTGTCTTTTGTTATTCATAATAACCCCTTAATAATCCTCATAACCACACCTGAGGTTATGCTAATATGGTGATTATTGGTGGACCCCTAGACAGCTTCAAGTTAGAGGCTGGTTGCTAGAAGAACAAAACCAAGAGATTAGAGGCTGGGAATTTTCTTTTTAATTTTTTTTTTTTAAGTTTATTTGAGTGCATGTGCATGTGAGAAAGCGCGTGCATAAGTAGACGAGGGGCAGAGAGAGAGGGAGACAGATTATCCCAAGCAGGCTCTGCACCGTCAGCACAGAGCCTGATGTGGGGCTTGGTCCCATTAAACGTGAGATCATGATCTGACCCAAAATCAAGAGTCAGATGCTTAACCAACTGAGCCACCCAGGGGCCCCAAGGGTTGGAGTTTTCAACTCCACTCTGGACCTCTAGGAAGGGAAGAAGGACTGGAGATCGAGTGCAGTCATCGATGGTCAATGATTTCAATAATCATGCCTGTGTTACAGGACCTCCATAAAAAACCTTAAGTAATGGTGTTCAGGGTGCTTGTGGCTAGGTTAACACATCCAAGGGCAGGGGGGTTGGCATGCCTAGAGGGAGCTTCCCCTAGAGAGAGCATGGAAACTCCACACACACCCTATCTCCCCATACCTTGTCCCCTGTATCTCCTCCATTTGGCTGTGCCTGAGTTGAATCCTTTTTACTAAACCAGTAGTAGTACTGGGGACACCTGGCTGGCTCAGTCGGAAAAGCAGGTAACTCTCGATCTCAGAATCGCGAGTTTGAGCCCCCATATTGGGTGTAGAGATTCCAAAAACAAAACAAAACAACTTAAAAAAATGCTGTCCTGAGTTCTGTGAATTGTTCTAGTGAATTATTGAACCTGAGCAAGGAGTGATCATGGGAACCCCTAAATTTGTAGCCAACCAGGCAGACATGTGGCAGTCTGGGCACCCTATTTGCAGCTGGCATCTGAAATGGGGGCAGTCTTGTGGGACTGAACCCTTAAACCTGTGAAGTCTGACACTAACTCTGGGTAGTTGATGTCAGAATTGAATTGAATTGACTGAAGTGTTGTCAGAAAAAGACATCACAATTAGTGTCAGAAGAGGACACCCCACATTTGGTGTAAGGGGAAAAGAAAAAGCTTCAGAGGAACCTTTTGGGGTAATGGAAATGTTCTAGATCTCCACTATGATAGTAGTTACATGGTTCTGTACATTTCTCAAAATCACGAAACTGTACAATAAAGTTGAATTTTAATTTTTTATTTATTTTTAATTTATTTCTTTTGAGAGAGAGAGCATAAGCAGGGGAGAGGTGGGGGTGGGGGGTGGGGTGGGGTGGGCAGAGACAGAATCCTAAGCAGGCTCCACACTGTCAGTGCAGAGCCCGATGCAGGGCTCGAACTCATGAAACTGTGAGATCATGACCTGAGCAGAAATCGAGAGTCAGAGGCTTAACCAACTGAGCCACCCAGGCACCCCAGTACTTTTTTTTTCTTTTCATTTTTTTTAATGTTTATTTGTTTGTGAAGGAGAGAGAGGGAGACACAGAATCCGAAGCAGGCTCTAGCCTCTGAGCTGTCAGCACAAAGCTCAATGTGGGGCTCGAACTCTCAAACTGCAAGATCATGACCAGAGCTGAAGTCGGACTGAGCCACCCAGACACCCCACTTTTTTTTTTTTAAAGTAAACTCTACGCCCAACGTGGGACTTGAACTCATGACTGCCAGATCAAGAGTGGCATGCACTATGGGCTTAGTCAGCCAGGCACTCCATTTATGTACTTTTTTTTTCCCTCTCAATTTGACACTGCTAGATTAGTGTAGGTGCACAGAAATGGTCATTACTAGCCTAACCAGCAAGACAGAACAGGATGGGAATGGAGAGTGCTCCTTCTGGCTATGTGCCCCCTTTCTCTTTCCGGCAAAGGAAGGTGGGGGTAAGCAAGGGTGAGGGCGGCTTCGCAGGTAAGGTAGAGAGGCAAGTTAAGTCATAAGAAGCACAGAAGGACAGAAGTTTTCAACAATTTTGTTTATGGTGCATTTGAAACATATTTTTTATTTTTATTTTTAGCTGTTTTAAGTTTTAGAGAGAGACTGTGAGCTGGGTGGGGAGCAGAGGGAGAAGGAGAGAGAGAATCCTAAGCAGGTTCCACACTGTCAGTGCAGAGCCCCACTGGCGGCGCTTGATTTCAGGAACCATGAGATCATGACGTGAGCTGAAATAAAGAGTCGGACGCTTAACTGACTGAGCCACCCAAGCGCCTCATAAACATATATTTTATTTATTTTTATTTTTATTATTTTTAAAACTATTTTTTTTAATGCTTACTTTTGGGAGAGAGAGAGAGGACAGAGCATGCATGAGCAGGGGAGGGGCAGAGAGAGAGAGGGAAACACAGAATTCGAAGCAGGCTCTAGGCTCTGAGCTGTCAGCACAGAGCCCCACGCGGGGCTCGAACTCGCGAACTGTGAGATCATGACCTGGGCCGAAGTCTGATGCTCAACCAACTGAGCTACCCAGGCTCCCCAAACATATATTTTATTTTTAAAAATGAAACACAAAAGCAGACTTTTATGTGATTTTTTAAGAAGTTCTATACCCAATGTGGGGCTTGAACTCACAACCCCGAGATCAAGCGTCACATGCTGTACTGACTGAGCCAGCCAGGTACCCACATTTATATGATTCTTTTTTGAAAACTAATATACATATGTTATTTAAAAGCTTCCTTTTTGGGGCGCCTGGATGGCTCAGTCAGTTAAGCGTCTGACTTTGGCTCAGGTCATGGTCTCGCGGTTGGTGAGTTCAAGCCCCACGAGTTCAAGCCCCACGAGTTCAAGCCCCACGTTGGGGTCTGCTGATAGCTCGGATCCTGGAGCCTGGTTCAGATTCTGTGGCTCCCTCTCTGCTCCTCCCTGGCTTGGGCTCTGTCTCTGTCTCTCTCTGTGTCAAAAATAAATTAACATTAAAACAATTAAAATAAAAATAAAAGCTTCCTTTTCACCTTTCATTTGTGGGACCATATATTGGCATATGAAGTACATGAGCCTTAAGTCAGAAAATGAATGGATCCACAAGTGTTATGGAAAGATCAACAAGGAGCAAATTACCCTGACAGATAACACTTGGATTGCTCCATCTCTTGGTAAATATGGCATCATCTGCTTGGCAGACTCTGATTCGGGTAATCTATATATACTGTTGGAAAACGCTTCAAAGAAGCAAACAACTCCTTGTGGCCCTTCAAATTATCTTTTTCATGAGTGGGATGAAGAGAAAGACCACCCACTTTGTAGAAGATGGAGATGTTGGCAACAGGGAGGACCAGATTGGCAAACTTAGTAGAAGGATGAACTGAGGTGTCTACAGTGATGATTTGTGTAATCTGGTCAGTTAATCAATAGTGACTGCTTTCAAATTGGAAAAAAAAAATCTCATTCCTCAGTGTTTTGCCCTTTGCTTCGTCCTTTGAAGAACATTAGGCTTTGGCACAAAAAAAAAAAAAAAAAAAAAAAAAAAAAAAATCCACATCAGGACTCTTAGCAGGATCTCCTGTCCCGCTCTGTCTTGGGCCCAGACAGGATCCTCAGGCTCAGCCAAGCTTGAATTCCCTCTTCTGAGGGCCTTTACAGTTCACCTCCAGTCACCCAAGCTCAGACTTTCAGCGTTAGCTTTGATTCTTCTCTTTCCCTAGCCTCCTGAGTCCACTGGGCCATTTTTCAGCATTAACATTAAATGCTTGGGGTGCCTGGGTGGCTCAGAGCGTTAAGCGTCTGAATCTTGATTTTTGGGTCCTGATCTCACAGCTCCTGAGCTCAAGCCCTGTGTCAGTCTCCCAAGCGTGGAGCCTGCTTGGGATTCTCTCTCTCTCTCTCTCTCTCTCTCTCTCTCTCTCTCTCAAAATAAATAAATAAACATTAAAACAAACAAACATTCAATGCTTGTGTTTCTACACACCCTGCCATTCCCTAATCCTGCTCTTAAATCAACCGCAAAAATTGGTTTCCCAACTGGCCTCATAGTCTTTCAGATCTCCCTGGAATCATACTAAATCTAAAATCCAGATCTAAAACCTAAACCATCTCCCTGCACACTCCTTTTTTTGAAAAAAATTTTTAGTGTTTATTTATTTTTGAGAGAGAGACAGAGCACAAATTATAATTTATATTATAAAATTCTCTTACATAGATTTGGGGGGGTGAAGAATTGGAGAATATTAAGTTTATGCAAACACCAAACTCTGACCCTTCTCTTCTCCTTAAAAGTGGCAAGAGGAAATAATGCTGGTTCTTGGGATAGGTGATACATCTACTGATTCCAATTTTTTTCCATCCTAAGATTCAGCCTTTGGGTATCCAAACAAATGGAAGTCAGAGACCAGGACCCAAAAAGGTCTAGAAAAGCCATTGGCCATTTCCATTTCTTCAACATATTAAAGTGGGTTATAAAAATTGTGGTGTGTCTGAAATCTTTCCATTGCACTATCCTTTTCTCTCAATCCTGCCGTCAGTCTCTGTGCCCTTATGTTTAATCTTATTTAAGGAAACATCACAAACTGAAAGTGGAAATAACCTTGGATTATAGTATTCTGGACTGTGTGTTGGGTAAGGAGGCGGCCGCAGGCTGCTGCGCCCAGAGAGATGACTCTGCAGGAACGGTGGTGCCTGGTTACCCAGAGCTGTGCAGTCAACTTCAGGCCGGGCCAAAGAAGCCGGTGAGGGGTTCCATCTGATCCCCGCACATGCTGGCTCTGGGAACTAGCCTTCCCAAAGGCTCAGCCGATCTCCCACTCCTTCTGCCGGCTGTCATTTGCCCCCTAAGCAAAGTGAACGGGATGCCCATCCTGGGTTCTAGGTCCAGGCACCAGCGGGGAAGAAGCCAAAGACATGGGAATGAAACATCGGGCAACTGGCCCACTAAGGCACCAGGACAACCGGGCGCGGGAACGCGTGCCAGACCATCCCCGCCCCAGGGTGCGCGCGCCCGAGGTTCCCTATTCCGCTGCTGTTCCTCCCCCTTCTCTCCTACCCAACCAACAGCCACTTCCTGCCTCACTCCTAGCCAATCCCCACACTCCACGAAGAATAGCCCTAGGGGGCGTATGGGAAGGTGCCTAGAGCGATGGCCGCACCGACCAACCGAACCCTGGAGCTTGCGCGGGGGGGCGGGACTTGGTGCCGTCCGTAGCTACTCAGGAGCGAGGGGCGGACGCAGGGCCGGGCTTTGCGCGGTGGGGCTCGCTCGCGCGGCAGCAGCGGTAGCCGAGGCCTCTTGGTTCTGCGGCACGTGACGGTCGGGCCGTCTCTGCCGCTGTCTCCACTGCAGCGCGGGGCCAGGTGTGCGGGCGGGTGGAGGCGCGGGCGCCGCCGGCGGTCCCCGTAAAACTCGAGGTGAGACAGGAGGCCTGCGCGTGTCCTCCGGCCTATGAGGACCCCGGGGGGCCCGGGTGCGCGGTGCGGCGCCGAAGGGCCGGGCGTGGCCGGGGCCACGGGGGTCGGGCTGGGTTTCTAGGGCCCAGGCCTCGGCAGACGCGCTAGTCGTGAGGGACGAGGCCCTAACCGGGGCCGTTTGGTTTGGGGAGCCAGGCCGAGGCCGCGCTGCCGGGGTCGGGAGGCGTGGCAGGTGCCCTGAAGCCTCCCTTGACCTCTGGGTAGCCAACCTTTTCCTATGGCTTTACTTCTAGGGCTTTCTAAGGCCTTTCCTGGCTACCTGGGAAGCCGCGGGGTGGGTTGGAATAGCCGGTAAAGGTCTGGGGTGGGATCAGGCCTAGTCGGTACTCCTAGCAGTGGGAAAATGTAGTACCAGAACGAGAGAGAATGTTTAGGATTAGCATTACAGGTTCAATACTGGAAAATAAAGCCGCAAAGCGAAGACTGAACCCTAGCACCCCGAAGACTATGGAGAATGTGCTAGAACACGCCATGGTTGAAGAACTTCAGTCTTAACATACACACCTATTTGGGGGTGGGGAGTAATCCAGTCGGAAATTCACCGGACATTAAAAGCAGGAAAGCCCCTGCTTTTAATTATGGTAGGTCGTATTATAGTGGAGGAAACAGACCCAGAGGTATGAAATGACTGGCCCAAGGTCATGCCATTAATTTTATGATCACGTTTGGGATTATAGTTGAGGGCAGGGCAGTTTTGGTGTAGTGCTTAAGGTTAAGGCCCTGGTTCAAGTCTTTTATGGACCCTTTGCTGCTGTGTGAACTTGGGCAATTTACTTACCCTTTGTGCCCCAGTTCTCCCCAAATAATGGGCATAATAGTACCTGATGGAGTTGTTAAATTGAGATGTGTGTAAAATAAGACAGAGAAGACACATTGATAACCCTATATTAACTGCCAGATAAATAATGATTGCAATAAATTATTATAGTCGGAATGCTGTTGGTCCACTACACTGACATCCTGCTGTTTGAATTGGTTAAGTCCTGTTTCCCAGTACCTGAAGTTACATTTTTAGCAATGGGGGGGGGGGGGGACTGGATCTAGAGAGTTAACTGCAGGGCATGGCACAAGTGAATGGTGGTTGAGGGAAGTTAAACTGAGGACTAAGGTGAGCCAAGGTTAAGTCTCTTTACCTCTAATTTAGGAAATGGAACATTTTAATTTTTTAACGAGTAGAGTTTTTTGGGTTTTGTTGCTGGTTGTTTTTAAGGGAAGAATTGTATTGATTTTTGAAATCATTCTGTATCTTAGCTCTTCCAGCATTAAAAAAAATTTTTTTGAGGGTCTTGAATAGAATCACTGGCATGTTGTACACTTGCTGTAATTGTACTTAGAGTGGACTTGGAACAGAGGTAAAGCACTGTGTGGGAGTTCTCCTTTGCACCAGCCAGGGTACATAAGCCAAGAAGCCTAGTGACTGGATCATGAGAAGCCCAGAGTGAACTGTGTGTTGGAGTGAATGTGCCCCACAACAACAGATTTTCTGACCTATCTGAAAATGGGTGTTCTCATCCGTCTCCACCTAACTTATCTTAACAGGACAGACAGTTCAACTAACAGGTTATCTTCCAAGAACCATGAGAGGTAAACGTCTGGGCAGAGGCTGTTGCTGCCGTTTTGGCAATCGTGCTGTTGCATCCTTTAATTAGAGTTCACTTTGCCCTGCTAGATAGCCTAAGGGACAAAGTGACAGTTGGAAGCAGAATGCAGAGTCTTGAATTCGAGGCCCATCATGGTAACTAGCTTAGGTAACTAGCTTGGTTTCCACATCTTTAAAATGGAAATGGGAACTCTCCTGGATGCCACACCCCCAATTAGGGGGCTACGGGGAGGGACAAATGAGATGGGGAACCAGGAACTACTTTGAATAGTATGCAAATTCAGCTCATAATGACTCCGAAGCAAAGTAAAAGTGCACTGAACATAGTTGTAACCTGTATAGCTTACTGTAGGACTTTGTCAGGAAAGTGCTGGTTGGATGCTTTTTTAACTGCAACAGATGTACTTTTAAATTAAGCTTAACTGTATGCTGTGAAAACTATTTGGAGAATTTTTTTTTTAAAGAATTTAGAGAATCTTCAATGTGTTTTGAGTATTCACATGTTAAACATACTTGGTTTATAGCAAAAAGAAAGTGCTATGGAAAAATGGATAATAATGTTCCTGTCAATGAAAAACAAAATTTAAAACTGTAAACAAGGTGCTATATATATATTTTTAAATGAATGAGTTGTATACATTTTTTAAATTTAAAAAAATTTTTTTTTTTTTTTAGCGTTTATTTATTTTTGAGGCAGAGAGAGACAAAGCATGAACGAGGGAGGGTCAGAGAGAGGGAGACACAGAATCTGAAACAGGCTCCAGGCTCTGAGCTGTCAGCACAGAGCCCGACGCGGGGCTCGAACTCACAGACCGCGAGATCATGACCTGGGCCGAAGTCAGCCCCTTAACCGACTGAGCCACTCAGGCGCCCCCATTTTTTAAATTTTTTTAACTTTTATTTATTTTTGAGAGAGCGTGAGCGCACAAGCGGGGGAGGGGCAGAGAGAGAGGGAGACACAGAATCCCAAGCGGGCTCCAGGCTCTGAGCTGTCAGCACAGAGCCTGATGCGGGACTTGAACTCATGAACTGTGAGATGACCTGAGCTGAAGTCGGACGCTTAACCAACTGAGCCACCTAGACGCCCCTGAATGAGATCTATTTTTAAATAAAGACCACATTTTATGTGGTCCCCTGCCCCACCTTAGTGCTTTTGCTTTTTGACTGGATGCATGTGTAATACAATCAGAAGGTATAAAAAGTACTAGTAAAATTGTTCATCTGTGCCTGCCTGGAATTGAGTTCCTTTTAACTGGTTCCTTTCCAATCTAAGATTTAAAATTTCTCATTTGCCTTAAAACTCGGAGTTTTAGAACCATTGAAACTTAAATGATCTCACTGGGCAATACCTAGTACTAGTAGAAATCACTGCTAATGTCATGCGTACGTACTGTAAACCAGGCACTGTCATAAGCACTTTCTACGTGCATTTTGTTCATACAATGATCCTGAGAAGTATATGGTGGTGGTGCTCTCATTTAAGAGGTGAAGAAACTGGGGCCCTGAGGTTAGTAGTTGACTTAGTGTGCCAAGTTATTGGGTAGTCGAGGAGGAATTGTGACTTCTGAGTTCCCCCTCATAAACATTACTGTATATCTAACTGTGACTTAGGACAGTTTATGTAACTTCTCTTAGCTTTATTTTTCTCATGTGTCAACTGAGGGTGATTGAACCTCCTGGGGTTCTTGTGAGGATCAAATTAGATAACCAAAGATACCTAAGACCTATAAGACTTAAATTTTGAAAAGGGTGTATTAATAGATGAGTGGATAACCTACATGAAAGAAAGACTGCCTCCTTTCTTATTATACACTGCCTTTTTAAATTAAAAGTATTTTTGAGAGAGAGAGTGAGAGAGAGCATGAGCAGGGGAGGGGCAGAGAGAGAGGGAGACACAGAATTTGAAGCAGGCTCCAGGCTCTGAGCTGTCAGGACAGAGCCCAGCGTGGGGCTCAGACTCCTGAACCATGAGATCACGATCTGAGCTGAAGTCAGACGTTTAACTGACTGAGCCACCCAGGCGCCCCTATATGCTGCCTTTTTAAAAATTACTTTTTTTTCCCCCCCTAAACAACCAAGAATATTAGCCAGGTCATTTCTTCTGTTCATCTTTCTAATTTCTCATGGATTAAAGGAATTAGTTGAAATATCTTCTTTTAAAAGATGAGTCCACAGGGGTGCCTGGGTGGCTCAGTAGGTTAAAAGATGAGTCCCACAAAGAAAAGCCTAGGACCAAGTGGCTTTACTGGTTAGTTCTAGCAAATACGTAAGGAAGAATTGACACCAGTCATCCATAAACTCTTCCAAAAATAGAAGAGAGAACACTTCCCACTCATTCTGTGAGGCCAAACTACCCTAATACCAGCACCAACTGTCAGCACCAGCCTGACATGGGCTCTATCTATATCTGTAGATCTATAGACACTATAGATCTTGACCTGATCCGAAATCCAAGAGTCAGATGTGTAACCTACTGAGCCACCCAAGAGCCCCAGTAGACCTCATCTTTTGTGAAAATAGATGCAAAAATCCTCAAAATGGTAGCAAATGGAATCCAGCAACATTAAAAGGACACTACCCAATAACCAACTGGGATTTATTCCAGGAATGCAAGGTTGGTTCAACATACAGTAATGAATGTAACACACTACATTAATGAAGGACAAAAACTGCATCTCAGTAAACACAGAAAAAGCATTAGACAAGATGCAGCTCCCTTTCATGATAAAAATACTCAACAAACTGAGAATAAAGAACTTCCTCAACTTGAATGAAGTGACAATCCCTTCCCGGGGATTTCTTCTGTTCTTCTTTTAATTTCTCATGGGTTACAGGAATTAAGGTTGACTTTCCCTAACTTTTGAGAAACAGATTCCCACAAATAAAAGCCTGGAACCAAGTGTCTTCATTGGTGAATTCTGTCAGAAACTTAGGAAAGAATTAACTTCACAAACTCTTCTGGAAAATAAGAGAGAATACTTCCTAACCCATTTAGTAAGGCCAGTATTCCTTAATACTAAAACCAGACAAAAACTTCACAAGAAAAGAAAACCATGTGTGTGTGTATATGCATATATATATTTTGTATGTATATATATATATATATATTTTAACATAACTTCTATGCCCCACATAGGGCTTAAACTTATGAACCTGAGGTCAAGAGTCACATGCTCTACCAACTCAGCTGGTGCCCCAGACCAATACTCTCTTTCCTAGGAAAAAAATAGACTTAAAAAGATAAAATATAAAAATGTAAATTTAATTAATTAAAAAATAATGTAAGTCTCCGTTTGTTTTCAAGATTTTTTTTCTAAATAGGTCTTTATTGAGGATAAAAGTTCGTGTATTACAGGGTAGAAATTAAAAAAAAAATCTTTTTATATAAGTTTGTTTTTGAGAGAGACAGAACTCAAGTTGGGGAGGGACAGAGAGCGAGGGAGACACAGAATCTGAAGCAGGCTCCAGGCTCTGAGTTGGCAGCACAGAGCCCGACTTGGGGCTCAAACCCATGAACCACGAGATCATGACCTGAGCTGAAGTCAGATGCTCAACTGACTGAGCCACCCATGAGTCCCGAAATTTAATATTCCTTTAGTGTTTACCCATTCCTAAAGTTGATCCAAGTGGTTGTCCGGATTTGCTAAAATTCAGTGCAGCATGTGTCTGTTTCTGTTAAATAGGATATTTTGTGCTCAGTTGAAGTTTCATGTACATTGTTGTGTATAGTTTGTTTTTTTTCACAATGTGTGCTGGGAACAGAATTATAATTAACCAAAAATCAATTAACTTTTAGAGAATTCATGAAGAGAAGTGATTGATGACAGGGCAGGAAAGAAAATCACAGATAAACATGGACATTTCTATATACCAATGCTAAAATTGTATAGACACCATTGCAAGGAAGAGTTAAAGAAGAAATCCTACAGTATACTTGGTGGAAAGCAGGTTTTTCTTGCGATGCAAAATTATTCAGCTTTGCTGAAAAACATTGGAGGAGTAAGCAAACATATTAGACCTATTGGTCTAGTATGAGAATTGAAGGTGTATTCACTCTGGTTGTACTAACTGTGTATCAAAGAACAAACTATTTGCATATACCTATAAAGTATTGGATTCTGATAGACTTTGTATTATCTTTTTCTGTTTTCACAGCAAGCCTTTCAGCCAGTAGTACTATTACCCACATCTATAAAATAGGGAAAGAAGACTCCTGGAAGTTCAGTCAGCTGCAAGGCCACAGAGAGGAGCAGGAGAGTCTGGAGCCCAGGTTTCTCCGACTTGACAGGTTATACCACCACATACACTATATTGCCTTGGATGTCAGGAATTAATTTTCTGATTCGTCAGCTTAAAAATAGGGAATTTCCATCTCTAGAATTCAAGATGTGTTCACTCTTAAAAGTTAAAAAGAGTAGATTGAAGTATTAAAAGTGAGTAGATTAAGTGCTTTTAAAAGACTCCTGTCCCTGAGATTTTGAGAGCCGAGCTGTCAGCCCAGAGCCCGACACGGGGCTCAAACTCACGAACAGTGAGATCATGACCTCTGAGCCAAAGTCAGACGCTTAACTGAGCCTTCCAGGCTCCCCTGGCATTGTTTTTTATGGAAAAAAAATACTAGCATGAGTCTTAAGCAGTGCTAACAAGCTGTGTGCCTGCTTTGCAAGTTAGATAAATAAAAGTCTGTAATATTACGAGTTTATTTTGATATTGACCCCAAAACCCCCCAAAATTGATTAGTAGAACTAATACTACAGTATACTCACACACTCTGAAAACACAGGCAAGTATATATAATGACATTAAGGTCACTTTAAATCTATAAAAAATTTTTATGTTTCTGGATTAAAAATTTTTTTTTAATCTTTATTATTTATTTTTGAGAGAGAGATAGAGTATGAGCAGGGGAGAGGCAGAGATAGAGAGGGAGACACAGAATCAGAAGCAGGCTCCAGGCTCCCAAGCTGTCAGCACAGAGCCTGATGCAGGGCTCAAACCCACGAACCGTGAGATCATGACCTGAAGTTGGCCGCTTAACCGACTGAGCCACCCAGGCGCCCCTTTTCTGGATTTGTTTTTGATTCCCTGGCTCCTTATGTTTCCAGACTTTATGGACAACCGTATTATGTAGATTGAGTTCCTGAGGGTTAGAGACTACTGACTTCTTTTCATACTTGATATATAGTTAGCACTCACGGAGTTTAATGTCAGCAATAAATATGCTTTAGGGTCTGACACAAGCCAGGTTTTCTAATGTGTATCAGATGCATTTTTTCCTTTAACCCCTTTGTAATACAGAATTCCCAGTCTAAGCCTGTGGCTGCCAGAAAACAGCCTTTTTTTTACGTTTATTTATTTTTGAGAGCTAGAGACAGAGTGTGAGTGGGGGAGAGGCAGACAGAGTTGGAGACACAGAATCCAAAGCAGACTCCTGGCCCTTAGCTGTCAGCACAGAGCCCGATGTGGGGCTTGAACTCATGACCTACAAGATCATAACCTGAGCTGAAGTCAGACGCTTAACTGACTGAGCCACCCAAGTGCCCCCAGAAAACAATCTTTGAACTTTGCCACCCAGCTTTTGTTATAAGCCCAACTGACTAATTATTTGAAGGATCTGCAGTTTGTTGATTTCTCTAGAACCTAGATGTTGTAGGTTTTACTTTTAGATCAAGCTTTGGTGTTGGTGTTGGCCCCATAGTATTGGTTTTATTGACTTGGTCTTTGCTTTCATTATCCTATGGCAGAGCCACACAAAACTCATATTTGTATGTAACCTAAAAGTATTTTTGAGACAGTTGTCCACTTCAGTAGACTCATAGATGTTAAAAGATTTTTATATTTGTGCTTTGGTTTTTTAATTGCTGGCTGTCCTGGAGGTTCATTCCTGTAGTGATTGTAGTTTGACCAAGATAGGAATTTAAGTTGACCCACTGTGAGGCTTCATGTAGCACTGAGTAACCTAGTTATGGGTTATACATTCATCCAGCATTTGCATCCTGGCTCAGAGGGGCTTTGCTGTAGAGTTTAAGGTAAGGCCTTGGAATGATAAAAATTATGAGAGAGAGGGAGAGAAGATGGTCCCTGAAAGAAAACCGGAAAATGAAGTGCTCTAAGAATATAATGGCTTAAAGTATGGGTTGGGAGGAATTTGCTGTTACCACATGTGGGAATGTGGGAAGCCTTGCCCTCGAGCTAATGTATGTTAGCATGAATTGTGAAGTAGAAGAGAATTTTAGGAAACATGGTCAATGTTTCTTTACTAGAGAAAAATGTTTCTCGGTTTAAAGGTAAATTCTTAATTCACTTTTACTGTCGAGCCTTCCAAATACAGGGTCCACTTGCTCTGTGACTTTGGGGAAGTTGAGGAGAGGTGTGCTGTCTATTCTCTAAAAGTGTTATTGCTTTGCTCCTGAGCTGCTTGTTAGGTATTTCATATGGATAATCTTAGAAACAGAAAAACAAAGTGATAATAGAAGTGTGAACTCTGCTTCGGATTCTGTCAGCGTAAAGACAAATGAAGACCTAAAAAGAGAGAAAACACCCCTGAAATCCTCTTCTGAAATCCTCTTCTGAAATCCTCTTGGATGTTAAACTATGTGAAAAATCACTTCATGTCTTTAAGACGAAAGCATTTGTAGAATTACCAGGAAGGGCGCACTGCACTGGGAGGCAGGAACCTTGACTTCTGATCTGATTCTGCCAATAACTGATTTGTGGCAAGTCAATGTCTGGCCCTCAGTTTCTTCTCAAAAAGGGGAGTTAGGGGCGCCTGGGTGGCTCAGTCGGTTAAGCATCCGACTTCGGCTCAGGTCACGATCTCACGGTCCGTGAGTTCGAGCCCCACGTCGGGCTCTGTGCTGACAGCTCAGAGCCTGGAGCCTGCTTCGGATTCTGTGTCTCCCCCTCTCTCTGACCCTCCCCCGTTCATGCTCTGTCTCTCTCTGTCTCAAAAATAAATAAACATTAAAAAAAAAATTTTTTTTTTAAAAAAAGGGGGAGTTAGACTAGATTCCTGTAGTATATTTCAGCCCTAGGAGGGAGATCAACCATTTGAGGCATAATAGTAGAACATCTTTTTATATATATGTATGTGTATATATACGTGGTTGTGTATGTGTATGTATGTGTGTATACATATGTGTTTATACACGTATGTATGCACATATATATACAAACTAATTTTTAGAACAACTTTAGATTTACAGAAAAATAATGAAAATAGTACAGAGAATTCCCAGATGACGCATACCCAGTTTTTTCTACTGTTAATAGAGTATATTTACTATAATTTACAATTAACAAACCGATATTAATACATAAATATTAACTAAAGTTCATCATTAATTCAGATTTCCTTTGTTTTTACCCACTATCCTTTTTCTGTTCCAGGATACATTACATTTACTCATGTTTCCTTAGGCTTTCCTTGGCTGTGATACTTCTTCAGACTTTCCTTATTTTTGATGACCCTGAGGTTTTTGAAGACTACCGTTAAGTTTTTTTGTGGAATGTCCTTCTATTGGGATTTTGTTTGTTGTTTTCCTCATGACTAGACTGGGGGTATTTGGGAGGAAAACCATTGAGGTTAAAGTCCTTTCTTTCATCATATTGTATCCAGTGTACATGCTACCAACCTGACCTATCACTGTTGATGTTGACTTTGATCACCTGGGTGAGGCAGTGTTTGCCAGGTTTCTCCAGTGGAAAGTTCCTCTCTCTTTCCCCCTTCCCATACTGTTCTCTTTAGGAGGACATCACTATGTGCAGCCCACACATTAGGAGTGAGAAATTAGGCTCTTCTTCCCCATTTGTTTATTTACCCATATATTTGTATCAGTATAGATCCATGGGCATCTATTTTATACTTTGGGGTATTATCCAGTACCACTTATTTTTTGCTCATACTGTTCCAGCTTTGGCCATTGGGCACTCTTTCCTGTGTTCTTTTGACTTACCCTCCCATCATTATGGGTATTTTAGTTTTGTTTTCTTTTTTGAACATTTTTTTTCTGGCACTGCAAGATGTCCCAGGTTTATCTTGTGTACTTCCTGCCCCAATCCTAGAGTTGGCCATTTCTCCAAGGGGGTCCCCCTTTTTTTGGAAGTGGTTTTAAAAATCAAGATCTTGGTTGGCACCTGGGTGGCTCAGTTGGTTAAATGTCTGACTCCTGATCTCAGTTCAGGTCTTGATCTCAGGGTCATGAGTTCAAGCCCTGCGTTGGGCTCCACACTGGACATGAAGCCTGCTTTAAAAAAAAAAAAAAAACAAGATCTAGGGGCGCCTGGGTGGCTCAGTCGGTTAAGCGTCCGACTTCGGCTCAGGTCATGATCTCGCGGTTTGTGAGTTCGAGCCCTGCGTCGGGCTCTGTGCTGACAGCTTGGAGCCTGGAGCCTGCTTTGGATTCTGTGTCTCCTCTCTCTGCCCCTCCCCCACTTGAGCTGTCTCTCTCTCTCTCTCTCTCTCTCAAAAATAAATAAATGTAAAAACAAAATTAAAAAAACCCCAAGATCTTGGTATTAGGTGTATTTATTGTACCGGGGTATAGTTTCTTCTAGGTCCTCGCAAGTGTCACAGCGAGGGAATGTGTGCATACTAATGGGTATAATGCACATATCTATAAATACTACTATGTGTAATCTTCTGTAAATTAAGGACAACATGAGTTTGTGCTGATGTCTCCGACTCTCTTCCATTACCATATAGAGTATTCTGGCTTTTTCTTATCTGTAAATTCCCACACCCAGCAATGAAAAGTGGCTCCCACCATCCACCACCCAAATACTCGTTCAATTCCAGTGTACACATATAGCAGTGTCAGAATTGTTAGCCAGTACACGCATAGAAAATAACTCACCAGCTAGAAAAATGTTTTCATACAGTCAAGTTTACACACCCCACTTGTTTCTGAAGTTACATAGGTCGGCATTGTCTCCCTCCACCCCTTTCGATGAGGCTGTTAAATATATGCGTAACACACATTGTCACATCTGCGTGCTATCCTTGGATCACTCGACCTCCTAAATGATTTTTCAAAAATTTTCATACTTTTGATTCACTCTGTGCTGTGAAGGTTCATGGGTTTTGACAAACGCATAGTGTTATGTATGCATAATTATAGCATCCTACAGAGTAGTCTCACTGTGTAAATTATCCCTGATGCTGACATGTTCAACCTGACTGCCTTCCCCAAACCTCTGGTAACCACTGATCTTTTTTTACCGTATCTGTAGTTTTGCTTTTTTCAGAATGTCATCTAATTGGAATTATACAGCCTGTCACCTTTTCAGACTGGCTTCTTTCACTTAGCAGTGTGCGTTTAAAATGCATCCATGTCTTTTTATGGCTTGATAACTCATTTCCTTGAATTGCTGAATAATGTTGCATTGCAGTTTGCTTATTATTCATAGAGTTATTGAAGGATATTTTAGATTCTTCAAGTTTGGGGTGGTTATGGATAAAGCTGCTAGAAATATTGGTGTGCAGGTTTTTGGACACTTGTAAGCTTTCAGATCATTTGGGTAAGTACTTAGAAACATGATTGCTGAAAATATGGTAAGACTATGTTTAGTTTTGTAAGAAATTGCCACACTGTCTTCCAGAGTGGGTATATGATTTTGCATTTTCACTAGCAATGAGTGAGAGCTCCTGTTGCTTCACATCCTTGCCATTTTTTTTTTTTTATCTCAGCCATTCTCATAGGTGCATGGTGGTATCTTGTTTTAATTTCCAGTTACTGGCAAATTATATTGAGCATCTTTTCGTATGTTTGTTTTCCATCTGAATATTTCACTTGGTGAAGTATCTGTTCAGATTTCTTGCCCATTTTTTGACTGGCTGGTTTATTTTCTTATTGGTGAGTTTGAGTTCTTTAAGTCTCAGAGTTGAAGTTCTCGGAGAGAGCAAGAGCTTGAGTGCGAGTTGAGGAGATGCAGAGAGAGAGAGAGGGAGACAGAATCCCAAGCAGGCTCTGTGCTGTCAGCAAGAGCCCCATGTGGGGCTGGAACCCATGAACCATGAGATCACCACCTGAGCTGAAATCAGGAGTCGGACGCTTAACCAACTGAGCTACCCAGGTGCCCCTTGACATTTTTAATTTTAGTAAAACCCAGCTTACCAATTTGTCTTTCATGTATTTTGCTTTTGATATTGTATGTAAAACCTCATTGTCCAGCCCCAGATCACCTAAATTTTCTCCTGTTTTCTTCTAGAAAGCATAGTAGTGCCAACATCCTATGTAAATACCCAGGCAGTCAGTGCTACCTTTGGATTCCATTTGATATAAAGAGTGTGGGCAGAGGGACTGAAATAAGATGGGGGAATTTTTTGTCTTGGTAATGTTGGATTTTCATTAACAAAACAGAGAATTAAGATCACCTTCATATACATTGCTGAATTGTTTGTGAGTATGGACAAGTCTCTGACAGAACTTGGAACATTTAAGGAGGCTTAATAGTGATTGTGGGAACTAGAATGGACTTATTGGCCGCAGCATTTTCTCGGGAGTACTGGCAGATTACTGGTGTTAAGGCAGTATATGTAAAGCTGGCAGTGGGTGAGGCTCATGAGGGCACATAAGAGCTGTGAGCATTGTGGTTTGGCCATACCGATTCCTCATAGGCTTCGTGACCTTCTGGATAATGTGAAAGTGACCGATGAGTTCCCGCACACTTCTCTTACCTAAAAAACCAGGTTCTGCAACTCAGAGCGTAGAGGAGATGGCAGTGGGGGAGAAGTGCATTTTCTGAAGTTTGCTAGAGATTTTCTTTGTTGTTCCTGATGGGACAGGTAGCCTTCTGCTACCTGAAAACTGTTTTCCTTTCAGTGGGACCATTCTGCCTCCGTGACGCAGATGCCTTCTCTCCCCATGCTCCTTGGTCCACATCTGGGACTAGCTGTTCTGCAGTCGCTCCGTCCTCACTAACCCTACCTGAACCCCCCTGTTCCGGATCACTCCCTACTAGCTCTTCCTGCCTTAGTCTTCCTGTCTTCTGTTCATTATACTCTGTCAGTTTCAACTGCGTAGTGACACTTTGTCCAGTGTAATAGAAATACAGGATTTGAATTCTTTGAGTCTCACTTATTAGTTGTGGTAATAAGTAGGCTATTTTAATTTCATTAAGTTTTCATTCATAATGTGTGAAATAAAAGAGTAATACCTTATGGGAGGTTTTACATGAACAATATATATGAAAATGTTTTATATCCTGGAAAACGAAGCACAGATGGATTATTCATAAACCCTAAGCAGTGGTTCTCAAAGTGTGATTCCTGAACCAGCAGCCTCAGCATCGTCTGGAACTAGTTAGGTAAAATTCAGGTGTGGACTGAATCAGAAACTCGGGATGAACCCCAGCAATCTGTTTCACCCCTGGGTGATGCTGATGTCTGTTTAAGTTTGAGAAACACTGCTTTACATTATACTTAAAAACCTGAGGACAGCTGTTGTAGTCTGCTTGGGCTGCCATACAGAATACTAAGGGCAGGGCTTAAACAGGAGGGAATTATTTTCTCTCTGTTCTGGAGGCTGGAAGTCTCAAGATCAAGGTGGTTGTTGGGATTGGTTTCTGGTGAGGACTTTTCTCATTGGCTTGCAGAGAGCTGCCATCACTGTGTCCTCACGTGGACTTTCCTCTGTGCATGAACGCTTCTTGTGTCTCTTCCTCTTCTGTGAATACCAATTCCACTGGACCAGGGCCCCTACCCTATGACCTCTTAAGTAACCTTAATTTTTGAAGGTCTTGTTTCTAAATACAGTCACATTGGACGTTGTTAGGGCTTCAACAGATTTGGGGGGGGGGGGGTGGCCAGGGAACGCGGTTCAGTCCATAGCAACAATATATCAACAAATTAAAAATTATTGAGGAATAAAAATCAGTCCTACCTTTTTGCACTTGATTTTAGCCAAAAGGCCGAGAAGCGATTCAGTCCTACCTTTTTTAAAGGTGAGTAGTTAGCCTACCAGACTGTCTCCCTAATTAGCTTTTTTCCTTGGAAAAGAGTGTTCCAGCACCAGTACTTACTTAGTCCTAAGTAATCCATTGGTTTTGTACTTTTTTAAGAGAGCATGCTAGAGTGTGAGGGGAGGGGAAGGGGCAGAGAGAGAGGAAGAGAGAATCTCAAGCAGGCTCCAAGCTGTCAGTGTGGGGGCTTGATCTCATGAAACCGTGAGATCATGACCTGAGCCAAAATCAAGAGTTGGAAGCTTAGGCAACTGAGCCACCAAGCACCCCTGTTTTGTACTTTTAATTACTACTAGTCTTAACCACATTTTGTTTACTTTTAAAAAGCTGTAGCCAGGGGCACCTGGGTGGCTCAGTCGGTTGAGCGACCAACTTCGGCTCAGGTCATGATCTTGCGGTCTGTGAGTTCGAGCCCTGCATCGGGCTCTGTGCTGACAGCTCGGAGCCTGGAGCCTGCTTCAGATTCTGTGTCTCCCTCTCTCTCTCTGCCCCTCCCCCACTCATGCTCTGTCTCTGTCAAAAATAAATAAACATTAAAAAAAATTAAAGAAAAAAGCTATAGCCATAAAGCTGTTGCTTTAGCTGTGTTTAGGGCTAATTTGGTTTTATAGCTTTTTGCTGGGGATCTAATCCCCCTTTATAGCATTGTTTGTATGAGAGAGAATTTAGGAGTTGTATAAAATTGATTTAGATAAAAGGGTTGAATCAGCCTGTTTACTTTCACAGAATCCCCTTATAGTTGTAAATCAAAGCAGTACTGCTAAACCATTGTATATTTTGATTGCATAAAATAAAGGTCTTTCCAGTGACTAAATGAACGATTACTGGCATTTTTTAAGTATATAAGAGACTGTAGCAGAATGTTGATACTGAGTTTTTTCTAAAAACTAATCCAGTCCTAGGAAAGGTTATGGATGGTTTTATTAATACTTGTATTTTCTGCATTGTCTAGATGCTAAACATTTAAGAATCCAGTCTACTTTACCTTCTTTCATTTTGCGAACACAGTCCTAAGATGCGTAAATAAAAGAAATACCAGGAAATGATGCATGAAAATTTAGTTCTATGTGTTGAGTTACACTAAAGGATTACAGAGTTTGTAAGGAATTGGCATTAAATTCAACATGAGAGTACATTGATTTATGTTTTTTCTAGGAACTTAACTGGTCAAAATGGCAGCCAGGGTTGTGTATTGGGGCCATTTGAAGTTTGTGAAGGAGCTCCTTCAGTTTTTTTTTTTTTTTCTTCTTTCTTCCTTTCTTTTCTTTCTTTCTTTTTTTGGACTTTGCCTGAGAAATAAAAGTCTTTATTGTAAACAAGAGACGAAAAATATTAAGCTCAGGTTTTTTCCTTGAGTTTTTTATTGTGGTTTAAAAACACATAAGATTTACTCTCTTTTTTAAAAAATTAATTTCTGTTGAAGATTTATAATCTTAACCATTATTAAGTGTACAGTTCTGTGGCATAAGGTATATTCACATTCTTGTGCAATTATCACCTCCTTCCATCTCTAGAACTCTTTTCATCTGGCACAATTAAAACCCTGTACTATATATTCTTAAATCATGCTGTGCATCTACGTGGCTCAGCTTTTATATCTTCAGATCTGTGGTCCTTAGAAAGAGGACCCACTACCAGCCATGACAGCCTGATATAATACATTTAAGTGTTTAAGAAATAAGAGATAAAAGTAGCTGGTCCTTGGCTTAGTATTTTTGTTGGTGAGCCTTAAAACACTAGTTAAAAGCCCTATCTAAACTTGGAGATCTTGGAACAATATCTCTATTAACTTTTTAATGTGAGGCTGATTAGCTCTTCTGTTACCATGTCATTGTAAATTGTAAATTAATACGTGAAAGAGATTTTTGTCCATTGTCAAACTCTTTATAAATGCAAAAAGCTAGTTTGAAATTGCATTTGGACACCCTAGGTCGGTGGCCAACATGATATTATATATGGGAACAATCGTTTTGAGTTTCATTTTGAAATTTTCTTGAAATTGAATCTTTTAACTGATTTTTAGGAAAATCCCTTGATCTCTCTGGCTCACTTTCTTTACCTATAGCATGGTTAAGTTGTTCTGGCTCTGATTTGAAAGTTTTAATTAAAAAAAAATTTTTTTTTAGTGTTTATTCATTTTTGAGAGAACAAAGCGTGAGAGGGGGAGGGGCAGAGAGAGAGGGAGACAGAATCCAGAGCAGGCTCCAGGCCTGGAGCTGTCAGCACAGAGCCCAATGTGGGCTCGAACTCAAGGTGAGATCATGACTTGAGTGGAAGTTGGAGATTCAACCGACTGAGCCACCCAGGTGCCCCTTGAATGCCTTAATTTTAAATAAGAGAGGGGTTAGCGGTCTTCACAAAATAATTAGTTTTTTATTTTTTAATGTTTATTCATTTTTTGAGAGAGACAGAGCACGAGTGGGGGAGGGGCCGAGAGGGAGACACAGAATCCAAAGCAGGCTCCAGGCTCTGAGCTGTCAGCCCAGAGCCCAATGCAGGACTCCATCCTATGAACTGCGCGAGATTGTGACCTGAGCTGAAGTTGGACACATAACAGACTGAGCCATCCATGTGCCCCTCTTTACAAAGATTTTAAAAGGAAGTGATACATTTAACTTACTTTACTTTTTTTATATGTAGATCATGGAAGGGAAGTGGTTGCTTTGTATGTTACTGGTCCTTGGAACAATTGTTCATGCTCACGAAGGCCATGATGATGATATGATTGATATTGAGGACGACCTCGATGATGTTATTGAAGAGGTAGAAGACTCAAAATCAAAACCAGATACCAGTGCTCCTCCATCTCCAAAGGTTTGAAGTGGTCTTTGAATCTATTTGTTTTACCTATTGAGATAATCAAAGGATGAAGGTAAATTTGGACCTTTTTCCAAGGGGAAGTTAAGTTAAAAATAGTAGCCTTTTGTATATCTTGCCAATGATAAATTTTTTATACGTTGAATTGAGGGCCTGCTATAAAAATTTGGGATAATTAAAAGCAAATCCTACTAAGAAGGGAATAGTGCTGCAAATTTCAATTCTTGAGTCTCATTTTTATATTAAACATAGGTCACCTACAAAGCTCCGGTTCCAACAGGGGAAGTGTATTTTGCTGATTCCTTTGACAGAGGAACTCTGTCAGGGTAAGTGTCTCTTAGGGGAAAACATCTTGGAGGCAAACCTCACATAAGTAAGATGTGATAATGGATTCCTTTTTGCATAGCATTTTATGTAGTGAAATGTCTATTTTATGTCCCCAGTGTTTGTGCTGTTTTAGGAAAATTTAGAAGATGCCCAGTTAGAAAATTTTTTTAGAGCATGTGGGTCTAATTTCCATTTCTCTTTTTCCCTCGACCCTATGTATTGTTCTTTGAATTGAAAATTTTTTTTCTCTTAAGTCTTAAAGTGGAATTGTTTCCTGGGTTTGGTATTTTTTTTTTTTTTTTTTTTTTTATATATATATACAGGTTTGTGAGTTGAATTCAATGTATTACTATTTGTGTGGCAGATTTAAAAGTTGAAGAGGGGCACCTGGGTGGCTCAGTCAGTTAAGTGTCTGACTCTTGATTTTGGCTTAGGCCATGATTTCATGGTTCTTAAGATTGAGCCCCAAGTTGAGTAGCTCAGAGCCTGCTTGGGATTCTTTTTTTTTTTTTTTTTTAATTTATTTATTTGTAAGTAAGTAATCTCTACACCCAACGTGGGGCTCAGACAGTTGCATGCTTTCTCCAACTGAGCCAGCTAGGATCCCCCCCCTGCTTGGGATTCTGTCTCCCTCTCTCTCTGTCCTTCTAAGTTTGCACATGGAGCATGTGTTCGTTCTCTCTCTCTCTCTCTCTCTCTCTCTCTCTCTCTCTCTAAACAAATAAATAAACTTAAAAAATAAAAGTCAAAGAAAGTAGAGTGGTTAAATAGGCTACGAAGACCTGGGTAGATCTTGCTTTTGTTAGTATTTCCATTGATTCTTTTCACAGGCCAGCTGTCCTTTAAATCTTAATTTGGGGGTTCGTCTTCTTAATTATAGGTGGATTTTATCCAAAGCCAAGAAAGAGGACACTGATGATGAAATTGCCAAATATGATGGTGAGTTCCATTTGATGTAGATGTAAGAGCAAATTGAGGCTTCACGTGTTGTTTCCATAGTATCTCTTAAGGCTAGTTTGAAAGGAATATGTGTACATTTTAAGATTTTCTCCTTGGGAGTTTTGCTGTGTGTTCATAGGATTAGACCTGTTGACTGTTTGATACCATAAAATGGAGAGGTAGTTTATCACCTGTGGTACTGTCAGTTGGAAGTGGAAGGTCTTTCTAGGCGTTGATGAAGTGAATATGCTACAGGTTTTTAAAAACCATATCCTAATACCTGTTAAATGTGTGTATGTTTAATAGATCAGCTCTCATAGGTAAATGGAATATGGTAAAAATTTGCCAGTATGATAGACTTAAACAACTTGGAGTTTTGTCTGTTACTATTTAAGAGATCTTCAAAGGTATAATTAAGGAATACCTGGAGTTTTTTCTGATGTCTTGCAGGAAAGTGGGAGGTAGATGAAATGAAGGAAACAAAGCTTCCAGGTGATAAAGGACTTGTATTGATGTCTCGGGCCAAGCATCATGCCATCTCCGCGAAACTGAACAAGCCCTTCCTGTTTGATACCAAGCCTCTCATTGTTCAGTGAGTGAAACATTTGCTTGATAGAAACTTCCTAGATCTCAGAACATTATTACTGTATTTTAAAGAATTATGAGAATAATTGTATGTTCTAGTAGCTGGTTTGGGGTGTATTAAACATCCTATAATCCAGTATTTTTTTCCTGCTGAATAAATTCTTTGAAACAGATTATTTTACCCCTAATATCAAATGAACTTCTGGGTTTTGTAAAAAGTGTTCAGTGGGAATCTGCATTAAGGTTTTGTTTTATTTTACTTATTTTTGGTGGGGGGTATTGAGTAGTCATTCAAAAACAAAAGAAGATGAGGCGCTCAGTTGGTAGAGGGTGTGACTCTTAATCTCGGGGTGGTGAGTTCAAGCCCCATGCTGGGCATAGAGCTTACTTAAAAAAAAAAATCTTCAAAAGCAATAGAAGATGGAATTTTTCTTAAGGATAAACGCATGACCTGTGATAAAATATGTGACCAAGACTGGGGGAAAGGGGAAGTACATTAAGAAATGTGATCTTTCAAAATGGCTTATGGTTTTCTGCTTTTCTCTTTGAAATTAGGTATGAGGTTAATTTCCAAAATGGAATAGAATGTGGTGGTGCCTATGTGAAACTGCTTTCCAAAACCCCAGAACTCAACCTGGTAGGTACTTCCTGTTTCCTTATGGGACCACCCACCGTTATCTTTTTTTTTTTTTTTTTTTAATGTTTATCTTTGAGGGAGAGACAAAGCATGAGTGGGGAAAGGGCAGAGAGAGAGGGAGACACAGACTCTGAAGCAGGCTTCAGGCTCTGAGCTGTCAGCACAAAGCCTGACATGGGGCTCGAACTCACAAACTGGTAGATCATGACCTGAGCTGAAGTTGGATTCTCAACCAACTGAGCCACCCAGACACCCACACAGTTATCTTTTAAGGATTTTAGAGAAAAGGAAAGTTTTGTTTACACTTGTGTAAATAAAGACCTCCTCTCCTGCTTTTGAAATATTTAGAGGATTGGGAATAATGACTTTGACACTTCTTTGCTTTTTATTTGAAATGTGAATTTCAAAGCCATTCTATCTTATCCTGATTTCTGTTCTAGGTAATTTTTAGTTTTGGCAAACTTATTTCTTTGTTTTATGAAAGAAGCAGTAACTAGCTATACGTATATGCATTACTTTTTAAAAATAATTTATTTATTTTTTAAATTTACATCCAAGTTAGTTAGCGTATAGTGCAACAGTGATTTCAGGAGTAGATTCCTTAATGCCCTTTACCCATTTAGCCCCCCCACCCCAAACCCTCCAGCAACCCTCTGTTTGTTCTCTATATTCAAGAGTCTCTTATGTTTTGTTGCCCTCCCTGTTTTTATATTATTTTTGTTTCCCTTCCCTTATGTTCATCTGTTTTGTCTCTTAAAGTCCTCATATGAGTGAAGTCATATGGTTTTTGTCTTCCTCTGACTAATTTCACTTAGCATAATACTGTCCAGTTCCATCTATGTAGTTGCAAATGGCAAGATTTCATTCTTTTTGATTGCCGAGTAATACTCCATTGTATATATATACCACATCTTCTTTATCCATTCATCTGTCAGTGGACATTTGGGCTCTTTCCAAACTTTAGCTGTTGTCGATAGTACTGCTGTAAACATTGGGGTGCATGTGCCCCTTCGAAACAGCACACCTATATCCTTTGGATAAATACCTAGTTGTGCAATTGCTGGGTCGTAGAGTAGTTGTATTTTTAATTTTTTGTGGAACCTCCATACTGTTTTCCAGAGTGACTGCACCAGTTTGACTTTTTTTTTTTTAACTTTTAAAAAAATGCTTATTTTTAAGATAGAGACACACAGAGTGCGAGCAGGGGAGGGGCAGAGAGAGAGAGGAAGACACAGAATCTGAAGTGCAGGCTCCAGGCTCCAAGCGGTCAGCACAGAGCCCGATGTGGGGCTCGAACTCACGAACTGTGAGATTATGACCTGAGCTGAAGTTGGACGCTTAACCAACTGAGCCACCCAGGTGCCCCTACTGTTTTGTTTTGTTTTTTAAAGCAGTTTCATATATTCTCATGTAAAGTTTCTTTTTCTTTGGTAGCTATATAAGCCTCATAAATGAATGTTTTTTCTTTAAGGTGACAAAAACTTACTGGGATTTTATTAGAGGAAATATCACACTTTGAAAGTTTGCTTTTGAACACTTTGACTGAGTCACTTAAAATAATTCATTTTTGTTTCTGAAGGATCAGTTCCACGACAAGACCCCTTATACGATTATGTTTGGTCCAGATAAATGTGGAGAAGACTATAAATTGCACTTCATCTTCCGCCACAAAAACCCCAAAACGGGTGTATATGAAGAAAAGCACGCTAAGAGGCCAGATGCAGATCTAAAGACCTATTTTACTGATAAGAAAACACATCTTTATACATTAAGTAAGAATATGCATTAATTTGGGGGTGTGATAGCATTTATCATCTTTTTAATTTAAAGGTTGTACACCTGGAGGAGACCCAAGCCTGCAAGTAAGAGTTTCTGTTGACTTAGTATCGTAGTGGTGTAAAGAACTTAATCTCTCATCACTAAAAAAAAAGGTTTCTCCTCCCATAGGTTGAATTGAGAAGTGTGGTTTGAGACATTTTCAGAGTGATCTTTTGTGTTCCATAAAGAGCTTTGCTGATTCCCCTCGTTTTCTTGTCATTATTTTCTTGTTGATAACATGTTAAATGATAGGACACAGTAGAAATATATGTACTTTTTTTTTCAAATTCTCTGTCAGTTGAACTTTGGATGCTACAACACCTAGACAGTTGAATTTAATCGTTTGGACTGCATCTTTTGTTTTAATGAAGTTTTTCCTGATGGTTTGAGCGTATATAGACATGCCTCTTTTCTTAAAGAATATAGTAACTTTTTTATTTGTAACAAAAGTAATACATCCTCAGTGTGGAATTCAAAAGCTGGAAATAAGCAAAACAAAAGATGTTTAAAATTATTTGAAATATCAATATTGTAACATATGTTTGGCTGTATGTGTATAAACGTGTCATTTTTTTATTAAAAATTGAAGGTACTATATTTCACTTGCTCTCTTAACTTCACAAAAGCAGCAGCAGCTCTCCGTGAGTACATACTACTGCTGACATTGCTGGTCTTGGTCATTACTGAGGACAGTGGAGTGGTTGCTGCTTGATTTCCATAGTATTCTGGATGTGCTGCCTGGGAGACATTTAGGTATAGGATCTGGGCTTTAGAGGAAGTCTCATTTGAGATACCTTTATGGATTTAAAATTCTACTGGGCTCCAAAAGTACAACCATAAGTGGACATGTGGTTCAATGCATAAAATAAAAAACTTGTGTACTTCGAAATTTTAGTAACATAGATGGCGGTAGTACCAATTCAAAAAATGAGGAAGAGGGCTTTTTCCACTTGGGGGGATGGTTATAATAAATAAACTTATTTGCCTGTTGACTGGTGTGTAACCATTTGTATCGGATCATCATTGCATCAGTTTATATACCTTTGGTGTTTTGCTGTTTTTAATGTCCATAATTGAAGTCTTTTGGTGTTTTAAATTTTATGTATCATTATGTTTTAATTTTAAAATCCTGAGGAACTAGTGTTTATGAATTATAGTTAAGGAAGAGTGGGTTAATTTGCTTAAAGTTTCAAGACCATGTTCTGACTCTAATGCCCTGAGGTCATTACTCTGTGCTTCTGTTTTCTGTTAGAAATATGATCTTCTGTTGTGTAAAGAGAGCTTGGGGAATGAGTGGTTAATTAACTTTTTAAAATTGCATTTAATTTTTTCAGTCCTGAATCCAGATAATAGTTTTGAAATACTAGTGGACCAATCTGTTGTGAATAGTGGAAATTTGCTAAATGACATGACTCCTTCTGTAAATCCTTCACGTGAAATTGAGGACCCAGATGACCAGAAGCCTGAGGACTGGGATGAAAGACCAAAAATACCAGATCCTGATGCTGTCAAACCGGATGACTGGTGAGTCTTGGAGTGCAGCATTTCATACATTCCACGTGGCCTAAACAACCGAATGTTGGCTAAGATCTCATAATTTCAATAATCTGTGATGCTGTCTAAATGGTAGGAGAAACGTAGACCACTGTAGCTGCAATGGGGCCATAGTGATCGTCTGGATTGCCTGACACCATTTCATAAGCCACAAAATGCTGAAATTGATGAAAGAGTTTGTGGTAACATGGTTGGTTTATAGCAGAACCTCTTCTGGCCTGGCCTTTCCAGCACTTCTATTAATTCACATCTAAAAGTCTTGAAATGTTAAATTTTAACTTGAAAAATAACCTTTTCCCATTTAAATCTCACTCAAGACATGTCTGCTCTGCTTTGGGCAGTGGAACAAAACCGTGGGGATACTAGCTGCCCACAAAGCTCCAGTTTCAGCCATGAGACAGGCAGGTGAAGTCGGCCTGCAGGTGGCAAGTGATCTAGCAGTAGGTGTCAGCAGGTGACCAGAGCACCGGGTCTACCTGATCCAGGGGTGGCTTCTTGAAGCAGGGCAGGTCAAACTGAGACTTGAAAGTGGGGTAGGCATCAACCCAGTGGTGATGATCAGAAATGATATTCCCAGTTGAGGAAGAACAGCGTGTGTAGTAGTGGGGGAGCAGGAGTGAGCTTGACACGTGTGAGCGAACTGGAGTATATAGTGTGGAGCTTTTCATGCAGTGTAAAACGGGAGAGTAATGGAGAGTGAAAACAGGCAGGGTTAGACTCTTGTGTGTGGCCATGTTTGAACTCGGATACAGTGACTTTCAGAAACGTCAGGAAGTGAACAAAGAGGAGTTAAATTCTAGCTCATGTTTTTCCTCCCTTAAAGTATGGGTACCTGAACTTTTATGCTGTGCTAGTGTAAATGCTAAGTTTGTATATTCGTGAACATTAGGTCTGGACTCCGCCTACCTAGCTGTTTTATTTTAGGGGTGGGAGTGTGAATGTTTGGCTTAATTAAAAGGGCCAGCTGAATATTATACAAGTTCTCATGCCATTCATTTAAAATAAGCATTATTCAAAAAAGAAGCCGTAATTGTGACCAAGGATAGAAGATGTCTTTGTTTTATCAGCTGAAGTGGCACTGTTATACAGTAACCGCATAAAACTTTGAAATTAGGTTCTTCTTGATGAACTTTTATTTTCAGAGTAATTGAATTATAATTCACATACTAAAATCCATCCTCTTAATTTGTACAATTCAGCAATTTAGTATATTCACAGTATTGTGCAACCACTGCCACCACGGTCTAATTCCAGAACATTTGTATCATCCAAAAAGAAACCCATACCCATTAAGCAGTTACTTCCTGTTTCTTCCTTCCACCAGCCCCTTGGCAATGACTAATCTACTTTCTGTCTCTGGATTAACCTATTCTGGACATAGCATACTATATACAATATGCGACCCTTTGTGTCTGGCTTTTTTCATAATGTTTTCATCATAATGTTTTCAAGGTTCATCCATGTTGAAGCACGTGTCAGTACTTTGTTCCTTGTTCTGTCTGATGAATACTCCATTGTGTGGATAACGACACACTTTATTCATCCGTTCTTTAGTTGACTGATGTTTAGCTTGTTTCCGTTTTTTGGAAATGGTTATGAATAATGTTGCTATGAACAGTCATATACAGGTTTTTGGGTGGTTCCACGTTTTCATTTCTCTTGGAGTGGAATCGCTGGGTCATATGATGACTATGCGTTTAACTTTTTGAGAAACGGCCGAACTTTTCCAAAGTGGGTGTACTAATTTACTTTCCTACCAGTGACGTATGGGAGTTCTGGTGTCTCCACGTCCTTGCCAACACTTGTTTTTATCCATCATTTTTCTCACAGCCAACCTAGTGGATGTGAAGTGATATTTTATTATGCTTTTGATTTGAATTTCTCTGATGGCTAACGATGTTAAATTATCTTTTCATGTGCTTATTGGCCAATTGTGTATCTTTGGAGAAATGTCTGTTTACATCCTTTGCCATTGTTTAAATTGGGTTGTCTTTTTATTACTGAGTTGTAAGAGCTCTCTCTGTATTTTGAATACTAGACCATTATCAGATGAATAAGTTACAGATATTGTCTAGAAGGAATTATTTAAAATTTTGAGGTTAAGCAAGACTTCAGTATTTTAGATTGCCCTGTTTCAGATTCACAAGTAGGATCATATTATGATTCCCTGGTCAGTGCTGTCATAACTAGCCTTTTCCTTTGTGTTCAAGGGATGAAGATGCCCCTGCTAAGATTGCAGATGAAGAAGCTACAAAACCTGAAGGCTGGTTAGATGATGAGCCCGAATATGTACCTGATCCAGATGCAGAGAAGCCGGAGGATTGGTAAGAGCTTCAGTTAATTTTTTAAATTACTTGCTTTTTTACTGAAGTAAAAATTAATAATTAAATATAGCCAAGTGTCTAACTTAAGTGTACAGCTCAACAAATTTAATTTTGTGTTTGCCTTTTTTTTTTTTTTTTTTTTTTTTTTTTTTTTTTTTTTTTTTTTTTTTTTTTTAAGAGAGAGAGAGAGAGAGACAGTGTGAGTAGGGGAGGGACAGAGAGAGGGAGACACAGAACCTGAAGCAAGCTCCAGTCTGAGCTGTTAGCACAGAACCCGACACAGGGCTCAAACTCATGAACTGAGAGATCATGACCTGAGCCGAAGTTGGACACTTAACTGACTGAGCCACCCAGGCATCCTCATATTTGTCTTTTTTTTTTTAATGTTTATTTATTTTTGAGACAATGCGACAGAGTGCAAGCAATGGAGGGGCAGACAGAGGGAGACACAGAATCTGAAGCAGGCTCCAGGCTCTGAGCTGTCAGCCCAGAGCCTGATGCGGAACTTGAACTCAAGAACCGTGAGATCATGACCTGAGCCAAAGTCGGACACTTAACCGACTGAGCCACTCAGGCACCCCCATGTTTGTCTTTTTTTTTTTTTTAACTTTTTTTTTTTTTTTCAACGTTTTTTATTTATTTTTGGGACAGAGAGAGACAGAGCATGAACAGGGGAGGGGCAGAGAGAGAGGGAGACACAGAATCGGAAACCGGCTCCAGGCTCTGAGCCATCAGCACAGAGCCTGATGCGGGGCTCGAACTCACGGATCGCGAGATCGTGACCTGGCTGAAGTCGGACGCTTAACCGACTGCGCCACCCAGGCGCCCCTGTTTGTCTTTTTTAACGTGACTGTCATGTTACTGGAAATGCAGAAACAAGATGGTACTCCAGTGTCATCATAGTATGACACCGTGAAAGAATTTCTGCAGGATTTCAGGGGAACCCTGGCGTGGCCATCAGTCCTGCATCACAGGATCCATTTGTAATTTGTCTCTCCACAGGGATGAAGATATGGATGGAGAATGGGAGGCTCCTCAGATTGCCAACCCTAAGTGTGAGTCAGCCCCTGGGTGTGGTCTCTGGCAGCGACCTATGATTGACAACCCTAATTATAAAGGCAAATGGAAGCCTCCCATGATTGACAATCCTAACTACCAGGTTTGTGCCTCTTGATGGTTGAGTTGCCTCACTGATCTGTTTGTTTGGATAGAAGTTTTGTTTGTAGTGAGGCCTTAAGGTGGATCACTGTATTCAGACTATTGAATTAAGAACAAACTGCCGAATTGAGAGAGAGTTTGTATGTTAAGTGTTGAAAAAAATAAACCTAGAAACTGGAAGGAAGAGCTTTCCTAATTGCTTTGTAACTTGTGTTTAAAAAAGGAAAAGAAAAATGGAAAACTTGTGATTTGGGCACCCTTATGTTGTGTGGTGGGGGTGTTGCAGCCACTGGATCCAAACCAGCAATCCATGGAATGGGGTGGATAGAGCCCTGACATGGGAAGGGGCTCCCCGACCCTGAGTCCGGTCATTGCTTCACCTAGTATTTCAGCTGTGAAAAGACTGTGAGATGCAAATAAAATGCTCAGAATAGAGCTAGTGATGTTATAAAGCTGCAACTTCACTACAAACATGTAACCACTTAGACCCTGGTCTGTCTTGCTGTTTCTGTCCTAGTCAGATGATTTGTCATTGTTAATTTCCACTTGGTTCCCTTTAAAATGTAAGGCATAGGTCTCTTTGTGCATACACTATGTGTGTACTTTTCCGTTTGTAAGTGTATTTTTAATTGTGCAGTCAAGCAATAAGATAAATTAAAATTGCCCTTTAATTAAAAGTGCCTTTAGCTGTTCTGTGGATGGCCATTTAGGTGGATTGCCATTTTTGCTTTCGGCGCCCTTTCTGTAGTAATCATCCTTGAACATGTCTGGTGTATGTGGTAACCATTTCTCTAGCTAGTTATCAAGAAGTAAAATTGCTGGTTGAAGGTCATGTACATTTTAAATCACTACTGGACAAGTTGGTACTTGTTCAAGGCTGTTTATTGATAAGAGTCTGTTGGAATGTGCCAGGCAGAGTGAGGTGTTGGTTTGGATCAAGGTCATGGATGATGATAGAAATTGAAAGTAGTTGGAATCCAGACATCTTAGAGGCGTCAGTAGCATTTATTGTTTTCTTCCTGTTGCTCAGTTGAGTTTTACAAAGTCAGCACTTGGCCTTCATTGATCATGCAGAATTCATCTTAGTTCTTATTTAGGTTCACCATAAGTTTGTGTTGTTCATTATCTGAAGTGATTTTTTAAAATTTTTCCTAAGGGAATCTGGAAGCCCCGGAAAATACCAAATCCAGACTTCTTTGAAGATCTGGAACCTTTCAAAATGACTCCTTTTAGCGCTATTGGTTTGGAGCTGTGGTCCATGACCTCAGACATTTTTTTTGACAACTTTATTATTTGCGGTGATCGAAGAGTAGTTGATGATTGGGCCAATGATGGATGGGGCCTGAAGAAAGCTGCCGACGGAGCTGCTGAGGTTTGTGCTTACTTGTTTCTTACGCATTTATGTCTGTTATTGCAAGTAACAAATTGTTTCTTTTGTGACAGGCTATCTTCTAGGATTTGTCTTTTACCTTATTTGGGAATAGTGGCATAAAATGTGTGACTGTATGCCTGCTAAAAACAAAATACCAGGTGTTTGGACATGATTTCACCAGTCTGACATGATGGCTTCAGATTCCCTATTTGTGTTATGTGTAGGGTAATTTTTTTTTTACTTTGTTAAAGCATATTTAACAAAATTTGCCATTTAGGGTATGTGTGTATTTAATTAAACATTTTTGTCTTTAATGTTTAAGAGAGAGAAAGAGAGCATGTGACCACATGTTGGGAGGGGTGGAGAGAGAGAGTCCCAAGCAGGCTCTGTGCTGTCCACACAGAGCCTGACGCAGGGCTCGATCCCATGAACTGTGAGATCACGACCTCAGCCGAAATCAAGAGTCAGACAATTAACCCACTTGAGCCACCCAGGTGCCCCCTAGGATATATTTTAATGCACTCTTAAATGTTGAATCATGGTTTACCAATATATGGAATTTTCACACAATTGGCCATATGGCCAAGCTGTGAGTGCGAGAGCCAGAGATAATTGAGATCAAGAAATCATTCATTCACTGGCGGTGAGGTTAAGGGGGCCTCTGGCGGGTGATTAAGAAACCTGCTTTCACACCTGTGCAAGGGAAACCACCTTGATGGTAAAAGCGGGGAAAATGGAGACTTTCTCTTATTTCCTTTTTATGTTGTATGACTGTCTTGGCTCAAACCCTTTGACAAGGGAGTAATGCCACACAGAGGTTAAACAGCAAAACGGTGCCACCTATGTATTTGGTGTCAAAAACAAGGACCTGAGCTCCGTCTCATCCTGTTTCTCAGCCAGGTGTGGTGGGGCAGATGATTGAGGCGGCCGAGGAGCGCCCGTGGCTCTGGGTAGTCTACATCCTGACAGTAGCTCTGCCTGTGTTTCTTGTTATCCTCTTCTGCTGCTCTGGAAAGGTATGAGTTTTTCTTTTTTTAGTCACTTTTAGAAAGAACTCATATTAAATATAACTAAGATCTGTTGCCTGAGATCAGTAATGAGTGGGCCACACCTGGAACCTTACTCACTACTCTCAGTGGCCATTTATTGTGCCCGGATGGGAGGAGGATTTATAGCCCTTCAGTTTCTAGTAAGTACTTAAGCCTGCAATATTGCCCTTCCATAATATTTGGCAGCAGCTTTCTGGAAAACAAAAACAGAAAACACAACAACTTAGGTATAGAACCAGCCATCTGGGCCCAAACCAGCTTTTCTTCCTAGGATAGCTGTTTTCATATACTTTACAATTCAGTCTTTTATTTTTTTCATTATGCATTCTTCCTTCAGCATCCCTACTTCCCCCCCAAAATACATTTGGGAGTAATCCAGCCTTATGTTTAGTTTTTCTTGTTTAGTCTTTGTTGTGTGCACTCCAGAAAAAAAAAAAAAAGGGCAAGAAAATTCTGTTTAAGTGCTCTACTTCTATTAAACGAGGATTATGTTTCACCTTGCACTGGGTATGTTTCGTTCTTTGTTCTCACCCTTTGTTCGTACTGTTTCTTCTGCCCTTGACCTGCACACATGCTCACTGAAGAGAAAACTCTCAGGGCAGGAATTACATCTTACCTCATTTTTAAACCTTTTTTTTTTTTTTTTTTTTTTTTTAAGTGTATCTACTTATTTTGGAGGAGGGGGGCAGAGAGAGGAGAAAGAGAATCCCAAGCAGGCTCTGCCCTGTCAGCACACTGCCCAATGCAGGGTTCAGTCTCACGAACTGGGAGATCATGACCTGAGCCGAAGTCAGGAGTTGGATGCTTAACTGACTGAGCCACCCAGGCACCCCTATATATCTTAACTCATTTTTATTTCCTTACCCCAGTATATAGCCTCGTATAGAACTTAGTTTGTAGGTGTTAACATAAAAGCGTAAGCAAAATTGTTGCATTTTGGGGGAATATTTCAGAAACAGTCAAGTCCTGTGGAATATAAGAAAACTGATGCCCCTCAACCAGATGTGAAGGAGGAAGAAGAAGAGAAGGAAGAGGAAAAGGACAAGGGAGACGAGGAGGAGGAAGGTGAAGAAAAACTTGGTAAGAAGTAGGCCCCAGAATATCTGCTTTAAGCTAAGACCCTAAGGTGTTTTCAAACAATAAAGATTGCTTTTGAATGTTGAAGCATGTTCTAATGCTAATGGTCTAATTACCAAAAACAAATATAAGGTTTCGCTCAGTTTGTTGTACTTTTGATTTCTGTCTTAGAAGAGAAGCAGAAAAGTGATGCTGAAGAAGATGGTGGCACTGTCAGTCAAGAGGAGGAGGATAGAAAACCTAAAGCAGAGGTAATACGAAGGAAAAGTACAGTTTATATCTCAACTCAAGTGAAAGTACATTTCCCTAGAGGGGGCATTTTTAAAAAGGTTTTTTAAATGTTCATTTTTTGAGAGAGAAAGAGACAGAGTGTGAGGTGGTGGGCAAAGAGAGGGAGACACAGAATCTGAAGCAGGCTCCGGGCTCTGAGCTGTCAGCACAGAGCCCGACGTGGGGCTCGAACTCCCGGACCGTGAGATCATGACCTGAGCCGAAGTTGGATGCTCAACTGACTGAGCCCCAGGTGCCCCTAGAGAGGGGGTACTTTCATAGGGTAATTTTCATTTGCTGTGGCAATTAAAAAAATGTGTTAGAATTAGTTTTATAAAAGTGGAATTCTTAGGACAGGTACACATTTTATTGGTTAATTTTAAACTATATCTGAATCTCGGAAGTATTTTTCTGTGCTACGAATGGTTTTCTGGAATAAGCAGAAGGTTTTAGGGGAAAACCAATACAGTGTTTTTAAGATGGTAACTTCAGGTTATTAATGTAACACATCTGTCTCCTCTCTCCTTGCTGTGCCCTTAAAAAGTATTTCCTTCACTAGGGGTCTAGTGGTTAGGAGGGAAGAAAAAGTATTTTTTGAGCAAATAATTGTATTCTAAAATTTTTATCCCTGTTACTCGTGGATTCATCCATTCAACAAATATTTCTGGAGTGCCCATCATGTGCTGCACATTGCCAACGAACAAGACAGAAACAAAAATACCCTGCCTTTGGGGAGCATAAACTCCAGTAGGAAGAAATAGCCAATAAGCAAGAGGCATTATAAGGAAATGAATGAATAGTATGTTAGGAAACTATAGGGCCTAAAAAATAAAAGTAGGAAAGGAAAGGGTATTAGAAGTACCGGAGGTGAGATGGGTTGCAATGTTAGGGATGGTAGGCCTCATGGAAGAGTGACACTGGAGCAGACTTAAAAGAGATACAGGACTTTGCCGTGGAGATGTCCTTGGGAAGAGCATTCCTGGCAGAAAGAACAGCCAGTACAGTGGCCTGAAGTAGTAGTCTAGAGGACCAGTGCGGCCATTGGGGGGTGGGGGGTTGGGGTGGGGAAGGCTCTAGATTAAGTGGGACCTCCCAAGCCATAATGTGAGCTTGGCTTTTCCTTCTTGTGAAATGGGCAGCCATTGCAGGCTTTAGGGCACAGGAGTGACAGGATCTGAATACTCTGGCTGCTGTGTTTTCTGCAGATGGGAGAATCAGTGAGAACAGTTAGGAGGCTGCTGTGATAATGCAGGCAAGATATGGTGGCTCTAGCCAGGTGATAGGAGAGGAAGGTCTGAGAACTCACTGGGCTTCCGGATCCAGATTTTGGGTGAATTGGTAAGAGGTACGAGGGAAAGAGAATTGTCTACACCTTTCTTAGGGCCCTTTTCCAAGCATATCTCTGTTTCAGTTTGCTCTTTGCTGGAAAACCTTACCCAGTTTCCATTCTAGCTTCTGCACCTCTGCCCCTCCGTCGATAAAGGTCAATGCTGTTTATATTTTCTATGGCCATAGCCTGTCTCAAGTAGAATGCAGAGTTTCAACTAAATGCTCTTCTTTCAGGTAGGGACGAGTCTCACATACGTATTTTATATCCACCAGTCTTCCTCACAATATAAGAAGTCGCTCCATAGAGTAGAATGAGGCCCTGGGCTTGTCATCTGGAGTGTTGTGTGGGACTGCTGGGATAGTCTTCCATCCTCTTATATCCCGTCTTTCTCAGAGAAGCCTCAAAGTGGGGCTAATGTGCCCACAGGCCAGTAGATTATTCAGGATCGAACAGGATAATGTGGGGAAAGCATGGCATCTGGTCCTTTTTAAAGAAAACGTTTAGGAGTTAGATTGAGGAAAGTGCCTGTCTGTAGAAAACAGTACAGATTAAATTAGAACGCACATAACCCCACCGCCTCTGAGACACTTGTTCTTGGTGCACTTTCTTCGAAAGATTTTTCTTCTCTTCTTTCCTCAGATGGGTTACCCTCACTCAGCCTGACAAATCTTGAAAACTTGGTGAAGTTTTACTTGTTTATAAAGTATGCTACTTACAGTGAATTTGTTATTTTTTCATCTAACAGGAGGATGAAATTTTGAACAGATCACCAAGAAACAGAAAGCCGCGAAGAGAGTGAAACAATCTTAAAGAACTTGATCTGTGATTTCCTCTCCCTCCCCTTCCCCTGCAAGTGTGGTCCTAGGAGAGGACCCTGGCACACCTTAGGTTGAAACTCAGAAAACCTCCAGACGTCACCATCAACAGGTTCCAGTCGAACACTAGCCCGTGTAATTTTAAACATCTAAGCAGTAAATAATTGCAGTTGTGACCTAAAGGACCCTGTTTCTGTAGAAAGAAAGCATTTAACATTAATGGTTGTGAAACGTAACATGAAGCAACTAACTTGTATTTTGTTTTGTTTTGTTTTGAAACATCTTTGTTTTTTAAAATAGAGTGGTAGAACTTTGCCAGTCTTTAAAAATCTTGGCTTAATTTAATATATTAATCTGTCCATGCAGAAGTAACACCAACTTTTAGAAGTGCTAGGGGGATGAATTGCAGTTTTTATCACCAAATTTGTTTTCTAAGTTTGGTATTAAGAAACCTTCAAGTGTGTCTGTCCTTTAAAATTGATAATCATGTTTAAAGTGTAGTAGTTTGTGGTTATAATCTTGTTTTGCTTGCTTCCATCACTCAATTCCTCCTAAGGAAATTGAGGAGATGGATTGGATGGCAGCCCAAATTTATAGAAGGGTTCTGTTTCAGTTGTATTAAAAATAGACATACAGAAAGAAGAAACTTTTCCTCTTGTTGGTTTAGACCATAAAGTGCGTGTGTTCTGTTGCCCTTGGAACAGCCCAGTTCCCAGACAGCTTTGCAGTCGGTGGAGGAGGTGGCATAGTGTGGCACTCGGGCGGTCATGCTTCCCAAACTGGGAGAGTCTGGGCTCCAGCCTTCTGGAGCAGGTGGCTTTTTAAGGAATGCTCCCAGGGTATGGGAGCTCCCAAGTAGATGCAGATGTTTCGTCACTTCTTCCACTGTGTTGACACTGTTTCCTTCCCTGTTTTCCCCAGTTCCCAGCTTTCTCCTCTGCTATGCATTTTCTTCACAGCGCAGCTTGCAGTCCGTTGCTGAAAATGATTATAAAGCTCCGCATAGTGTTAAGCTTTATGTGATTAAGTGTATGTTTCTTCTTCCTTTTCTAAGCAGACCCGCACCTTTCCAGGGTCAAAGTACAGAATAGAATACTGTCTTTCATTTTTATCCATTTCTTTCACTCTGTGTAAAGGCTTGAGAAGTCTAAGCCAGAGGCGAGCCAATTCAGAATTGACTGTAATTGAACACAGGCTAAAAGTATTTATGGGAGGAGTGACATATAGCATGATTTACCTGATTTTTTGTAGCTGCTAACCTTTTTTAAGTCTTCATTTGCAGTTCATGTAACATTTGTGTCTTAAATTACATGATAAAGCAGTCCTGTTTAAGCAATTTTTTTTTTTAATGTGGCTTGTAGAATTTTTAAAAAAGTGATCTTAGATTTGTTTTTTTCATGTGGAATGCAGATGGGTGCTATCGGAGCCTCTCCCCCATCACTATAGTGTGATATCATTATTACACCACACTGAAATGTATTCAGAATTGTTTTAGCTTTATTCTTTCTTCAGAGGTGTTTCAAATATACCGATGATACTGTTTCTTGCACTGAATATATATAAACACTCCAAAGTGTTTATATTGGGGAGATTCGGGGAGGAAGTATATTCGTAAGAGATGAAGGCTGTATCTGTTTATTTTGTTTATCTTAAATTTTTTACTGGTTCACTGAAATTCTTAGGAGGGTGGGATGAATTTTTCTTGCTGTTCAGTGCTTTATCCTTCTCATCTATTGTTCTGTGGTCACAGTGACCGTAGCTATGTAGCAGACTTTCCCAAATGTATTGAGTGCAAATAAACAGTTACTTAGCAAGACCTGAAAATATGTCTGTAGGTTTCTCCTTGAAGCAAATGTGTGGGATCATTGCATTTCCAGAAATCTGCCTTCCTCACTCTCTGACGCTCCGTCTCGTGTCTCACTTAACAGTTTCTTCCAGCTAATGGCAAGTATAAATTAGTGTTCGTTTGCCTTTCCAGGATTATTTAGCAGTTTGTCCAAAAAGAAAGAAAGAAAAGAAAAAAGCCTTTTCTTGGTTCTCTTTTTCACTCTTTGTTGAAGGTGCAGCCTTCTAATTAAATGTCTGACACATTAATGAACAACCAGCAGTGTTTAGCTCTTCAAAAGCACTTACATTATAATTTAACATGCTGGCTATTTGTCAAATTGTTGTAAAATACCCACTCCGTCAGATGTATTCCTCAATTTCTCTTACCCACAAAATATTCTCTGCATTTTCCTCAAGTTGTCACGTCACTAAATGGTGTTACATTAAAGGCTTGTGTTAAGTGTCTGCTTTTGACTGAACTTCTTCATGGTAACTGTCAATTCAAGTGTTTTACTGCAGAAAATATGGACAATTGAGTAATTCATCTCACCAGTGTAGACTTTGCCTTCTTTTTCTGCTGGATTGGGGGTCAGTAGTTTCTGTTGTATATATAACAGGGATAGCAGGAAAGGGGGGGCAGTAATTTGTAGATAATATTCTTTAAGATTTATTGGACTCATTGAACTTTTTAGAGAATTTGTTCAGAATCAGATTCTGTCTTTTACATATTCTTACGTATTTGAAGGATGTTTCTGAAAGTTGGGCCAAAACTGCTTTAAAATGTGCCTTTAGGCTTTTGGGTTACTTACTGGAAGAGAAGTACACAGAATGTAGTACTCTTAGTTACTATTATCTCTCCTATCAGAAAATGTATGTTTGAAGACTGGTTAAAAAAAAAAAAAAAGGGCAGGACCATGATATGGCTTTCATGAGCTCTAGACGCTTTTGTCTTGGGCCACTTTGTATTTTTTTTTTTAACTGCATTTGTATAAAATACTACTTGAATAAGAATTTTTTTCTCCTGATTTTAAAATAAAACATTTTTGTGGGCCCTAGTAAAACGTTACTGTAACAAATGTTTGACCAGTTGGTGGTGCCTCTCCACTAACAGCCTCCTGGCGCCTCCTGTTTAACTTTTTAGCAGTTAGGGTGCCCTTAATAAATTCTTAGTATGTCTTGAGCCAACGCAGGCTTAGTAGCTAGTTTTCCGTGTTTTTTGTTGTGTTTTGTTTTGTTTTAAGGTTTATTTTTCAGTAATCCCACACCCAACATGGGGCTGGAACTCACAGCCCCAGGATCAGGAGTTGCTGGCCCCACTGAGTTAGTTGGGTGCCCCTTAATACCTAGTTTTAGTACTGAGTCATTGCTCCTGTTTTTACCCCCAGTCTCTCACCCCGTATGCCTACTAGTTATAATACTAGAACGTAATTGTCCCTGGTTGGATTATTTGAGTGACTCAATTTTACCTAAGCCATCATCCTTTAACTGTCAGGCCAGGGTCCCTGGGTTTTTTTTGTTTGTTTGTTTGTTTTTAAGTAGGACTTTTGAAACTTGTTCAAACTTTTATATTAAGTGGAAATTGACAGTCCCCGTGATTCGTAATGGTGCTAGAAGAAAGCTCTTCCAGCACAGCACACTCGTGGACAATTCTGACCAATTATGAGGCCGGATGTAAGCAATGCGTCGAAAAACAGCTGACGTTGAAAAAGCGTGGCTACTTTAGAGTTCATCAAAACAATTCAACAAGGCTGTAGGAGAAGAAAATGGTGAAGCGCTGCAGTGCCAGGCAGGCGTCTGGGTCAGGCAGTTACGCCTCGCGGACTGCCCCTTTTCTCCGCGGGCCCGGAAGGGCCTGAGGGCTAGGGGTGGTGTTTAGGACCGGCTCCTGTCGGTCATACTTGGCTCGGTGCCCAGCACTGAGGCCCGCCCAGGGGCTTCCCTCCGCCCCTCACTTGAGAGTTCCTTTTAAACTCGTTCGGGAGCCCCAGCGCGCCTCTTGCGTGCTAGCCCCCGCCCCTCGGGCGGCCCGCTCTTCCTGCTCTGATTGGCCACAGTGCCTGTTCATCAGCCGTGACGCCGGGGTCGCCTGCCGGGGCCCCGCCCTCTTCCGAGGGCCCTGAAAACAATTTTAAGATGGCGGCGGCGGCGGCGCGGAAAACAATGGGGCCGGGGCGGCGGGGACAGGCCGAAGCCTGAGGTGGGCAGCGAGCGCCGGCCCGGGTCGGGCCGAGCGGGGCCGGAGAAAGACCCGCCGCCGCGCGCGAGCCCGCTCCGCAGCCCGTGGGGCCATGGCGCGGCCGTAAGGCGGCCGGGCCGCCGGCGGGGAACGGAGCCCGCAGTGCCAGCCGGCTCCGAGAGGCCCGCCCCGGGCCCGGCCCGTGCAGCCCGCGGCCCATGGTGCTGCCCACCTGCCCCATGGCGGAGTTCGCGCTGCCGCGGCACAGCGCGGTCATGGAGCGCCTCCGCCGGCGCATCGAGCTGTGCCGGCGCCACCACAGCACCTGCGAGGCCCGCTACGAGGCCGTGTCGCCCGAGCGCCTGGAGCTCGAGCGCCAGCACACCTTCGCCCTGCACCAGCGCTGCATCCAGGCCAAAGCCAAGCGCGCCGGCAAGCACCGGCAGCCGCCCGCCCCGGCCCCGGCCTCCGCCCCCGTCCCGGCGTCCGCCGCCGCCCCGGTGCCCGCCGCGCCGGCCTCGGCCCCGCGCCTCGACGCCACCGACGGGCCCGAGCACGGCCGCCCTGTCGCGGTGAGTAGGGCGTGGGGAGCAGCCACTGACTGCCCCTGACGCCGCCCGGCCGCTTTGAGACTTCCCCAGTGCCCACAAATCCTCGGGTCTGGCTCGGGGGAGGCTGACATGGCAGGGACTGAGAGGTTGTCATCTGCGGGAAATGGCACTGTGGCATTACTTTGGGAAAACATGACCGTAAGGACCTTACTCACATTAAGGCCCCGGCTGGGAAGGCTGGTGAACGGTAGCTGAAAGGTGGTTCTTCCAAACTCGATTCTGAGATTTTGATAACTTTTGGGGGGAACAGACTGGCAAAGTGTTGCCTCTGATAGTGACCTCATTTATTCTGCGAATGTTTATAGGGTTCTTGCTCTTTGAAGAGTCAGGGCTTACATATGGAAATAAGTCGGCCTTCAGTTGTCTAAATCAAACTGTTCTGAACGGAAAAATCCAAAAATCTTGGGAAATCGAAATAAAAGGCATCATACTGCTCGTGAGTTGCAAGACAATATTGCGTATTTAGGCAATCCAGAAATTTGTGAACTTGTGATTCCAGCAATATTGTTCACAATTCCCGTTTTATTTTATAAGCCTATTTAAAATCTTTGATAATATTAAGGAATTTGTTGGTTAGAGGTTTACCTCCCTGAAACTGATTTATGAAAGGAAGACAATTAAGAGGTGATTTTTGTTGTTGTTTTCTTGGTAACTTAAAGTTTAAAACAAGTGTTTAAAATCGAGTTTGTTCTGTGTGTTTTTAAAAGTTGTGCCTTTGTTACCTCTCAGCTAGGCTATTGCTGTACTCTTCTCTAGTCTTTAGGTCATTAGTCTTTCTTCCTCTCTAAATGCTGTGGTTCCTATGCTCTGGTTGAATTCTTTTCCTTATTCTCTCCTACACTGGGCTGCTGGACATTTCATTGCTTATTGTATCAAGATTAGTCCAGTCTTCTGACCTCCCTTTTCCTGTCTGTAAATTGTGGATGTGTTTAGTTTCTTAACCTCCAGGATTCTTATAAGACTCAAGTGAGTGCAGATGTGAAAATATTTCTTAAACAGAAAAGCTGCTGCCTACAGGACCCTTCTCCCCTCTAAGAATCCTCTCATTCTTCAGCTCATCTTCCTCTTCTTAGAGCTAGTTTCAGACCATCCTAACTCACAATCAGATTCTTCTTTGTCCAAACATTTACAAAAGGTATCTCCACTATTTATTTTTAGCACATAGTGGTGCTACTTTAGGTCATGTCTTGCTAACTAGACTGTAAGCCCTGGGAGGCAGGCAGGGAGGGGTTTGGCTCAGAGTCCTGTACATGTCTTAGGCCCTCAGCCTGTGTTTGTTGAGTGACTGATACTAAATTTCATAGTACTTTACTCAGTAATCTATGGTCTTATGCACTAATCTCAAAAAGCAAAATGGCTTAATTTCATGAGCCACCTTTACTAACGACTCTTGTTTTAAGGAAAAGCCTTTAAGAGTAGTGGGTAGTCATTCCAATTTAAGTAAACAATGAAAGCTCATAAAAATCCTAGTTTTATACTCAAAATAGTTGCCTCGAACACCCTGTAGAAAGTACATTAGTAGTGAGAGAAAGAACTTGGATCCTGTATGTTATTTTTAGTCCTGATTTACTGAAAAGAAATTAGGCCTGCTGTTTGAAGAGAAATAATTCTGAGTGTTAGAACTTGAATCTGGCTTGTCAGTCATTCCTTTGGGATCAGATGTGCCATGTTATGTTGATGTCTTATCACATTAAACCTTGACCCCTGGATTTCATGAGTTTAAACTTCAGAGTGGAAGTGCTCTTCCACCTCCCTACTAGGAAGGGGGGACCCTTTTCACTTTAGTCCACAACTGATTCTAGCTGAGCTCTTCAGCCTCGATGGGGTCCTAGTAATGGAAGATCAGTATCACTAAGGAAAAAAAACAGTGTTTTCCCTTCTAATGGCTCCTTCGGTTCAGAGAGGAGAGTGTCCTTGCTTGGATAGGACTTTGGTTTGGAGAGAGAGCACAGCTTTTCACAGAGAGATGGAGAGGAGAAGGTGCCTCTTGGTCATTGTTACCTTTGACAGTTCTATTATGTGTACTTGATCTAATTAATGTCCCTTACATTGGGAATATGATCAGTTCTTTTTTTCCAGATATACTGTAGTATTGTTAGGCAGCTGTTTCACAGCCAGAGTTACCATCATCAGCAAACCCTTTGTAAAACAGAAAAGGGATCATATAGATTTTGCCTTCAGGTTTTTTTCCTTTCTTAGGAAGTCCTGCAATAGCAGGCTTAACCACTATCTGCTTATTCTGTTAAGGATGGTTCAGAAACAGTGCTTCAGACTTTTTTCTATTCTACTTGTCAAGGAACAGCTATTAGGTTTTCTTTATACTGTCTGTGTATTAAAAACCAGATTGTTTTCTAATGACAGGATTGACTTCTTTTTATTGGGTATGCTAGATTATAGGGAATTACCCAACCACTTGATACAAGCATTCATTCTGTGATGAGAATAGTCTTATACATTAGCTTGAACATTTTCTTTTAGTAAAAGGCTGTAAAAGTTTCTGCCTCATCCCTTTATCCATCATTGTTACACTTTTGCTGCTTATTCCTTCAGTAGTTGTGAAAGTCTGTAGAGAAGTTTGACAGTTGCATGCCAGCCATTTGGGGCAGTTGCCTTCCCTGCTTAGTTTAGGTGTGAAAACTTTCCCTCTTTTTAACTTTTTATTTGTACATAATTTGAATACTTTTTTGACGTTTAGTATTAATTTATTTTGAGAGAGAGAGAGAGCGCGCGCGCAAGTGAGCACAAACGGGGGAGGGGCAGAGAGGGAGAGAGAATCCCAAGCCGGCTCCACACGGTTGTCACAGAGCCCAGTGCAGGGCTCGATCTCATGAACCGTGAGATTGTGATCTGATCCGAAATCAAGAGTTGACACTTAACCAACTGAGCCACGACACAAATGGTGCAAAAGACCTCTCTACACCCTTTACTTATGTTCTGCCCATTATCACTGTTGTGCTCCATTTGCTTTATCATTTCCACACACACTCTTTCTCTCCTGTTTCCACCCATCCATCCATCCATCCATCCATCCATCCATCCATCCATCTCTGTCTTTCTGTCTCTCTTAAAACCTTTGTTCTAGGGGCGCCCGGGTGGCTCAGTCAGTTGAGCGGCTGACTTCGGCTCGGGTCATGATCTCGCGGTCCGTGAGTTCAAGCCCCGCATCGGGCTCTGCGCTGACAGCTCAGAGCCTGGAGCCTGTTTCAGATTCTGTGTCTCCCTCTCTCTGACCCTCCCCCATTCATGCTCTGTCTCTCTCTGTCTCAAAAATAAATAAACGTTAAAAAAAAAAATTAAAAAACAAACAAACAAAAAAAAACCTTTGTTCTCTGAACTGGATGAGAGCACTATGTGCATACCATATGGCTCTCTACTTGCAGACACCCCAGTGTGTACCTTCTAAGAGTTAAGAAAGACTTACAAAATTTTAATAATAATTTGGTAGAGCAAACTAATGCTAGAATTATGCAGATAACAAATTACTTACAGGGAGTAGATATTTCTGAATGTAAAACAGACATTGTGCTGTAATCATGTGGGATGGTTTTAGAGAAAAGATGACTAATGTGGCTTTAGGATCCTATTTCTTCCTATAACATCCAGGACCTTGTCCTGGCACTCTTTCCTTTTTTATCTTCAGTATCCCCTTTCCCACCGGGTCCTTCCCTTCAGCGTGAAAACATGGGCAGTTATTCTCCTTGCTTTTGTCTTTTCTCACCCTCAAAATAGTATTCCATCTTTTTCCTTCCCTTTGCCCTTTCCCCTTGAACTTCCCATTTACTCATGAGCCCATTGTAATCTGCCTTTTACCTCTTCTACTTTTCCGAAGTTACCCCCCTTAAATGGCACCAAAGATGGAATTGCCAAATTCAGTGGCTTCTTAGTCATCATTCTTTTTGACTTCCTCCTTCCCAAGACTCTTCTCTTAGCTTCTACTTTCTTCTGGTTCTCTTTCCAGCTTTCTGGTTTTTTTCTGAGTCTCTTGCTTTCCTTATTAATTCATGCAACAAGTACTTGAGTGCCTACTGTGGGCCAGAGGAATATAGCAGTGAACAGGCAAGTTAAAACTCCCGCCTTCATGGAGAAAGAGATTGATAATTTTAAAAATTAATTTTTGTAGTATTAGTTATGCTAACAAAAAATTAAGAGAGTAATGTGATACTGGTGACTTACCTAGGAGCAACTTTAGATAAGATGCTTCGTCTTTATTTGGACCTGATTGACAGGAGGTCATCAGTCAGCTGAAAGTCTCAGAAAAGAACATTCCAGTTAGAGAAAACCACCAGCACAGTCTCTGAGACAGCAACCTTCTGAGCTTGCCTGAAGAACAGAAAGGAGGTCAGTGTGGCTGGAGCCACATGGCACTAGGCAGCTAGTATGAGAGGTAGGTGAGGACGACTAGATCAAGTGCAGTGGGGAGCAGTTAGGATTTTAAGAAGTGTGACTTGTTGTTTTTTATTATGTTAATTTTTGAGAGAGAGGATGAGCAGGGGAGGGGCACAGGGAGAGAGGGGGACAGAGAATTGGAAGAGGGCCCCACGTTGACCGCAGAGAGCCCAACGCAGGACTTGAACTCATGAACTGTGAGATCATGACTGGAGCTGAAGTCAGATTCTTAACTGACTGAGCCACCTACTGAGTCACCCCAGCGTGATTTATTTTTTAAGGGCCTTTCTGGTGCTATGTGGAGAATGCTTGGGGTGGCGTGCACAAGAGTGGATGCAGTTAAGGCTTTCGCAGGGGTCTAGGCTAGGGTTGGTGGTAGTAGTGGAGACAGAGAGAAGGAGATGGGTTTGGTACAGCTCCCAAAGGGAGAGGTGACAGGGCTCAGTGATGGGCCAGATGGATTTGGGGGGTGGCAGGAGAGTGGGGGAATCAAGGGGAATCCTAGTGTTTTGGCTTGAGAAGCTTTCTTTGCACACTTTTTAGATAATGGGTGTTCCTCAGGTTACTCCATTCGCTACTCTTTTTGCTCAGTCATGTTTTCCTGGGTCATGTCATTGTTTATTTCATGGCTTCATCTACCACCTATAAAATAAGATTCTCTAAATCTCCAGATCTCTCTTCCAAGATTCAGATCCATATTTCCACCTGCCTACTGGACGTTTCCACTTTTATATCCCACATGTCCAAAATGGACTCTCACTTGTTTCTGCCAATCTTCTATTCCTTGTGAATATTTCCTGTAGCCCAGTCATCTGAAGTAGAAATCTGTCCATTGTCCACTCCTTTCCTGCACTTCCAGCTTTCCTTTGGTTGTTGGTTCAACCATTTTGAGCTCCTGCTGGGAGCCAGGAACCATCATGGTACTGGACCTTTGTCATGCAGCCTAATGGGGAGTAGGTGGAAAACTAGTAATTGCACAGCCATGTTGAGGGCTGCAAAACCTGTGGGAATACTGGAGAAAGGATGCCTCTCAGGTGAAGTTTGGAAGGCTTTAAAGATTTGACTTTTTTTTTAATCGGGTTTTATTTACTTACTTTGTTAAAGTTTATTTTGAGAGAGAGGGGAGTGGGGAAGGGCAGAAGGGAGAGGGAGAATCCCAAGCAGACTCCATGCCCAGTGCAGAGCTCGACATGGGTCTTGATCCCACAACCCAGATCCATGACCTGAGCCAAAATCAAGAGTCAAGACTGACCGAGCCACCCAGGTACCCCAAGATTTGACTTTTAAACTAGATCTTAAGATTTTGCTGGGCACTTTGCTGGAAAGGTGTTCGATGGAACATTAATTTCACAGACTACTAACAGTTCTAGATTTGGAAAAACAAATTTAAACAAGTTACTTTTTTTTTAATTAAAAAAAAATTTTTAAGTTTATTTTTGAGAGAGAAGGGGAGAATGAGAGAGAGAGTGGGGGAGGGGCAGAGGGAGAGAGAATCCCAAGCAGGCTCCGCACTGTCAGCACGGAGCCCATTGCAGGGCTCCATCTCACGAACTGTGAGATCATAACCTGAGCTGAAATCAGGAGTCAGGCATTTAACCAACTGAGCCATACAGGAGCCCCATAAACAGTTTCCTTTATTTAGCGCTTTTCCAAACCTTTCATACACTAATATGCATAGGGACTTGACTTCATATCACAGGGCATCTAATAGGATTTTGATCCCTTTGGAAAACTAAGCAGAAGCACGAAATTGTGACATTGAGTAGTTCTTTGGATTTGGGGCTTTAAGTGCCAGAAGCTAGAAGGTGAAGCTGAAATGTTAGGAGTCTATGGTGAAAAGCCATATATTTGATACTGGGCATTTGGACTAAATAAATTTGCAACACTGTGAACCCCCTCAACACATGTTGACATCTAAAACTTTTCATCCCAAGTTTTTAAGCTTATCAAAAATCATAATGCATTCATTGTGTCGATTAACTGTATACTAAATTACTATAACTCAATTTATTAAGTGAAATATATGAAATAAGAAATGTACACTATGCTGACCAACTTGGATGTAAATTTAAAAAAAACAAAAAGAAAAAATAAATTTTAAAAATTAAAAAAAAAAGAAATGTATTTAGCATAGAGCCTTCTAAGTGCTACATATGTTCAATATGAGTCAACTATTTTAAAAAGAAAAGACAGAAAATGCTATTTATAGTTTCAGGGATGTAACTTCCAGAGAATTATAAATATTAACATTTAAAAATAAAATGGTTACATCACTTTTTAAAATGTAGCCTGTGGAATCTAAATACCTTAGCAATATGCTTTCATCAGCCATTTAAAGAATGCTTTTGGGGCACCTGGGTGGCTCAGTCAGTTGAGCTTCTGACTTTGGCTCAGGTCATGATCTCACAGTTCGTGGGTTTGAGCCCCACATCATGCTCTGTGCTGACAGCTCAGAGCCTGGAGCCTGTTTCGGATTCTGTGTCTCCCTTTCTCTCTGCCCCTCCCCCAATCGTGCTCTGTCTCCCTCTGTCAAAAATAAATAAACATTTTAAAAAATTACATTTCAAAGAATGCTTTTGTTGAAGTTTTATTTTTTTTTAAGTTTATTTATTTTGAGAGAGACAGCACGTGCACTCGGGGAGGGGCAAAGAGAGAGGAGAGAGAGAATCTCAAGTGGGCTCCTTGCTGTCAGCACCGAGGTTGGTGTGGGGCTTGAACTCACAAACCATGAGATCATGACCTGAGCCAAAACCAGGAGTCACATGCTTAACCAGCTGAGCCACCCAGACGCACATTTCATAGAAATTGTAAATCCTTCCTTTTCCTCCAACTTGGATTTCTTTTACACTTGCCTCACATTGTTTTATTCTAACTTAATGTATGCTTTTTTAAAAAGTCTTTTTATTTTATCACACTGGCAAATTTCTTGGCAACAAAAAAAAGGTATAAAAATAGAAATTTAAGACTTTTCAATTTACTTTGACCATAAAGCTCTAGGGATATTTTTGCTCTTTTTAAGAAAGGTTAATTTATACAAAAGAAGAATATATGTAGCATTTATAAGATTGTGGGTGTTACATATTTCTTATTTCACTAAGTTTTGTTTTTTGTTTTTTTTTTTTAATTTTTTTTTTTTTTTTAACATTTATTTATTTTTGAGACAGAGAGAGACAGAGCATGAACGGGGGAAAGGCAGAGAGAGAGGGAGACACAGAATCAGAAGCAGGCTCCAGGCTCTGAGCCATCAGCCCAGAGCCTGACGCGGGGCTCGAACTCACGGACCGCGAGATCGTGACCTGAGCCGAAGTCAGACGCTCAACCGACTGAGCCACCCAGGCGCCCCTAAGTTTTGTTTTTTTAGTGTTTGTTTATTTTTGAGAGAGACAGAGCTTGAGCGGGGGAGGGGCAAAGAGAGGGGGAGGGAGACACAGAATTCAAAGCAGGATCCAGGCTCTGAGCTGTCAGCACAGAGCCCAACGTGGGGCTTGAACCCACAGAACACGAGATCATGACCTGAGCTGAAGTTGAACACTTAACTGACTGAACCACCCAGGTGCTCCTTTCAGTAAATTTTAGGTTATAGTAATTTAGTACACAACAAACAACAAATGCATTATACATTTTTATAAATAATTAAGTAAAAAGAGCACAAGTTTATTAGAAATGTTTATCTTGGTGAGATGAATGAGTCTCCCCTGCCTCAATTTGTTCATGTAACCACAGGTGAATATTGTTGACAAAAATGAGAGTCCTCAATTCTGTTCCTATTTTCTGTTTTTATAAATTTAAGCCCCAGAAATTCTTACATAAATGCAAAAGAAAGGAGGAAATTATACTTTTGGATCTAATTATACTCTTTGATCTAATGCTAAGTGAAATAAGTCAGTCAGAGAAAGATAAATACCATACGATTTCACTCATGTGGAATTTAAGAAAGAAAACAAGCAAAGGGGAAAAAGAAGGACAAACCCGGAAACAGACTCTTAACTATAGAGAACAAACTGATGGTTACCAGAGGGGCTGAGGCAGATGGGGGCAATAGGTGATGAGGATTAAGGAGTGCACTTGTGATGAGCACTGGGTGAAGTATGGAATTGTAGAATCACTATATTGTACACCTGCAACTAATATTACACTGTATGTTAACTAGAGTTTAAATGAAAACTTTTTAAAAAAGGAATTAGAAACATTTTGGCTTATGAAAGGTTTAATCTCATCATGAGTCATTCACTTACTCATTTACTGAGAGGTATAACAAAAAGTCTTTATCAAGTCTGATCAATTGATTATTGAGTAGACCTGTTTTTTGTGTTTTTTTTAGAGGTATCTTGTTTAACCTAATATTCTCAAAATTGGTTGGGTGAATCAAAATACTGTTCATTTAGATACACCTTTGTCAGTACAGTATTTTCGATAAAATACTTCTGCTTTAAATATATTTTCATCAAAACCTTCAAACTGTATCTTGTTTAATATATGAAAAGTGTGGAAAGTGTCTATCGTGTTACATAACTGGCAAAACCAATATTTACTGTCAAATTAATCAGCCAAATCAGACTCTGTGTTCTATCAGAAAAACTTAGACTATATTTTTCCAAATACACACATAATAACGTACATCCCCATGACTACCATCTCACTTCTGAATTCTAAGGAAGAAAGTTAAAGAGCATGGGGTGTTGTCATGAGTTTTGTCACCTGCATCAAATAACACATATTATCTTCAAATTTCTTACCTATGTTCTTTCTGCTTTCTCAGGAAGGATTCCTTCAAAGAGCTGTATGTATTTTGATTACTTGAGGTTGGAAGAATGATGTCTTTATTTTATTTTATTTTATTTTTTTACATTTTTTTTTTAATGTTTATTTGTTACTGAGAGAGACAGAGAGACAGAGGGAGACACAGAATCCGAAGCAGGCCCCAGGCTCTGAGCTGTTAACACAGAGCCCAGTGTGGCACTCGGGCTCACAAACTGTGAGATCATGACCTGAGCCAAAGTCAGACACTCAACAAACTAAGCCACGCAGGTGCCCTAAGAGTGATGTCTTTAAATGGAAAATATCACAATTCCTGCTCCCCACTCTATGGTATGTCTGAATTTCAAGCACCCAGTGGGGTGCCTGGGTGGCTTAGTTGGTTGGGCATCTGACTTTGGCTCAGGTCATGATCTCACAGTTTGTGAGTTCGAGCCTGCATCAGGCTCTGGGCTGATAGCTCAGAGCCTAGAACCTGCTTTAGATTCTGGGTCTTCCTCTCTCTCTCTGAGCCTCCCCCACTAGCACTCTGTCTCTCTGTCTGTCTCCCTCTCTCTTAAAAAGAAATAAACATTAAAAAGATTTTTTTTTTTTTTTTTTTTAAATAAAGCACCCTAGGGGTGCCTGGGTGGCTCGGTCAGTTAAGCGTCTGACTTTGGCTCAGGTCATGATCTCACAGTCCGTGAGTTCGAGCCCCGCGTCGGGCTCTGTGCTGGCCTCTCAGAGCCTGCAGCCTGTTTCAGATTCTGTGTCTCCCTCTCTCTCTCTGCCCCTCCCCTGTTCATGCTCTGTCTCTCTCTGTCTCAAAAAAAAAATAAACGTTAAAAAAAAAAATTAAAAATAAATAAATAAAGCACCCTAGCTCACAGGCCAGACATTGGCCATATGAGTGCTCAAGGCCCTAAGGTCAGTGGAGAACTATTGTATGTGGCTGAGCAGAGCAGCAGGAGAGAATGGTGAACATTGGGAGCAGCATCAGTGGAACATGTCATTGATGTGACATCTGGTACCATAGGAATGAAGCCCATGTGCCACAGTCTCAAGATCCCCCCAGATACTTTGAATACAGTTCTTTTTTTCTTTTTTTTAATGTTTGTTTATTTTGAGACTGAGAGGGAGAGTGTGTGTGCGCGAGCACAGAAAGGGCAGAGAGGGCAAGGGAGAGAGAAAATCCCAAGCAGGCTCCATACTGCCAGCGCAGAGCCCGATGTGGGGCTCAAACTCACAAACTGTGAGATCATGACCTGAGCTGAAATCAGGAGTCAAATGCTTAACCAACTGAGCCACCCAGATGCCTCTGAACGCAGTTCTTTGAAAATGGTCTAAATTCTGTTGGTGTCATTGCAAGTATCTTTCCCCAGTCTTGTAATGTCTGACAGCTCCTCGTCGTTCAGAATTCTGCCAATGTGTCATCTTTTCCAGGACTCCTTATAAGTCCCTTCTCAAGCTGGGCTGGGCGCTCAACCGCTGTCACCATCACACATTGAGCTTCAGTTAGTGTGTTTGCTGCTCTCCATTAGACTATGAGCAAACTGAGAGCAAGACCAAGAGTCTAGCACCTGCCCCATATTTGATAGTCAGCAGACGTTTATTCAATGAATGTTAATGATACTGTGGATGGAGCTCTGAACTGAGAATCATAAGCTGTATGTTTTTAGGCTGGGATCATTTCAGAAGTGGAGTTGGTAGAGGTTAAGACTGTAGGCCCTGATTTGCACTCCCATGTTCATTGCAACATTGTTCACAGTAACCAAGAGGTAGAAGGAACCTAAGTATCCATCAGCAGAGGAATGAAGAAAATGTGTATATGTACAATGAAACAGTATTCAGCCTTAAAAAGGAAGGAAATCCTGTCATATGATAGAACAGGAATGAACCTTGAGAGCATTATGCTAAGTGAAATATGCCAGTTGCAAAAAAGGCAAATGCTGCATGATTCCACTTGTATGAGATATTTTAAATAGTCAAACTCTTAAAAATAGAAAATAGAATGGTAGTTGCCAGGGGCTGAAGGGAAGAGAATGGGGGAGCTGTGTTGGATACAGAATTGGATACAGAGTTTCAGTTTTGCAAGATGAAAAAGTTGTAGAGATTAATTGCACAACGTGTACTGTACACTTAAAAAAGGTTAGGATTTCATGGCATATTTTCTGATATGAGTTTTCACCACAGTTTTTTAAAAATTAGCTACAAGATTAAAGCTATGGTTTAACAAACCATATGCCCTGAAAATTTCTAGCAATTTAAGGGATTCCTTTTTTTTTTTTTTTTTTAATGTTTATTTATTTTAAGAGAGAGAGCACAAGCAGGGGAGGGGGTGAGAGAGAATCCCAAGCAGGCTGTGAGCTGTCAGCACAGAATTCAACACAAGGCTCAGTCCCACAAACTGTGAGATCATAAACTGAGCCTAAATCAAGAGTCGGATGCTTAACTGACTGAGCCACCCAGGTACCCCGCAATTAAAGGATTCTTATTTAAGGGCATATAAGTGAAATTAGAGCAGAGTCATTTAAAAACCAATCAAGGAGGGGCGCCTGGGTGGCTCAGTCGTTTAAGCGTCCGACTTCGGCTCAGGTCATGATCTCACGGTCTGTGAGTTCAAGCCCTGCGTCAGGCTCTGTGCTGACAGCTCAGAGCCTGGAGCCTGTTTCGGATTCTGTGTCTCCCTCTCTCTCTGACCCTCCCCTGTTCATGCTCTCTCTCTCTCTCAAAAATAAATAAACGTTAAAAAAAATTTAAATAAATAAATAAATAAATAAATAAATAAATAAATAAATAAAAACCAATCAAGGAAAGATGTAAGATTCTGTGATCCTCTGCTTAAATCTAAAACAAGGAAAAACTTCATATGTGTGTCTCTTTATTGCTATAGTTCATCTTTATTACTGTATAGTTAGTTATGAGTAAAAATTTGTAATCTAAACAAAACTAAAACAAGTATGTCTTCCCTGTGTCTCAGGGAAAGAAGGTAGTTCGAGATTTGCATACAAAATGGATGAAGCTAGTTATGGGCCTGGAATCAAAAAACCTGAATGCAGTGATTGTTTTGGCCTAAAGTAATTGTATAACTTAAGGCATGGCACTTAATTCTGTCTTGCTCCAACTTCCTCATCTTTATAAGATGTTAAGGAAAAAAAAAAGGAGACCAGAGATTGTAAACTAAGTGGCAAAGTGTACCTCCAAGCAGAAAACCCATACTAGCACAGTCTAGGCTCTGAGGGATGTGGTTCAGGGGAAGAAAACTAGGGTGGTTTTTTTTAAAGCCAGAAGACCACAAACCATCTCTTCCCTGACTGGAAAGCAAAGACTTTGTGTTGCTGATTGGCTAGTGATAATCAGGACCTTTCCATTAAGGAAGCCCTGGACTGGCTGGAGGTGGTCTACTATATAAAGGGGCAGCCACGTTGGGATTCCACCTTGAGCCACCTCTGGTACTTCTGTGTGATGTGCCTAGCATGGGGTCATGGCATCCAGTTGGATCTGCTTTGGTACAAGTGGTCAAGCTTGTCATGTCAAAAGAAAAGTTTAAAAGGACTGGACTCTTTAAATATATTGTCATTTAGTCTCCACAACAATCTCACATGGTAGGTATTATTGCATTCACTTTCACTTGTAAGGAAAGGGAGACTCCTAGGTTAACATGCCAAGGTTGCCAGCTCAGTGGTAGGACAAGAATTCAAACCAAAATCCAGTACCAAAGCTGTTTATCTTTCCACTATGCCATTTAGGTTGTGCAGATAAGATCATACATGGGAAAGAAGTTTACAAAAATTAGGTTTTTTTGGGAAACAAATTGCCGGTTAATACATTATCTAGTATAGTAAAGACACACCCTGTCGGGCAGAGGGGCATATATATCAGAATTACTTGGGGGCACTCTTTCATTTTTAAGTTCATTTATTTTGAGAGCCAGCGTGAGCAGGGGAGGGGCAGAGAGAGAGAAACCCACGCAGGCTCTGCTCTGTCATTGCAGAGCCTGATGCAGGGCTTATGATCTCACAGACCACAAGATCATGACCTAAGCTGAAATCGAGAGCCGGATACTCAACCAACTGAATCACCCAGGAGCCCCTGCAGCACTTTTTAAATATACACCTACTTGCTTATTGATGCCCTCCCTCCTCCGCCTGTCCCCTGACTTTTATCCTTTATCACTGCTAAAACGAGTTGCTGTTACCTTTGGGAGTATGTCATAGCCCTTAGTGGTAGGGGGGTCAGTTAAGTGTTTGGTCTCAGTTCTTCACTCTGTAGATCATATTATAAACCCACACCCTTGGCATAGCTTCATAGCAGACAGAGTATACCTATCCATCCCTTGATTTGGGGCTCGGACATAGGACTTATTTTGGCCAATGAAATACCATTGAGAGAGATTAAGAGGATGTATTACATTTATGGAACAAGAATTTTAGAAAATTCAGAAAGCAATTTTCTCAAAAAGTAAAGTAAAAAAGACAAAACAGAAAATAGAAAAGAAAACAAGAGGACAGTGTATGAAGTCCAACAACTGAATGATAGAAATTACAGAAAGAGGGGCACTGGGTGGCTCTGTCAGTTAAGTGTCTGACTCTTGGTCTCGGCTCAGGTCACGATCTCAGGGTTTGTGAGTTTCGAGCCCTGCGTTTGGTCCTGTGCTGATGGCACAGAGCCTGCTTCGGATTCTGTCTCTCCTTCTCTCTGCCCCTCCCCTGCTTGTGCGTGCACGTTTTCTCTCTCTCTCTCTATCTCCCAAAATAAACTTTAAAAAGAAATTACAGGAAAAGAGAAAACAAGGTAGGAAATGATTAATAAAGTAATTTGAGATCTGAAGGACATGAGTTGCTAAATTCAAAGGACACACTGTGTGCTCAGCAGTGGGGAAGAAAATAGACTCATACCAGTCATAAAATTTCTGAACGCTGAATTTAAAGAAAAGATTAAGTTTCTAGGGTAGAGAATATACTGGGTCACATATCAAGTATCAGAATCCCTTTGGACTTCATGACAGCAACGTATGAAGCAAAAAGACAGTGCTTTCCAAATTCTGAAGGCAAATGATTACCAACCTAGAATTCTAGACCTAGCCAAAATATACAAGAATGACTATAGAATAGTCATTTTCAGAGATAAAGATTTTTAAAAATTTAACTGCTACACATCCTTTCTCAAGAAGCTACTGCAAGATGTACTCCACCAAATTGAAAGGATAAGTCAAAAAAGAGTAAGACATGAGGTACAGAAAAGAGGAGATCCAACATAGAAAAAAATGAAGAGGGAATCCCTTGGAGGATGGTAAAAAGTGATCCCGGGACAGCAGTTCTGCACCAGATGTGGAGGGTAGCTGAGCAGTCTTGCCTCCGTGTGACGCAAGAGACAGGCGGTCATCGCTAAGACACAGGGCCCCCACACATTTCCACTGGACCATCCTCTTAACCCAAAGACAGAACACCTAGGAGAGCTTGGCCCAGATTCTCATCCATGTGCTGCTGAGGGTCTCTCCTCGTGCTCTGCTGAGGACACACGTATCACTCCTGGAAGTTCTCAGCTTTTCCCCGAGAGCCAGAGGGCCATGGCGGGCTCGGAAGTGGAAAGTACAGGGCAGGCCATTCCCTCTGACCATACTTCTGTCGAGTGCCCGGTGCACACCTCAGCCTTGCCAGGCACCCGGCTGTGGAGAGCCCTGTGTTTCCCCAGACTCCCTTGTGACCTTGCTTGCCACTTCCCCAGAAGGGGCCTTGTCACCTCCCAGCAAAGGGGAAGTCAGCCCACGACCCGGAGAGTGCTCTCCTCACCCTCTCTTGGAGCCTCTGTCCAGCGGGGACAGTGCTGCCCTCTCCTTGCACAGCTCGTGTGTGCTTGCCTTCTGTTTTTGAGACTAAGGTGGTATATTGTTTGGGGAGAGATTATGTGAAGGTGGTAGAACTATAAATAAAATCCAGTAACACAGAACCAGGGTATTATGTCTTGTGGGATGAAGAGGGAGGGTACAGAAATTTATAAGGAGAGCTTCTCAGGCTTAATGTGCATATGAATCACTTGGAGATCCTTTTAAAATGCAAATTTCTGGGGCCACCTGGGTGGCTCAGTTGGTTAACTTCCTACTCTTGGTTTAGCTCAGGTCATGAACTCAAGGTTTGTGAGTTGGAGTCCTGCATCTGCCTCTGCGCTGGCTGTGCAGAGCCTACTTGGGATTTGTATTCTCTCTCTGTCTCCCTCCCTCCCTCCCTCCCTCCCTCCCTCCCTCCCTCTCTCTCTCTCTGTCCCCCCTTCCTCCCTCTCCTCTCTCTCTCTGCCCTTCCCCCACTCTTGTGCGCGTGCGCTCGCGTGCTCTCTCTCTCTCTCTCTCTCTCTCTCTCAAAAATAAATAAAAACAAAATGCAGATTTCTAAGGCAGAGGTGGCAGAGACTGAGATTTGGCCAGGTGATGCCAGTTCTGTTGGTCCTGGGACCACACTTTGAGTGCCATGGTTCTAAAGTGTTTCTTGACCAGTTGGAAAATGGTGTTGGTTTTGTTATTATTCTTTGCACTGTTACGTATGCATATATGTATAATACCTGTCACAACAACCACAAATGTTAATTGCAAAATAAAAATATGAGAAGAATATGTTGAGCAATAAGCCTGCAGACATAAACATGTCAACTCTTAAAAGCCTTACAAACTGTATTCGGGTTTTCCGGAGAAACAGAACCCTCATATATATATGGGGGAGGAGGATATTGATTGATTGGTTGGTTGATTATAATAAATTGGCTCATGCATTTATGGAAACTAACAAGTCCCAAGATCTGCAGTTGGCAAGCTTGAGACCCAGGAGAACCAGTGGTGTGGTTCCAGTCCAAATGTTGGCAGGCCTGAGACCCCACAAAGAGACAGTGTTTCACTTTTAGTCCAGAGGCAGGAAAATCTTTGTCTTAGCTCAGGCGAGCAGGCAGGAAGAGTTCCCTCTTAACTCCATCTTTTTGTTCTAGTAGGCCTCAACTGACTGAGGGCAATCTGCTTTACTCAGGCTGCTGATTCAAATGTTATTTTCATCCAGAAGCACCCTCACAGACACACCCAGAATAATGTTTGGCCAAATAAACATTTGGGCACTCTATGGTCCAGTCAAGTTGATGCACAAAATCAACCATTGCACATACCATGGCAAGGAGCTTGCACTTGATTGTATGTACTGTGGAGAGTATATGATGTATGTACTGTGCACTTGATTGTATGTATTGTGAAGAGCCAGTTAAAGGATTTAAATAACTGTGAATGATTGAGTAAATTTGTGCCTTAGATAATGTTTGCAGGGGCACCTGGGTGGCTCAGTTGGGCATGTGCATCTTGATTTTGGCTCAGGTCAGGATCTCACAGTTCATCGTTATGAGCCCAGTCCCTTACCACCTTCTGCGCTGACAGCCCCAAGCCTACCTGGGATTCTCTCCCCTTCTCTCTTCGCCCCTCCCCCACTAGTTCTTTCTCTGTCTCTCAAAATAAAAACAAACATTAAAAACCAAAACTTTGCAGTGGGTGAGTAAGGATTGGGGGTGAACATAAGTAGTAGAGAAGGGCTATTTTATTGGTCTAGGCAAGACATAACTAGGAGGAACTAGAAAGTGGTGGTGTGGAAATAGGAGAAGGCCGGATTCCAGAGATATTGAGATGGTAAAATGAACAGGCTATGGTGATTGGTTGATTGAAGATTTAGGGATGAATTCTGATTCGTCAAGAGTTTCTGATTTTTGAGATTTGGTTTCCTGATCCCGATCAGGAGAGTCCCTGCTGGGCTAGGAGTAGCTGAGAAATTGCATTTAGCCACGTGGGCCTCATTGGTGACCTTCCCAGAGCAGTTGTAGAGGAGTGGCAGGGGACATCAGACGTGGAGCTAACCCACAGCTCCAAATATGCCGAGGTCTTGAGCTGCAGCCCCTTTGGAGCCTTGCCTAATAGGTGTACTGTTAATGTTGCATTAATTCCATTTATGGTTTCTGCCTCAAGTTGCCTCAGGTTGTCTATTTCACCTCAGTGTTTTTATTCAAGAAAGTTTAGAATCTGTGTGATAAGTTGGTGTGTTACAACTTGATCACATGCATGTGCTACACTTGATTATATGATGAAGTCTGTATAAGTCGTTATGTGGACAGTTCAGAATTTATGTGAATTCTGGGTACTATGCCAGTCTTCAGTATGGCAGGCAGCCAGCCTCCCCGGGAGCTGTGACACTGCAGGTGGATGTGTGTAGCTCACACCCCACACTGCTCTCTACTATGTCTTCAGAAGTTGTCACACACACACACACACACACACACACACACACACACACACACACACACACTGGCACTGCTTCTGAGCTATAGTTACCTCTGATCCTCTTCCTCTTTGCTCTGCTTACCCTCTCCAAGACTTAGTTCCCTTCCCTGTGAAATGGTGAAAACAACACCTGCTTTGCAGAGTTGCTAGGCCTTGCACAGAATAGGTGCTTAATAAATGGTTGCTCTTGTTGGTTTAGGAGCTATTATGTACGTATGTATTTTAAAGTAACGCACCCAACTCAAACTCATGACCCTGAGATCAAGAATCTCTTATGACTGAGCCAGCCAGGCCACCCCTAGGAGATTTCTTCATAAACGTTTGTTTATGTGTTGTTGTTAATCAGGTGTGAACTTTTGCCAGAAGATCTTGCCAACCATGGGATGTTGTTTTGGTTTGGCAAACTAGCCAGTCCCAACCAACAGGCAGAATTTAGGAGAGCTGTTTACTGAACACTGGTGATAAGTCAGGTCTCATTCTGGTGCTGGAAAGACTGGTGCTGGAAAGACAGGTGAATGAGGGAGAGACCCTGCCCTAGGAGCTGACAGAGACAGATGCAGAGACAGCCATCACTGTGCTGTCATATGTACCACACCAGAGGACTGTACAAAAAGCTAGTGGCAAACTCTCCAGTCACCTTTGGGAGTTGGGGAGGACGGTAGGGTGTGGGTACTACGTGCTCTCTGCTGTTAAGTGCAGGGGGATGCCCACAGCTCCCTGTACTCGTGGCAAAACCGACTCTCTACCAGCCTCCATCCTTAACCGCACAGACCCATGGCCTCTCCCCATCACTGGCCTGAGAGTTCATCAGGACCTCTCTGCTGCCACCTGCCATCACTCACTGCACTCTAGCCACACATGGGCCTGCCAGGGACACTGTTCTCCCGGAGACCCTTGGGCCAAGCGCTGTCAGCAAACCTCAGCAGCTCCACTTTCAGCATACATCCAGAATTGGCCCCTTCACTACCACCCTGGTCTAAGCAATCTTTTTTTTTTTTTTTAAACCTAGAATATTTCCTCCTTCTCAGTCTCCGTGTTTGCCCTAGCCCTCCTACAGTCTGCTCTCTGTCCAGCAGTCGGTATAATCTTGTTCTCCTGCTCAGTTTTCCATCTCACCCAAGGGAAAAGCCAACCCTTAGGCAGGGTCCACCTGGCTAGACTGCCCTGTGCAGTCTGGCACCCCTGTCCCTCCTGCCCTCTCTTGCTTTCACTCTCTTCCCTCTTCCAGGTCCCCTCTCCCACACCACCACGAGATACACTCCCCCTCAGCCTCTGTGCCACTCTTCCCCCAGCCTGGACCCTCTTCCAGAGGTGTAGCCATGGCACACTCTCTCATCTCCTGCTGACTTTGGCTCAAACTGCTCATGCTCTGTGAAGCCTTTCTTGAGTACCTTCTTTAAAATTGTAAGCCCTGCAAATGCCCTTTCTGTGCTTTATTTACTTGGGAGAACAAGCCAACTAGAATGTAGGTTCCAGGAGAGCAAGGGCTTTGTCTGTTTTGTTCTCTGCTGTATCCCTGGGGCCCAGATGGTGGCTGACTCAGTGAGCTCTCAGTAGCTTTTTGCAGAATACATTGAATAAGATCGTGAGAA